>NC_143411.1:675000-1012500 GCF_059467195.1 Physcomitrium patens | reverse complement strand
TTGTTCGAGAGAAGTTTCAACCAGGGATAAGGGTTTAGGGTAGGAGGTCCTTGTCAGTTGGCTGCGTCTGTATTGCACTTCTGCAACATTCTGTAATTGATCTTTGAATCTAAGATTTGAGTGGTTTGCTGTTCATAGGCTATCGCTCTACTAGTCCCATTGTTTTTCATTTTCGTCCATTTCTTTCACCGAAGAAGCGTCCGCGACTTGCATCATGCGTTTCTGGGTACGGCTTGGAGTTCTTTCGTCTGCGTGAACCAGAACTTCGTCCATTTTTCTGCGTTTTCCTTTTTACGATTTAAATTGCAGACTCGTTTGTGAGTGATTTCGTGTTTAACTGCCATTGTTAGGTTTTTAGATTCTCGATCCCTCGAGTTAAGGGTTTTCGATCACATTCTAATCCTTGAAAACGTTAATGGCTTTGACAGGTCTTCTAACGACAGTTGCCCTAACTGCTCTCGTTACTGACGCGATCAAGATTGGTATTGGGCGGCCCCGCCCTCACTTCTACGCCCGTTGCTTCGGGAGTACTACTGCCATAGCTGTAAGTTGAATATAGACTTTTTACTACATTGATCTTTGTAACTAGACATTCGAAGCACCCAATGGTAAACCGAAAGCATTCTTTGACGTGAACACATCTGTAGAACCATATGACTGACAATTGCCAGTACCGTGAATGTGATGGCAGCAATATGATAATATTGGGAACGTCATCTGCAGAACACCTCCAGCACTCATGAAAGAAGCATACAAGAGCTTCCCTAGTGGTCACACTTCATGTGAGTGCCTTGCTCCGAACGATCCTTGAATCTTCCAGCCATCAGTCCCGGTTACGATTTCACGTGAGACTGCGTCTGGTGCGTTTCAGAGCTGTTGTGACCATCTTTCTGATCACTGTACGTTTTGCGGATCTTCAGGGTCTTTCGCAGGTTTGGGGTACTTGTCGATGTATTTGGCTGGCAAGCTCGGCGTATTCGACCACGGAGGTCACTCTTGGAAGCTTTTTCCCGTGGTTCTGCCAGTCCTCGGTGCTACCTTTGTCGCCATCACCCGGGTTGACGACTACTGGCATCATTGGACTGATGTTTGCACTGGTGCCGCTATCGGTGAGTGAAGACACCAACATCTGGTCATCTGAAATATAGAATTTGAGAAATCTCAACAGTGTGCTCTGGGATCATTTACATCAAAGTGGTCGTGAAGTTCTGATCGAGAAGTTTTTTTTTCTTTTTTTTTTTTTTTTTTAGGGCTTCTTTCAGCGTATTTCTGCTACCGCCAACACTTCCCCAGTTTATTTGATGATGCCCGTAAGCTTCTGTCTTTCTTCTCCCCTACCTTTTCAGTTTCATTACGAGGCGCCTAGTTCCTTATGGAATGTCAGCTAACGATAGTTTTCCTGTGCTGGTTTTCGCAGCTAGCATTCCTTATGCGCATAGGCCGCGCGCAGTGTCAAGCCAATCTTCTAGCCAAACAAATGCACGCCAGTCTCAGGCATTGGACCGAGATTCATCCAAAGAGATGACAAATGATCTAGAGCGAGGTTCATCACAGATTCCTATGTTGTAAAAGGAAAGCTCCAGCAACGTCTCTTAGAGATCGTTGTGAGTTGAGTATGTTGTAGCGGTCTGTGTAGTGCACGGTTCTTAGCCGTTAAAGCATCTGCTGAGTCGAACCTGGATTTCGCGCTTGCAAACCCAAGGTAGGAGGAGCATATATCTTAAGGCCAACTTTGGAGCAAAGCCTAAGCATGGAGATCTTTTTCTCTTCGACCGTCTCTGCCAGTTAGCCGAGTGGAGGTCATTACTCAAAGCATACCATTGAAGTCCACGATATGTTCGGCACATTACACACGTACTATGTCTGTAAACTTATTTGTAATTTGGTAAACTTACTGCATTCACTGTGCAACTTCGCTAGAGTCTGCAAAAGAGAAAGAAAAACTTCTTGTGTTACTTAACTCTCAATAATCTTAGACAGGATACACACAGGCTGCACCCTCATCTAGATAAAATTGTAAGTTTACAATATGTAGTGCCATAAAAACGACATGCTGTATTTATCGTAATTATCCATACATCCTCGTGAGGATTTCCAGTTCAGCAACTAAATCAGATAAGTAGACCAAATTGTTTCCATAAAAATGTCTCATTTATCTTCTGATACAACATTGCATAGGGAACATACAAACAGTATCTTAATGAAAGTTATCCATTTTCATGGTCGATAGATAGGAAAGGTGAAATGAACAGCTTATTACCCTTCCTCGGACAGGCCATCAGTCAAGAGACATCTCTATCAATCTGCGCTCCGAAACATCCTCCTGTTTGTCCAAATCTACAAGGATTCTTCCAGGCATTCAGTAATACTTCAACAACATTCATCCTGTGCTCACGGTCCGCAATGACCTTTACCAGATCGCCGATAATCAATCAACTTCCAAACCTACATTGCGAGTAACCTCTAGTTCTGGATTGCCACTACAGATAGATTGTATCTCTTTAGCTTGAACACCTCTCTGATCTTTGCATTAAAAGTGTTGCCATCCTCACCAGCACTGTGTACATTGGGTTCAAACATGGCCCCTAAGCTCTGGGGCTCATGCATGTATCCAGTTCTTCTCGCCAGAATTACACAGCCGTGTAAGACATCGACTGATGGATCGACGTGACTTTCACAAGATTTCACGTGTACACTCACCCTCACTCCAGCGGAAGTGGCTGCTAAGATCAGACCTTATCTACACGGCGTTGGTTGAGACTACACACCAAACCAAGTAATTAAGAGCAATCTTGCTGGTCTTAGTAATGCCGCTTAAACCATAGAAAAAGGCCACAACAAATTTGTGGGAACGAAATGAGCACATTTACATTTCTGCCAATCAAGACTTGGAGAGCTTGAATTCTTGGAACTAATAGGATTCTTGAGAATAAAATGAGGATTGTAATTCGCACCTCAGGTACAGCATGTAGATGAAGATCTGCACCAGGCAAACACCGTAGATGGTACTGAGCTGTTACTTGACTACGGCGACTACAATGTGGTCTGCATCCACGACTCGAGTACATTGGCAGCATCTCTCCATCCCATATCTAGCATTATATCATGCGCTATGCCAGGCACAATTACTTCCTTCGTGCCCATATAACTCGCAGTCTCTTCAATTCCTTGCTTGTCGAGAATGAAGTCATTTTCAGCTCCAAGCACTAAAATGGAAGGAGAATTTTTTACAGGTGGAGGGACAGGGAGAGTCGAATTGAGATTTCGAAGGTCAAACAATGGCACCTTTGAGCTCTCTTTCATCAACTTTTGATAATGTGCAACATCTCCCTCGGGCATGCTCGGCGAGAAAAAGGTCTCGCGGCACAATGACACAGATGTAGCAAACATCTTCGCAGCGAGGCTAAGCGTCACTTTGATTGAAGCAATCGGCCTCGACATAAGAAATCGCTTCACAACCGCAGTGTTCCCAGTTGGAGGCACTGAACAGGCCAAAACTGCACCAGCAAGGGGTGGATACGGCTCACTCCATCCATAACTCTTAATAGATGTCATTGTGTCAGTGGAAAGTTGCGAGAGGTAATACTGCACGACAAGGCCTCCAAACGAGTGGCCGACTAATACTGGCGGCTGTATACAGTGTTGAGAAATGAAATGGGAGATGTCACGGGCGTGAGTCTGGATTGTACCCCCTGGCCCGGACTCGGAGGGCACATCGCTAGCACCTTGACCAAGAAGACTGATCGCGTAACAATCATATCCAAGGGACGAAAAGTAGGGCAACCAATGCACGGCCCAACACCATGCGGCGTGGTAACTGCCGTGCACAAATACTAGCGGTGGCTTCTTTTCAGAATTCTCGCAGGCTTCAGTAGAAAGAACCTCGAGCCGCAGCCCTGAAGGTAGCAGATGCCATATCTTATTCAATTTGCCATCTCCAGGTAGCTCCCTCAGCTGTTCCTCCACGCTAGTTCCAACCTTTGCCCGTGTGTGCAGTCGCTTGGAAACACGGTCACCAGGGAAGTTTCCACCGCATGAACTGTAAACCGATTTTGGTGATCTGAAGGCAGAGGAGTGGGACAAAGAAACTCTACACATGTCGTGAAAAATCCCTGAGACGAGAGAAGGAGCACACAACCGCGGAAAGGCGGCACCCGGCGACCATTTACAGCTATGGATACAACTAGCTGTGGAAACAAGGGCCACCATGGCAATGTAACACGCCTTCTGGCCAAAGAGACTCTCTCGAAGGAAATGAAGAAACCCCTAAATCCTACCGCAATCGACTCCGCAACGCAATGCGACGAATGCAGAATATGGCCTTGCAACTAACAAAACCTAATCACGTTGATACAAACAGAAATCAATGGCGCGTTTTCTTCAGCAACAGATTACGTAAAACTGTGGAGCCGTCTGAAAAAACACGAAATGAAAGACAGTGCGACGCTACGAACAAATTCTCAATCAATCAAACAAACAAACAAACAAACAATTGCAGCTGATTCCGAAGCCACTCCGTGTGGATAAAAGGCTAATTGCTAAGGAGGCAAGTGGAATCCCATTCCAGATTAGGCGTGGAAGACGACGATGACGAGGCAATGCCAACTCAGCAAATTACCGCACTAGTGATGACATGGCAAGATGGATGCGAGTATGATGTGGCGAGCAGCAATGCTTGGCAAGGACCCCGAGAGAGCACCCCCATGTATTGTGGTGTTTCTGTACAGTTTTATGAGAAATGAGCAGAATTGGCGGTGATTCATGTAAGTATGAATGGCAGTATTTTATATTTGAAAACCTTCTTTATTACAAAATAACAGTGAATTAGCGTAAAATTTTTAAAAATTACATACTAGTATTAAAATATCCAAATAAATACCACGAAATGGTATATTCATTTATGATGATTGTAGTAAAATAAATAAAAGCATATTCACAGAAGTATTCCATGAACCACACGTGTTTCATGAACCACACGTGTTTGATGTAGTAGACTTCATTAATCTTTATCTTCATAAATGCTAGTCATTAGTTCCTTTCTAATGAGTACTAAGTAGAAATGTATTAACACTTATTAATTATTCAGCGGCACTTGCTTCCATTTTATTTATTTTTGTTGTCTTTATTCAATGTAAAGCCATACCGCAATAATTTTAGCTTGAGTCAGATGCTATATAGAGAATGATAAAGAAATTAACGTGGATGCAGAAAAAACATGAGAAATATAAAAACGAACATTTGACTTTTCAGTGGTAGTTTCCAAATTAGATAAAATAGTATTCAGTGTTCTTATAATTACGCAAGATTAAATGCCATAGAAGCTACTACACAATATAAACTAATTAAACCATCTCTTGAAACCACAAAAACTTGGTGCTGTGGGCCAAACTCAAAGATGTAGCTAATGCAGGAAGGTGGGTTCAACAAACGGCTCAAGGATATGGTAATTCTGCGGCCTTTTGTGGTGGCAGTAGAGCTGAAGCGATTTTCTCATCCAGTTTCATTGAGCTGTGGAAGCTTACGGACGTTCCAGAGAATCCAGAATGTAGTGAAACATGGGTTTAATCGAGTTAAGCATTCAAACACACAAACTGCAAAACAACTGACTCTGTATCAAAGGATTTAGGTTCCCTACAGCATGTGGGGCAACACAAGAATAGATACGAGTAACTGCACTTTAATTGCCTGAAAATAGGCATTAATACGGCCTTAATATTCTATACAATACTACAATCCAGGCCCCATTATTTGGACCCTACAAGAGCACAGCAAGAATTTGCTGCATACAGGACTCCAATAATCTGCATCCTTGAGCTGCCATGCCAGATTTTCGCCTCGTGGTAATCTAAGCATTCTGATACCCTATACAAGCCTTATGATAATGCATTACGGTCTCCTGGCAAAGGATGCTCATACGGGATGCTTCTCAGCACCGGAGAAATGGTCTAGACGGGAAGGCAGCAAAGCCATGCAATGCAGTTCTTCGTCCGAATCTTGCTAGAAATGATCGTGTGGCAGTGATTGAATGCACAATAGATAGCTCCTCAGTTGTCACCCAAAAGTGTTGATAGAACAAGTTGTTGTACAAACTCAGCGCGCATGTTAGCATGCTTTAGCTTCTCCTCTCGCTCCTCCGCAGTAAGCAAATTCTCCACACTGCTTTGCCAACAAAACACGACATAAATATCAGCCGACAATTACATAGCATGCACAGGAATCGCATGTCAAAACTTAATTGAACAAAATTCAGGTACTTGAAAAAGAGGGTATTAGAGCAAGAAAGACATGCATTAACCGCTTAAGAGAGTAATAATCATGAACTCATAAATGGTGATGGAATCAGATATATCATAATACAACAACTTGCCTGGATTTCGATTGCTGGCTCAGAGAAAACTTCGTTGGTTGTTCCTCCGTCACAGCAGTGGGTTTTGGAGGATCTTCAGTCTCTGGTATGGGAACGTTGTACACCAACGATGAGAGAAGTGGGTCGGCAGCGTTTGATATGCCAGATGACCGAGATGTACCACCTAGAAGAGCCTGCAAGTGCGCGTCGCAGAGCTCCTTACCAAGAAATGAGAAGGTAGAACTAGATGGAACTCCAGCTCTCCTGAACCTCCTTCGGCGCTGCATTTAAGCTGCTGTTAAGGTGTGCACATCATTTTGCACTGTTTAATTCAATGACAGAACTGCAACATTTAAACGCAGCTCTCATTCACAATAAGAACAAGCTGACATTTAAGTTCAGACACATTCCTCAAGCCACACGTCAATATTTTCAAATTACGATAAAGGCAGCTTCAATATCGCATAGAAAGGATATCTTAGATAGGTGAATATGCTGCGACGAAATGTGGCCCACCATGTCCTTCGATATTTTTGCAGCACATACTGGACACATCTGTTTCCCAAAACAAGTCAAATCGTTAGAACAATCACATGTTACACAAGAAAAAAAACCGGATGCAACTTTTCAGCCAGAACAAAAACAACATTCATTTGATAGGATTACAACTTGATGTTCTTTAAGAACATGAAATGACACATTAACAAATCATGAATTTTTCAATGGAATGCTCATTGCATGAAATAAAATATTAAACCTCAGGTAGTTAGGACTTGCAGAACCTTGAATTCCAAAAGACATCGATATTTTTAAGCTAAAAAATGTGATGAAACTAACTTTGCAGGAAGACTTACAGCAGCCCTAGATTCAAAACAATGTTCATCCTCGAGATGTGAGCAGAGAGCAGAAATGTCGAACTCTTCATAACAGAAAGGGCACGAAAACTCAGCCCGCAGCTCCTCATCACCATCCACATCATCTAGGTTAATTTGACGATCTGCACAGAAAGAGCATAAATAGCAGTGTTCACAGCAGGATACATGAAAATCTAGAACACAAAACCACAACCCAGAACGTAATGTCTCCTGCACCTACTGACAGATAAACCAAAGCTACATACAACTTCTTAAAAAAAGACCAGGTTGATTGAATCGAGACTGGTTGACTAGTACGTAACAGCTCAGAGCATGTTAACGCCTCCTACAACTGATCAATAATGATCTCCCTTACAGCAGAAAAAGAGTATACCTTATAGCTTCCAGAGATGAGAGGAATATCCCGCAACACAGTTCTTAAAATATGTACAAAGTCTAATGAGCGACATGCCGAATGTATAAAAATACGATCAAACAGCAAGTACGCAGGATGAAGTATTCCGACACAAACCGATAAGAGATTGAGGGGACTGAAATGTATGATGGCGCTTTGAAGTTGACATCCGAGCAGTCCAGAATTCTCCGTCCATGTTGCCTTTTTTCTCCGTCTTCAAATTCGCCTCTTCTTAAAACTATAACCCCTACCCAACAAATGTGCACGATGTGGAAAACTCCAACACGCTTGCCTATGTATACCTTCCGCTTGTTGAAAATCACGACCAGGTTGTCCTATCACCCGTAAAGAGGTCTTTCAATCCAACTCTACTTGGTCCCCTCCGAGGTAATTACAATAAGCAAGTACAGTTTGAATATTGATAACACTAACTCTCACACCATCTCCTCTCCCTTCACTCTTTCACCCAGCAAACGACCGTGATCAAAGTTCCAAAACCCAAAAACTACTTCTTTTGACAGCCTGCACAACTACATATGTTGTCCGCAATGCTGGCTTCAAAGGATGGTGATTTTTTAATACACGCTTTTCCTACAAAGCAAAGGACAAACATTGATCAGTAAAGTTCCGCAGGCCGTCAATTTTTTCCGTAACGACTGCGAGCTAGTCTGCACAACATCTTCCACCTCCGGTTGAAGCCCTAACCATTGTATCCAGGACCGAACAAATCGACATGTATTTTGATACGTGAATTCATAAAAGTGCAGAAAATCAACGTCACTGAGGTCCAAAGTCACACTTTTCGTGATGTCACACACTCTATTCTAACCCTAGATTTGATATATGAAGAAAACAATGCTTGCGCATTCGCCAAGTTCTCAACGACGATAATCAACCAGTGATCACCGCTGAAAACTGCAAACACGTCCAAAAACATGGAAACTGGTACAACAATTGTTCCCAAAACCCTTGCGGTGGAAAAAGTACAACCGCAGGTGCCAAACGTCCTGCCAAGTCTTACACCTATGCTAATTCAGAGATCAGACCCATTTCTCAGGTGCAAAAAGGGCACCTACGATGACACGATTATGACTTGAAAGCAATGCAAGGGCACTGGGCATGCCATATTCCTCCGCTTCCCACAAACTCAGGTTATAGAGTACTAAAAGCTAGGCATGAATCGATATGACACGTAAGAACGATAGAGGAGCCCAAACAAAAACCATCGTCAAAACAACACCAATAACATAATAACAGCAATAATAGGAACTCGACAGGAAAACACCATCAAACAAACGACAGAACAAATTCTGATGGTTTTCATATTGCAGCGTCAATAACCAGCCACAATGAAGCTTCACATTGCACCACCCAATACAATTCCCCAAACTGAATAACCAGCATCACCACACAAAATCAACATCACAGCTCCAACCAAAACTACACCCGAAACCCTACCATCACGAGAAACTACACCTAAACCGACCACGAAATCCCACTTGGGACGCGCAATCCCACAACCCTCACTCCAATTCTCGCCCAGGCTCGCGATCGAACTGGCCGACCGACCACCGACCACTCATCGCCTCCTTCCCAACCCAATTAGCAAACCGCCCCGACTCGCAGCGACCTCCACCCCGGAATTATGCACTAAAACCTACAGGAACAGCGTACCTCGCTAGCTCCCCCGCTGTGGGTTTGGCCAAAATACGACCAACCGCTCCCGCTCCACCCACTCTCCCCTTCTCGGAGCTCTCCCGCTGATCCCTTGACCCTAACTCAGCAACGGAAGTGACCGTATGGCCGTCTCCGGTGCGACCTCAGTGAAATTGGGGGCGTTTGGGAGTTTCCGACTGAAGCAATGGAATGTACTCCAGGCTGGCGAGATAAGCAAGGCTCTCTATGTGTGTGCCAAACCCCCACCGTCGTCGTCAAGTTCGTGTTTCCGGTTTCGGCATTCTACTTCTTCTTCTTCTTCGCTCCACATCGTCTTCCTCGCCATCTCCTTCCTTTCCCTTCCTCTTCGTCGTCTTCCCCGTCTCGCCTTCTTCGGTCCGTGTGGGCGGAGCAAGCCGTGAGCGGAGCGTTCGCATCCGAGCAAGGGAACGCCGTCGGGGACGAGCGCTGGAGTTTCGGGGGAGCTTCGGGGAACGCGAGTTGTCTGCAATTCGAAGAACAGTTCCTTTTCAGAACTTGTCGTCATGCGAACCAGTTGCTCTCAGGCCTATCCCGTTCCACCATCTGGGAACGCGTTCTATTTCTCACGAACATAAGGTCGTTTGAAGTGTTGCTCATGGGAACGTGTGAGTTTCTGGGAGCGGATGATTGTGGGAAGAATCGCGGATTCAGCTTGTTTTGGATGTCAGAATGGATGATAAAGTAACTTGTAATACGGGGTTTGCCTTCACTCTCTCATCTTTTGGATGAACGTGCTTGGAATGCATCTCTTTGTCTCCTCATTGTGAAGTTACCAAGTTATGTGTAGTTCGTTAACTCTTAAATTGTGTAAGTGTTGCTTGTTACACGATTTTACTACTGTTACGATTACCATGCCCATGAGAAATCCATATAAAACCATACTTAAAATAATAATTAAATTAAGTGAAAGTAGTTTTATATAGCTAATTAATTGGATCAAATAATTCACATAAACAAGTGTTGTTAGAGCAAATAAATGCCCATAATTATGTATGTAATTTTAAAATTTTTTTTATATCATTTTATTTTTGAGAATAAATATTAAATATTTTTTAATCTTTTTAAAGTAAAAATATTTGAATTAATGAATACAATAATTATATAATATAATTTGGATTTCTTTTCACAAAGATTGAAATACAAGATTATACTAAAACATTAGTAAGAAGAAATATAACCAAGTTTTTTTCTTTTACATATATAAAAACAAAAAAAATTATAAATAAATTATAAATAAAAGTATTATAATCAAAACTTATTTTAAATTGAATAAATTCTCCATAAGCCTTTGTATAAAAATATTATAAAAAAATTGAATACATTAAATATAGATTATATAATAATATACACTAAACTTTTTAACTTTTAAATTAAAACGCAAATATAAGTGCTAACAAATTCTTAACATAAAGATGATTATTATAGTTAGTTCAACAAAATATTTATTTGATTAATTAATTTGTGGTATTTATAGATCTATATTATCAAATATTTTTTAAAAACTATACTTTAAAAATAATTTTATATTTTATATTTATTTTCATATATATAATTATATTAAAATTTTTTATTTATTATATTTTTATTTTAATCAATTAAAAACTGATATATATATATATATATATATATATATATATATAATGTATTTTTTTTAAATATATTTTAAAAAATTATTTTTTTCAATAAAGCATATTTCTTGACATACAACAATCTCAAATATGTTATATATTTAAAATTTTCCAGTCCAAATAATTATTTTATATTTTTTTGTAATATTAAAATTTCACTAATAATAGTTCTTTACAATACAAGTATGTAGTCATTAGTTTTATTTGCTACTTAAAATCAAATATATTCATTGTATATTCATCACAAACAAACATATTTACTCTAATATTTACCTATATGATTAAGTAGAAGTAAGTAAAAGTAGATTTATTTCATAATATTTTCTAAACAAGCTTCTTAGAAGCTTTATAGACATTGCTTTGACTTTACATGTATTTGTACTTGTGTCAAGGACAAGAACCCAATAAAAGCAAATAATCAAGTGAAATTTTTCTCAAAGAAGTATGATAAAATAGAAATAAAGAAACATGTATATTAAAAAGAAACTAGAATGGCTATTACCAAAAGGCAAGAAAATTAAAGACACTTGAATCTAAACTTGAGTGAGAAAAGAATTGGTAAGAATGAAAAAGGCTTCATTCTTGCCTCTATATATATTATGTACTTAAGAGCTACATGACAATGTTTTATATGACCTCTAACATCTATTGACTTTATAAGCCACATGTCTTAACTTATAAAGCAATTTTTTTAATCGGTGCACCATATAATTAGCTTGTTTCATAAGCTATCCACATACATAATACATGGCTAACTTATTGACTAAGTTTTTAACCTAAAAGTCAATTATAAATATGTATAAAGTTAAAACCATGTCTATAAAGCTTCTAGAAAACTGTCAAGGATAAGAACTCGATGAAAAAATAATTCACATAAGCGAGCCTTTACTCAAAGAAAGGTAACAAAATATAAATAAACAAGTATGTATATTGAAAGAGAAATTGGAATGGCTATTGCCAAAAGATAAGAAAACTAGAGACCCTTGAAACTAGACTGGAAGTAAGAAAAGAGTTAACAAGAGTGAAGAAGGCTTCACTCTTGTCTCTATATATACTATCTAACTAGGGGCTACATGGCGACGTTCTATAAGACCTCCAATATGTGTTGACTTTGTAGGACACATGCCTTGACTTACAAGGCAAGTTTTTCTACGTAAGGGTCACATAGTTAGCTTGATCTTCAAGCTAACAACATGTGTGGCACATGGCCAACTTGTTGACCACGTTTCTAATCCAAAAAGTCAATTAAAGACACCTATGAAGTCAAAGCAGCGTCTATGAAGCTTCTAAGAAAAGGTCCAAACTTATAATAGTCCAATTTGTCAAAAAAGCGAGTAGTCTTGATATTATGACAAAATAACCATATTTTATCATTGACATTGAATTTTTGTAGTTCTTTGTGATAGACATCTCTATATATCTTTTGTTGTTCTTAAACTTCTTTTAATTGTACCTTCATTGTTGCATATAGTTCTAACAAACAATTTGCTAAATCTTTTGCCTTATGAATATCAACTCTTAAAAAATCAAAAGTATGAAGTTATAGATGATAACTATTATTAGTAAAAAAATTTGATGAATAGAAGAATATATCATATTATTATAAGCAAATTATATAGATAGCAAAAGAATTGTCCAATCATTTTGTTGGTAGTTGATGGTATATTTTAAATATTGCTCCAAAACTTGATTGGCACAACCATTTGTCCATTAATTTGAGGATAATAGGTTGAAAATTTTTTTATATCTATCTTTAGAATCTTAAAAATATTCTCTAAAATCTTGAAACAAATTGAATCTTTTTATTTGATTTAATATCCTTGGCTAATCTATGATAGTGATAGATATTTTTTTAAAAAAATATTAATTATTTTTTTACTTGTGATAAATTTTGTACATGGTATAAAATATGCCATAATGGTAAAACAATATATTATCATGAATATAAAATCATATGAACCTAAGTTTGGAAGATCCTTGATAAAATCCATAGAAATAAAAGATCATAGTTGTTTGGATATGAACAATGGTTCGAGAAGTTCATAGGATTGATGATAGGGAGTTTTTAACCTTATATAAATATTACATAATTGAATAAAGTATTTCATTACCTTTCACATTTGTAGCCACAAAAAATCTCTAAATATAAGCTCCAAAATCTTATTTTATTTAAAATGTCCGACCGTTGAAAAGTCATGACATGCTTGAAGAGTACGTAAATATGCTTTTCCTTCTAAAATATATGTACATCTTTTGAAATAGAATATGTTGTTCTTGAACCAAAACTTGGAAGCATCATGAGACTTAGAAGAAGGATTCTTGATATCATGAATGAAAGGATCAGAGGACATACTTGATTGAATTATTTTAACAAAAGTTAAATCAATAGTTAATATTGATTTTATTGATTAAAGATAAAAATAATTTGGCTTTAAAAAAAATATTTTTTATTGATCAAAAATATATTTTCTTCTTTTGGTGCAAGCTAAGAATGTCTAACAAACCTTGTTATTTTTTGGATCAATAAGTGATCTTAAAATCAAATCTTGAAAAAAACTTGATTCAACATGGTTGGAGATGATTCAAAACATATGCTAATATGAAATATTTAAGATTCTTATGGTCTATATAAATAGTAATTGGATTAAAAGTATCTTCTAGATAATGGCACTATTCTTAAAACAAATCTATAATTGTAAGAAGTTCTTTATTGAGAATCTTGTAGTTGATCTTGGCTACTAAAAAGTTTTTAGAGTAAAAAGCTACTCGGTGAAATTTACCATTTTTTCTCATTTGAGATAATATGGCATCCAAAGCAAAGTCAAATGCATCTATTTCCATAAAAAATGGCTTAAAAAAGTTGACGTGAAAACAAGATTGGTGTAGAAATAAAGATTGTCTTCAAAGCTTTAAATGTTGCTTCTATTTCTTGATTCTATTAAAATTTGGCTTTATAAGTCAAATGTATAAGTGGAGTTACAACTTGAAAGAAGTCTTTAATGAAGTTTCAATAATAATTGACAAATCTCAAAAAATATTGAACATCTTTTACCGTTTTTGAGATCTTTCAACCTATAAAAGTTTGAACTTTCTTAGGATCCATTATAAGTCTATCATTTGAAATGATGTATCGTAAGAATTCAACTTGAGTAGTGTGAAATACACACTTTTCTATCTTAGCATAGAGTCCCACATCTTTTAATTTTTGTAATACACAATACATATGAAGTTTATATTCTTTTGTGTTTTTAGAATAGATTTAGATGTCCTCTAGATAATAGAAAATCAAATCATCTAAAAACTTTCAAAAAAAATCATTCATTAAATATTAGAAAGATGTCAATGCATTTCTAAGTTCAAAAGACATGATCATGTCATATTATAATCATTTATAGTATGTAAAAATTAATTAAAATAGATAATATATTTATAATTTTTGATGTACTTTAAAGTGGTTAGTAGATTAATTTAAAAAGAATTGATGTAAAAAAATTTATTTTGAGGTTTACATATATTAATTATAGTGTTTAAAATGTATAAGATATAGATATCTAATATAAAAATTAAGGAGAAGATTGAGACTCAAAGATGAAGATCCAAACCTTTAAGAAGCTTATTTGGAGGGATGAAGGTAAAATATGGATGGATTGAGGCTAAAAGTAAAGATCTTTATCCCTATTAGTCAAAGGCCATATCCAATGAACATTTAGCATACTGACTTCGATGATAACAAGGATTTCGGCAACTTTAGAAGAGGCATTTAAGAAGAAAAAGAAAGGATTGTAAGTTTTAGAATTTGGACTACAATTTGTGTACAAATTTTAAAGGATTTGGAATTAGAGTGATGAAGTTATAGCCATTTGAAGTTAAGATGTCTTTTTAAGACATAATATTGTTGTTTTGAAAATATAAGGAGATTTACAATAGATTTTAGAATTGAAAGGTGCGGCCATAAGGATAATTTTAAAATCTACATCTATTATGAAAGAATTTTTACATTTAAAATTTTTATAAAGAAGTTATAGAGCATTGAAGACAACATATATAATTCAGAGGTAATAAGTGAATTGTTTTGTTGATAGTAATGGTTGGAACTATATCTTAAATTTTTAAATGTATTTTTAGCTAAATATTTTTTGAAATATGTGTTATTAATTTAAAAAGCTATATATCAATCTTTTATTGTATTTGAATACTTATTTTGTGGATATGAAGAAATTTACACACAGATATATATAAGCAAGGGTTTGAAGCTACTATTAGTATTTTAGTAATATCTCAAGATTCATAATGAATTTGTAATTGAATTTATAATTGTAGTAGTTGTTAAAAATACATCAAAACTTTATGTAAAATTTGGATTTGTTTGGATAGTCCGATTGTAAAATATGAGCTGTTGAAGTTTGAAAAAGTTTACCTTAAGGATATACAAGTTTTTTATAATATTTTTATCACACTTTTGGTGATCTTTGGTACTTAAGGCATATTTATTGATGTAATTACTTCTATAGGGATAATTTTATATATAGGCTTAGTATTTATTTATTTATTTTTATGTAGAGGCTTACTTAAGTATTTATTAATAACCAAAAGTCTAGTGCTTTCTTAAGGTAAATTCTCTCTACTTCGACAACATTATATTTGAAATGTCTACACGTAGTTCAAAATGTAGTCTTCTATTCATTTCTTTTTTTGATATATATTGGATTATATGCTCTTTGTAGATCTATTTTTGTATAGATCTTAGCTTAATTGAATTAATCAAAAAGTCCAAATATCAAAGGTAGTGGATATTTATTCTTGATGGTGATTTTTTTGAATCCTCAATAATTGATATACATCCAAAATAATCTATTTTTTTTTCATAAATAAAATTGGAGCTCTTGTTGAGAATTTGGAATGACATATGAATTTTTTGGCCAAATTTTCTTCAATATGCTCATTGACTTTAGTTAACTCATTTTATGATAAATTATAGATTGGTCCAAACAACATTTGAGCTCTTTCTTAAAGGTCAATTAAATAGTCATAGGAGCAATGTTCCAAAAGAATAACAACATTTTTTTTTTCAAATATATCTTAAAAATCTTGATATTGGCTTGAAATGTGACTTGAAGACTTTCCACCATTAGAAATATGTGTAGCATAAATGACACAAGGTAATCTTTCTTTTGCAACATATAAAAAAGCTATTGTACCTACAAATATAGGTTTAATTGTACTATATTTATTACTTTTTAGTTAATTTAATACACTCTTAGTTATACTTTCAGAAAATTTAAGACTATAAGAAATCTAATTTATTTTAGGATTATATTTTCTAGCCATGATAAACATAAAATGACTAGATTAGAAAGAGATCTAATGATTTTAAATATTACAAAGCTACTATGAACATTAATTACTACTTTTAGAGGAAATATTTTATGAATAATATCTCCAAAGGGCAATACATGATTATCTATGTCTTCTATACAAACATATTTTATTTTCTTTATTTAAGATATGTTATGTTTTTTAACAAAATCTTCATTTAAAAAACAAGTTGAGGCTCTTGAATCTAGCAAAGTAAAGGCTTTGTGATGTTTAAGTCCTAAACTAACATCTATTGTAAAACAAGGAGAGAATAAGACCTTGATTAGATGTTGTAGAAGATTCTAAGCACACGGTTATTATTATAATTGGACAAATTTATTTTCCAACATACTATCTTTTTTGACAATTGTATTCTTTATTTTATGATTGTATTGCTTCTTTGTACAATTTTGAGTAGTATGCTTTGATTTTTCACAATATAAATGAATTCTTTTTTGACAATGATGAGTCTTTTCTTGCTTAAGAAGAGATTTGAAATGTATTGCATTAATTTGAATATCTTCTACTTTTGAATGTATTTTTTGAAGAGACATTGATATTGCTATTGAATTATAGTAACATTGAAGTGTACTTGTCCAACTTTCAAATCAAAATTCAAAAAGTCAATTGTCATACTTCATAATAAAGTTAGTTGTTTGATTCAATGTTTGAGGATCAAGTAAGTTAAGAATTAATATTTTTACCTCTTATTATAATTTGTAGAGAAGTTTTAACAAGTGTAACATCATTTTACTTGATATTAATTATAAGTTGTCAAAATTTTAAAGCATATAATATTATTGATTGATTTTCTTATTACAAAATATAAATCTTGTTTGTTGCAACAAAAATAGCATCATGTTTTCCATACATGGATCAAAACTTTGCTAAAAAATCTTCCAAATTATATAATATTAGATTTCATCGTTCAAGAAAAAAAAGACCATGATAATATAGAACTTGAAAGAAGTATATTAATGAATCTTACTTGCAATCTTGGAATTGGATAGCTTTAGACTTGAAATTCAATGACAAGTTGTATTTAATTGATAAATTCTCAAAATTTGGATCTTGTGTCATCAAACTTCTTACGCAATGCAATTTTTGGGTTATTAACTCTAAAAGAGTGTTCGACCATAAGAAAAAGGGACATGATTTGATATAGATGTTGAAGCAGCTCTAATCATCTCTATATCTTTGCTTTGTGCCATTCTTATTATTTCATGTGGTAGTAAATTGAGTTGATACATTGTAAGTATTAACTCCCTCATTAACTCCCTCATTAACTCCCTTATTAACTCTCTCATTTATTCTTATATTTGTCTCATTTCACTCTTCATTTTAAGAAGCTATGCCATGATAACACTTAGAGAAGAAAAGATGTCTAATATTACTTAAGACAAATAAAAGAAATGACTTAAGGTCAAAGAAAATACCAAGAATAATATTATTTTAGAAGAGGGTAATTTGTAACTTTTAAAATACTTAAGTCTCATCAAGAGAAAAGAAAAATCTACTCTTAATCAAAAAAAGATAAAACTTTGATGTTGTAAATATATTCTTATCAATCTATCAAGAATAAGAACTTCATGAAAGTAAATAATTAAGTAAGAGTTTTCTCAAAGAATTATGAAAAAATAAAAAAATAATATGTATATTAAAAAAAACTAGGATGGCTACTGCCAAAAGATAAGAATATTAAAGACTCTTGAATCTAGACCAAAGCAAGAAAGGAGTTGACAAGAATGAAGAAAGCTTCACTCTTACTTCTATACATATTATCTATCTAAGAGCTATATGGCGATGTTCTATAGGACCTCCAATGTGTGTTGACTTTGCAAGCCATATGTCTTAACTTGCAAGACAAGTTTTCTATATGTATGCCACTTAATAAGCTTGTTCTACAAGCTATCTATACATGTAACATATGGCTAATTTTTTGATGAAGTTTCTAACCTTAAGGTCAATTACAAATACGTGTAAAATCAAAATTATGTCTATATAGCTTATAAGAAGCTTCTTTAAAAGATATTATGAAATTAATATATTTTTATTTATTTTTACATATTTCTATTTAATCATATATATAATTATTTGAATAAATATGTATATCCATGATAAGTTGATTGGTAGGTTAGAAATTGTTCAATAAATTAATTACTTGTTGGTAGCTTACAAAATAAGCTAACTATGTAGCATACATATAGAAAACTTGCCTTGTAAATTAAAATATATGTCCTATAAAGTTAATAGGTTTTAGAGGTCTTATAAGATGTCACTATGAAGCTCCTAATTAAGAGTATATATGGAGGTAAGAGTAAAGCCTTCTTCACTCTAATTAATACCTTTTTAGTCCTTAGTCTTTAATTAATTGATTAAAAAATAATCTTAGTCTTCTTTCAAGACTTTTTAGTCTTTTTGTCTATAACAATAGTAATTCTAGTTTAACACTATATAGTCTTTGAGGGATTTTTTAATCCTTTTGAATGACAAAAGAGTATATTGAGGATTTATTTCTTCAAGATTCATGTCCTTGATAATACTTGAAAAAATAATTTTGCTTCAATTATATCAATTATACTTTATAGAGTAATTTTTAAAAACCATAAATTAACTCAATAGTTGGTTATTATGTTCATTCCAACTTTTGACTATGTATTGCTTTCTTCATTGATTAGCATGCAATTTTATGTCATAATTAATTTATTAAAAAATATGTTATTGGCTATTTATTTATTTCTTTATATTTATTAAATGGCCTTCAATAATAGTCATTTTTTAATCACTTGATTTACAAATAAGATTTATTAATTTTAAATCCATATATATATATATATATATATTTTTCTATATATGTATATAAATATATTTATACTTAAAATAAATAAAAAAATATATGATATATTTAATAAAGTCATTCATTAGATATTCAAATATTCTATTATATTATAAAACTTCATCCTATTATAAATATCACATTCTTTAACTATATATTTTGATTGTTTTTTTATATTTGACATCATTATTTGAAATTTAGTATTATTATTAATATAATAATTATTTTGAATATTATATAAACTCCTATATATACAAATTTAAATTCCTATTAAATAAACATTTATAATTCATATCATATTATTTTTAAAATTTATCAAAAAATTTTAGCTACTAAAAAAAATAAAGTTTAAATCAATTCCTTTCTAAATTTTATTAAAGACAAAGTTTAATTACATGTTTATTATAAAAATTGCAATACTTGCATTTATTATCTTTGGATACTTATCATATATTATTTTAACACATAACATCATTTTAATGTTTATAAAATAGTCTAAATTAAATCATCTATCAATGAATTTTTATTTCATATTTTATTGAATAAAAATTTCATGAATTCCTTACAATGATATGTTTTAAATTTTTTAAAATGGACAAGATATATAATGATTTTTGAGATGAAATCTTTGTATCTAAATTTTATGATTGAATCACATTTTATTACTTTAAAAATTATTAAAAACTTTTAATGTATAAAATTTATATATATATATATATATATATATATCTTTTAATTTAAAAATACATCCATAACCAAGCTACTTTAAACTAGGATTTTTTTTTAAATACCTAATTTACTTTAATTCAGGATTATGGCTAAGTTTTATTTTAAGTCTACTAGGAATAGATGAAATTAATCTATAAAGACATCTAAAATCATCCATCTTTATTAAATATAATAAACATTTTTTAATTATTTCAAACTATAGAATATTCTTGAAAAATAAGTTGATAAAGCACTATCAATACTTATTCTTTCTCTATCCAATTATAGAGAAGTTAAATAAGATAATACTTATATTAAGAAAAATGGTGGCCAATCTTTCAAAAAATATTTTAAGTTGTAGAAATTGGCCATTACATTAAGCATATCTAACATAAAATTCTATTTACAAATTGTCAATGATGTCTGCAGAATAGATAAATAAACTTTGTCGTAAGTTACTGGTTGGTTATTGATAACCTTGAGAATTAGATTGATGGTTAGGCAATTTAGTTAGTAACAGTAGATTGTTAGTGGAATAAATGGTTAAGAATTCAAAGGATCATAACCTTTGGAATCTGCTACCAAAAGAAGGTCCATCTTATGGTAGGATAAAGATGTTAAGAAAGGAAGATTGGGGCCAAATTGTGAGAGTCATAAGCCAATGGGCCAGACTGTGAGAGTCATAAGCCAAAGGATTAGACTGTAAGAGTCGTAAGCCAAGAACCAGACTGTAAGAGTCATAAGTCGAGATATTGAATTCTAAGTGATGAATTGAGAAATTGAATATAATAAGTAAGCTGAAGATCAGTAATTGAATATATATAAACTGCAAAGAGAGTAAGTGGGAGATGAACATATAAGAATATAAAAGTATTGTTAAATTGATATTCGTAGAATAGATTATGTATTGAATTAAGATGGAAGTAGTAAACCTTAGTGTTTTGTAGTTTGATAATTGATTTTAGATAGCTAGAGTATAATCAATTATGACACTAACAAACCCAATTCATATAACCATTCTTTCTCCGTATATGAATCCACCTCTATTAGTTCAATTGCTTTAGTATATTGAAGCTTGAACACAAAGAGAACAACATTTTGGCATCGCTATCCAAAAAATGATAACAATATGAAATATTAGAAATTGATTGTATGAGAGATGGAATTATATGTTGAATGAGATCGTGAGAAGAACCAATTTTAGGGTTATAAATATGTGAGTTATAATTCAAGGCAATATTGATTTTGTAAAGAAGAATGAAAGATTATGAGTGATAATCATGAAGAGAAGGATTATCAAAGAATTAATCGATAAGCGAAAGAAAGATAGGAGTGATTATGCATAAAAAATCTCCTACGAAAATCACAAAAAGGAATTGTAGGTCTAAGTAAAACCAAAGGAAGAAAAATTCAAATTCAAATAGCAAAGAGACTAGTGATAACACCAATGGCCGTGGGAATGTCAAAAGTACCAATTATAATACAAATGGGAGCAGTAGGAGATCAAACTACAAGTGTGGCACTATTACCTACTTTTAGTGGTTGGCCGGGCTCTGATTTCGATCACCATATATCTCAATTTTTGACAGCGTGTATGGCTAATAATGGTAGAACTGAAGACATTTGGTTGAGATGGTTGCCAGCAACTTTAAAAGATATAGCTTTTGAATGGTATATTCGGCAACAAGTGGGTAGATTTTCTAATTGGGAGGCCTTGAAGAATGCCTTTTTAACCCATTTTAGACCAATTAGATTTGAAGATCGGCTTAGAGAAAGTTTTATGAATAGCAGGATATTTGGGGGAGAATCAATAGAATCCTATTATGGCCGGATCGTGGATATATTTTGTAAATAGTCAAATAATCAAATGCCAGATGCGTTTATATTGTCGATATTAATTAACGCTTTGCATCCACCAAAATTAAAAATGTTTATAAAAGAAGCTCTATTAACTATGGTAGAAGCATCGTTGGCATGAGCAAAGGTGTGGGAAGAATGTCATTATGACCAATTGTTAACAGTGGGAGCCACAATAATTCCAAGTTTAAGAAGCCAACAAATACAATAAAAAAATGTGTCGATGGGTAATTATCCACAAATGGATGCCTCCAATGTAAAGAATGTTATGTTGCAAAAATCAATTAATGCTAATCCACTCCAAGCAATAGCACCAATAATAATGACACCTTATTTTACATTGCCAAGCTATCAATAATCGGAGTTGTTCACAAATGCGACTGTTAAAGATCCAAATAAAGTCTTGTTATTAAATCTAACAAAGAAGATGGAAGAATTGGTTGTAAATTTGACTAAAGATAAGGAGAAACGACATAAGTCTTTTAATACGAGACCTAATATATGGTATAATAATTATAAGGAACAAGGTCATTTTGATACGGAATGTCTATTACCTAGACAAACGGGTGTTCAATGTACATTTTGTGGAAGAAAGCATCCTACTTAAAACTACTGATATTTACAAAGGCAACAATGGTTCAATAATTAGACATTAATATAACCAACTCAATGGAATGTTAATCAAGTACAGACAAGACATATGGATTGTTGGAATAGTAATCGTCCAAATTAACCTAATCGTTACTTTGGAAATTTTTAAAATACTAATTATAATCCAGTTTATAGAATAAATATGTAGAATAATGGAAATAATCAAGGGGGTAATCTCCAAACTATACCAATTCATTTGTCCAATTCTCGACCAGTAGCAACTAGTCAACCAAGATCATTTATTATGGCTACCTGGAATTGGCCTAATAGATATATTCCAGTGGAGACTCCAAGTGTACTTGATAGTTTGGGCCAAAAACCACTACATTGCTATCGGTATCAGTAAATTGGTCATTATACCAGTGAATGTCCTAATCCAAGGTTTATAGACAAATATGTTCTAGTATGTAGAAATCGTAAGCAATCGGATCATTTTTATTATCAATACAATGTTTCATTTAATCCTAATAATCATGATTAGAAGATACAATTGACTATGCAAATTATAGAGGAAAAAATATAAAAGGACAGAAGAATCACTAGTTCATTAGGTGGAAGTAGTCCAAGCTGTCCTTACAAAGGAATAAAGGACCAATTCAAATATTGAAAGAACTAATTCTTGTAAATCGCGATGGACTGCTATCAGACAAAAATAACCTAATACAAATTCTAAATAGAAATCTAATATTAGACCTAGGTCAATCCTCTCCATTTAATCCTGTCAGTATATTTGGTCGACTACTGAATTTAAAAGAACCAATATCAATCCAATTGAAAGAATAATCTTATCCATTGCAAGAACTGATTTTACAGGCTTTGTCAAATTTAGTTCTAGTAGCTTTACCAATTTCTAATATAAAAAAAACCAATTTATCTACGTCAATGTCTAGGACTCGGAAGAAAAAATGGACATTGGAAATTACCACTCGTATAGAACCATATGATATTCTAAAAGATTTGGATACCATACAGCCTACGATCTCTATAAAGCAACTATTGGCAGTAGCACCTGAGTGCCAAACTATCTTGAATTCTTCATTAATTTATCGCAGATCTCAAAATAAAGAAATCCAAGAAGTAAGTTTGAATCCCAACCTGGATGCACTAACGATTGATGTCTCATTTGATGGAATATTAGTATCAAAAGTGTAAGTAGATGGAGGATCTAGTGTAAATTTTATAAATATCGCTACAATAGAGGAGTTAGGTTTGAATCACTTATTGCTTACTAAAATGGTTTTGAGAATGGTTGAATCCAATCGAGTTAAATCTTTGGATATATTATGAAGTATTGATACAGTAATTGCAGGGATTACCTACAAAATTGATTATATTATTTTTCGATTACAAAGCTCTATATTGTCATATCCAATTTTATTGGGGTAACCATAGTTGAATCAAGCTAAAGCTCGAAATGATTGGGACCATGGGAGATTGACAATTGAGAAAGGTAATGATAAAATTGTGCTTCAAATATACCTTGTCTAAAATCATAGAGAAACTCAATTTGCTAGTTCAGAATTTAGGTCGGATTGTGAAGATGAGTCTGCAAAAGAAGAAATTGGTGCACCTGACCGAATTTATGCTGATACAAGATAAGTTGTTGAGTACACTAGAATAAAATACTAGTGTAGGGGACCAGGAGAGTACTTAGTTCTTCTAGATATTATTGATGATTCTGATCATATGAGCATCGAATTATATTAGAGGAGAACGCTACTACAATACGTCAAAGATAACATCGACTTAATCCAAAATACTCAGTTATGATAAAAGAAGAACTGGATAAAACTTTTGGAGGTTGGATTTATCTACCCAGTTCTTTTCAATGAATGGATTTCACTAATTGTTATGATACCAAAAAAGAATGGAAAAGTTTACATCTGTCAAGATTTTCGTAAATTAAATATGGCTATCAAGAAGGATTATTTTTCTTTAACATTCACGGATAGTATATTGGATGCTATCGCTAGACATGAATGTTATTCATTTCTTGATAGATTCTTTGGTTATAATCAAATTAAAATTACAAAAGAAGAGCACTTAAAAACTACTTTTATTACGGATTGGGAGACCTTTGCCTATAAGGTTATGCCATTTGGACTTTGTAATGTACCAACTACATTTCAAAGGATAATGATGCAAGCTTTCCAAGATTATCTACAAATTTCAATGAAAATATTTCTAGATGATTTCTATATATTTAGTAGGAGAGCCAGATATTTAGAATATCTAGGTTAATATTTGAATCAATGTGCCAAATATAGAATTTCATTAAATTCAAAAAAGTACCAATTTGGTATGCCTTTTAGTAAACTATTGGGTCATATAGTTTCGATCGCAGGCATTGCTATAGATCCGGATAAAATAAAGATTATAGTAGAATTAAAGCAACCAGACACTGTTACGGGTGTTTGAGCATTTGTCGGCCATGTTAGTTATTATTGATGATTTATCTATATATTTTTAGTTATATGCCTTCCTTTGATAAATCTCTTAAAGAAACCACCAACCGATGGGACAAGTCCAGTTTGGACAAAGAAATGTATAATTGCATTTGAAACATTGAAGCAAAAATTGGTTTCAGCACTAATATTGGTGGCACTTTATTGGACAAAACGATTCCAAGTTTATGTGGATGCATCTATTGTTGCGATTGGTTCTATGTTAAGCCAGAAAGATGACCGAGGTTTTGATCATCCTATTTATTATGCAAGTCATCAATTGGTAGCAACTGAAAGAAATTATCAGTCTGAACTGAGTACTATATTAGAAGGTTGCTACTTGGAAAGTTGTGGTGGACATTTTACAAGGGACAGCACGGCTCGCAAAGCTTTACATATTAATTATTGGTGGCCAACAATGTTTGTAGATGTCCACCAACTCGTCCGTCATTGTGATTCATATCAGAGAACACGTCGACCTATTGGAACTTCAACAATGGCATTGATACCAATTCTAGCTCAAGCACCTTTTGAAAAATGGGGAATTGATTTTGTGGAACTAATTGTACCAACCTCAAGAAATAGACAAAAACGGTATATATTGATAGCAACGGATTACGTAACAAAATGGGCTGAAGTTGTAGCTACAAAAATCGATAGTACAAGTATAGTAGTAACATTTTTTTATGAAAATATTATTACATGGTTCGATTGTCCACGAAAATTAATTAATGATTGAAGAAATTATTTTATAAAAAATATAATCAAAGTATTTACGACTAAATATGAGATAAAACATTATAAGACTACACCGTATTATCTTAGAATCAATGGACAAATGAAAAAGACTAATAGAATTTTATGTAAAATCTTAAGAAAAATAGTTTCAAAAATGGGAACAAATTGGGACACTAAGTTATTCGCAGCTTTATGGACATATCGTATTGCGTATAAACTTACTACCAATGCTACTCCTTTTCAATTGATTTATGGCCAGGAAACAATCTTACCTATTGAATTGGAAGTCCAAAGTTTACGAATTTCTATAGATAATAGATTGAAAGATCATGATTCATTACGGCACCATTTAGAAGAATTGGATAAATTCGATGAAATTAGAGCCAATGCATTAATGACAATTGAAACTACACAAAAAAGAAGAAAGCTTTATTATGATAATAAGCTTAGACCAAAGGCTTTTATGTTAAATGATTTGATACTTTTTTATGATAGTCGATTTAAAAAATTTTCAGAAAAATTTCAAGTTCGATGGCATGGGCCATATCGAGTTGTTGACGGATTTCCAAATGATTCAATGCAATTAGAAGATTTTATGGATACTAAATTTATGACATGGATCAATGGCAATTGACTTAAATTTTACTATACATAAACTCGGGACGAGTTTTCTGTTACAAAAGGGAGGGAGGTAAATAATGATAATGATAGAATAGTAAATGTAAGGTGATAAGAAGTGTGAGGAATATGGATGGGATTAGTGACGACGGTAGTAAAGACTAGTTGTCAGACCTAGTTAGTAGGGTATTTCATCATGACAAATCGTGAGAAATAAGGGGGAGTCAACTCAATTGATTGGACCATAGTAAAAATTAGGAAGGAGGCTCTTGACAAGCATCGTGTTTTTTTTGTGTAAGCAGCTATGTATGTGTGTTTTGAAAAATTAGTTGTGAGTGCTTGCTTATTTTAGAATACAATGGCGATTGAAAAGACTAAGAGGCAGTTGAATAGAAAGGAGAAACAACGCAATGTAAGGCACAAGGATAAGTTACCACCATTGAGGTGTATTATTATGATTAATATGAAGTTGATTCGATTGGATGTTTGTTGGACTAAGGAGAAGTAGCAAAATTTTTGAGGAGCACATATGTATGGATTTTTGTGTATTTTATAAAACTTACCACGAATTGACGTTGCACTAGTGGAGGTTAGAATTAAGGAGAAGTAGATGGCAGAAAAGGAGAAGGTGATGAACATGGTGTCTGAGAAAGCAAAGATAGAGACGAATTGGAAGGAACGGCAAGAGCGGCTATAGGTGGAGGTTGTGATGTTACAGACTAAACTAGTCGCATTAGAAAAAGAGGCCAATAATTTAGTGTGGACCAATACGCTAGTTTTAGTGACAATACCTTTGGAGATACCTTTGAAACCGATAGAAGAATGGCAAAAGATGTTGGAAGAGCACGATAATCAAATTGCCCATCTTGAGTCTCAGGTAAGGGAATTGGATTTGTTGAATGAAGATCTGATGGCGTGTTTGGATAGAAAACCCTCGAACATTGAGGCAAATGATGAAGATATAGTAGAGGAAGAGGTTGCCAATTCAAAGGGTTGTAAGTCAATGCCATTGACTAAAGAAACCAACGTTGCTACGTCTTTATAAATTGAGGCTAAATAATGTTTGCAAGGGCACTGCACAATTAAGAGTGTGACTATGTAGAATAGGTAAATAAATTTTGTCGTAAGTTATTGGTTGGTTATTAATAACCTTGAGAATTACACTTATGGTTAGGCAGTTTAGTTGGTAACAGTAGGTTGTTAGTGAAATAAATGGTTAAGAATTCAAAGGTTCATAATCTTTAGAATCTGCTGTGCGACGGTACATCTTTTGGTAGGATAAAGAGGTTGCAAAAGGGAGATCGGGGCCAAACTATGATAGTCGTAAGCCGAGGTAAGCTTGGTGCTACCTCTTTATTTTCTTTGCTTTTATTATTTTCTTATGAAGAATTTTGATTGAGAGAAGTATTGCTGAAATTGTGATTAGAATATTGTGGAATATGACTTTGGACTGACCGTTTTGGAAAAAATCTGTGACCTTGAGAATTGAGATTATTGAATTGTGTTGTGTTAAGTGAAGAGATTGAATTCTATGTGATGAATTGAGAAACTAAATATAATAAGTAAGCTGAAGATTAGTAATTGAATATATATAAACTGCAAAGAGAGTAAGTGGGAGATGAACTGATAAGAATATGGAAGTGTTATTGAATTGATATTCATAGAATGGATTATGTATTGAATTAAGATCAAAGTAGTAAGCCTTGGTGTTTTGTAGTTTGATAATTGTTTTCAGATAGTTAGAGTACAATCAATTGTGACACTAATAGATCCAATTCATATAACCAGTCTTTCCCTGTGTTCGAACCCGCCTCTATTAGTTCAATTGCTTTGGTATATTGAAGCTTGAACACAACGAGAACAACAGTAAGCTTTCACGTTAGACTTTTTTTTGATTCAAGAAGGTGATAAGTCTTTGTAATAGTATTATAATGGTAGAAATTACTTTTATAATACTATTGAAAGTAAGCAATATCATCCATCAAGAACAGAGAAGAATACATGTAGGCTACTTTTAGGCAAGATACTTGCAAATGACCATGCTCCCTTGCCACAAAAAATCAGACAATGTTTTTATGAATGACCATCTTATGTCTAAGAATTTTGAACATGTAAAATCTATCTTCTTAATGAAATTAAATTACCAAAAAATATAAGAGATAAGATTTATTAAGATTTTTATGAATTGGTCATCATATAACTTAATATATTTGGCTTGGATCACAAAGACAAGTAGATGTAAAACACACTACATTTGCATGATTCTATCAGTAGCTACCTCAACCATCGTTTTTAAACTTCAAAAATTTATATTATCATTATTCGCTATTTATTTGTATTGATTCTAATAAATTGTATTTTTTATTTTATAGCAAAAACATCCAAAAAATTTGAACTTTTAACAAAGATTTCTTTAATTATCTTGTAATTAATAAAAATGACAAGAAAGTAGAATTTGTGCAACTTTGATTGATTTTCAAATGAATCTTAAAAATTATGGTATAAGATACCTTGTTTTGAGCCAAAATCAAAAGTGAGAAAAAATACCTTTTGGATGTGGTAAAGCTCATTAATCTTCTATAAATTCATAATATAGACTACCTTCATAAATAATATCACATAATCTTCATAATATCTACTAAAAAAATCTATGTATGACATGGTTTTGATAACATTCACAAGATGTCCTGCCATTTGAAACAAAGTTCTATATAAGACAAAGTCAATCACAAGATGGAATATGCACAAAGATTTGATCTCCACCTTATATATTTTGAAGTTTAGATCTTATTTTCTACCAAGTTTAATTTTATTGTTGTTTATATCATCAACAAATTTAAAACTTAATAATACTCCTTCAAGTATTGATGCAGATTATTCATCATTAGCATCAATTAATATGTCATCAACAACTATGTCAACAATGTCTTGATATTACAAACATATATATTTATTCCAATAGTTATCTATATGATTAGATAGAAGTAGATAAATATAGATTAATTTAATAGTATTTTTTAGAAAAGCTTTTTAAAAGTGTCATAGATTTAGTTTTGATTTTATCTGTATTTGTAATTTATTAATAGATTATAAATTTAATCAAAAAATTAATCACATGTTACACATATTGGTAGTTTGTAGAATAAGCTAACTATGTGGCATACTTATAGATACTTACTTTGCAAGTTAATATATGTCTTACTAAGTCAATACATATTGAAGGTCTTATAAAAGATTGCTACATATCTCCTAATTAGATAGTATATATGGAGGCAAGAGTGAAGCCTTCTTTACTCTTATAAACCCCTTTAAAGTTCTTAATCTTATTTCAAAACTTTCTAACTTTCTTGTCTTTGGTAATAGATATTTTAGTTTAATATTATATTATCTTTGAATGATTTTTAGTCTTTTTGAGTGACATAAGAGAGTCTTAATCTTTCAGTTCTTTAAGATTCATATCCTTGATAGTTTGATAAGAGTGCTAACTTATTGTTCTTGTATTGTTTTTAGAAGTGAGTGGATTAATCCACTTCTAATTTTTTTTGAAGGTTACAAATTATTCTCCTATAAAAAAATATTTTATTTTTTTACTAATGATTTTATTTTAAAAAAAAGTCAATTATCCTTCTTTGAAAAAAAAATTTCATTTAATATTAGAGATTGTGGATTACATTCTTTTAATTTAATATTATCATGATATAATACCACTAATAGGTGAAAAAGATGAAGACATTAATATATTATATAAGATCTTATTTCAAATATTATAACAAATTATCTTAGAAGATAGACAGTAGTTCAAAAGAAAATAAAATTAAAAATGTAAATGCTAGCTTTTTACAAAGTAGGCTTCTATTTATTTTGTTAGACCATAAATAAGGAAAAATAAGATAAATTAGAAAAATAAAGAATATAAATATATGTAAGAAGAAGTTAAGAGTTGATTTGAATAAAAAATTAACTCAAAAGGACAAAATTTGATATCCAAAGACGATCAATTATCAACTTGTATTAAAATCAGATCCTGAGGCATAAATTAAGTACCTATAGCAACTTTGGGATTCTTTTGCAAATCAAAGAAAAGGATTTGAGAGCAAACTATTGAAGATTAGCAAACTCTTACTTAGTTACCACTATATAAAAATTAATCATAATAAATTGCTAATAGTCAAAAGACAACAAAAGATTAAATGAAATTACTATAATGGCAGCTAAGTTAAGATGAATTTAGGTTTAGTTAAAAGGATGAAAATGTCTTTGGATGAAGTTCATATACTTAAGATGTAAACTCCATCTACAAGTAAAGGGTGTTGGAAGTAAGAGATATCTTACTCCACACTTCTCTATATGTATAAATCTTGCTGATGCTAAGTATTTGTAGCTTTTAGACTTCTTTTCTTGAATAGGTTATAGGCCCATATAATCATTTACTTGAGTGTTTTGAAGTTCTTTGAAGTGGTTGTTGATATGTGGAATAAATCAAGTTATTGTTGCTGATGTTAGAATTTAGATGTACCTAACTTTAAGATTGAGATTTAGATCTAGATCTTAGTTTGCTCTTACTTATGGTCAACAAAATTTTTGTACTAGTATTTTGCTGAGATAGATCCTTGGTAGTCTAACTTTGTAGTTTTATGTCTTAAAGATATTAATTATGCTTAAAAGGCCTCTTATCATATATAATAGTGATTTGTGAGCATAAGAGTGATATTTGAGTCGCAAATCAGATTTGAGATGTTTAGATAGGTCATTAGACTTATGAAAAGTCTTTAAAAGTGAAGTTGAGAGTATTTTTGAGAGTAAGAACACTAGTATGTTCACAGAGAAGGATTTTATGATTCTAAGGCAGTAATACTTTCTTGCTAATTTTGAGAGTATTAGAACTTCTTCTTTTAATATTTTTTGATACATCTCTCTCATAAAAATGGCTTCAAGTGAAGGTGAAGGATTGAAAGTAATTGAAAAGTTCAGAGGTGAGAATTTATACCATTAGAAGGTAAAAATGGAGCTTTTGTTGGCATCTTTGGATCTTTGAAATATTGTAGATGAAAGTAAAGAGGCTCCAAGTATAGATGCTGATATGAAAGAAAAGAAGGAGTTCAAATGTCATAAAAAGAAGGTTTTTGGATTGATTGCAATCAATATAGATAAGGCAAACTTCTCCCATATTATCTCATGCAAAAGACTAGCAAAAGCATGGAAGATTCTTTGCAACATCTATCAGAGCAAGAACTTATCCAACATCATTTATATAAGGAGGAAGTTCTTCACTTGCAAGTTAGAAGAAGGTGAAGACCTCATGGCTCATATCAATAAGGTAAAGGCTCTTACAAATCAACTAGCAATTATTGACAAGCCTTTAGAAGAAAGTGATATTGTCATAAACTTGTTGATGAACCTTTCTAAATTCTACAACTACTTTATTGTGGCATTGGAGTTCATTAAACTAAAAGAGCTTACAATGGACTATGTGACGACGAGACTTATCCATGAAGTAACCAAGAAAAAAAAAAAAAAAAAAAAAAAAAAAAAAAATCCAAAATGAAGATTCAACACTCTACTCACATCAAGGCAAGGATAACTATTCAAATCAATGAGGTAATGTCAAATCTTGCTTCATTTGTTGCAAAGTCGGCTATTTTATTCGAAGTTGCTACAAAGACAAAAAGATGGAGAAGGAGAATATAAATAGTGTATAAGATGAATTTAGAAGACAAGATTATGCATTCATGGCAACAAATGAGATCTCTATGGCTTCCATATCAAGATGGATTGTGGATTCAAGTTGTTCCAAATATATGACATCTTATAAGTGTTCATTTGATACTTATGAAGTTATTTCAGCATCAAATGTGGTGTTAGCGGATAGTGGAATATGTGAAGCCAATGGAATTGGTTCTATTATGGTGGAGATAGTTATAAATGGACAAATCAATAGAATCAGATTTAAAAACGTCCTTTATGTGGCTAAGATGAAGCAAAACCTACTTTCGGTGAATAAACTTATAATAGAAGGTTTTAAAGTTTAATTTGACATAAATAGATGTTTTGTAAGAACATTGAGTGGAGACAAGATCTTCAAAGGCTTCATAGAGGTAAATTTGTACTACTTCATTTGTAAGAAAGTAAATAGAATAGATGTAGCTATATTTGTTGAGTTTACATCAAACTAAGTTAAGTTAAATATATGTCATCATTTTTTTGGCTATTTGAATGTGAAGAACATGAGAGAGCTCAAGTTTGTGGTAAGTGGCTTAGATCTTGGTACTACAAGCCAAAATACAAAACAACTTGCATGTGAAGGATGCATACAAGGCAAACAACAAAGGGCCTCATTTTCAAGTAGTGTAACAATATGTACTACCAAGTTATTAGAGATTGTCCATTCGGATATATGTGGACTTATAAAAAACACAAGTATTAGAGGATTAAGGTATTTTTTCACTTTCATTGATGATTATTGAAGAAAGATTTGGATCTACATTCTTAAAGCCAAGAGTGAATGCTTTTGGAGGTTTAAGGAGTTTAAAGCACATGTTGAGAAACAAAGTGAATGCAAGATCAAGATACTACACATGAACAATGGAAGTGAATATATGTCTAAGTAATTTGATGTTTATTTGAAGAATGAAGGAATTCCTAAATAAATAACAACTCCATACACTCTACAACAAAATGGTGTTGCTGAAAGGACAAATTAAACCATTGTAGAGATGGCAAGGAACATGCTTCATACTCAAAACCTTGGCTATGAGTTTTGGACAAAAGCTGTGGTGAATACAGTACATATAAGAAATAGATATCCAATAAGTTCACTTGTAACAATGACGCTATAAGAAGCTTGGAGTAGAAGAAAACGTTACATTTTTCATATGAGGACCTTTGATTTTATTGCATATGCAAAAATACCAGATTGTATGAGGTCCAAACTTGATGCAAAAAATACAAAGTGTATATTTCTTGGTTATTGTGAAGGTATTAAGGCATATAGGTTAATGTGATTGGAAATCAAGAAGATCATTAAAAATTATGATGAATTTTTAAAATACAAGAATACTTGTGAGTATTTGGAGATGTGTCCAAGTGAGAGTAATGGTGTGTTTGTAAACACATCTTTGAATTTAACAAAGAAAAAAAAAGATAAAGATAATAAAGATGATGAAGATGAAAAGAAAAAGAAATTTGAAAAGATCAAGGCTCGTACAATTACTAAGACGAGTAATGAAAGAAATGAAGATGTTGAAGATTAGGATGATAATGATGATAAGGAATACTAACCATTGAGTGAAAAACGACAAGGTTTAAGATAGAAGAAGGTTGAAAAAGAACATAGAGTGAAATAAGGTGAATTTTCTTCTATAAGTAAAAAGAGATATCCTTTGAGAGAAAGAAGGCAACGTGGTGAATGGTGGAAGAATCACATCTTTCTTCAAGTAAGTGAAGAATATAAAAATGTTGTTCTTCTTGTTGATTCCATATCTTTGTATGATGCTATGAAGTATAAAGATGTAATTAAATAGGAGAAGATTATGGAAGAAGAATATCAATATCTTATGGACAATGGTACATGGGAATTGGCACCTCTTCCAGTAAATCGATCTAGTGTTGGTTGTAAGTAGATGTTTAGGACTAAAAGAGATGAAATGGGTGTGGTGGTGAGGCACAAGGTAAGATTAGTTATAAAAGGATATTCATAAGTTGCTGGAATTGATTTCAATGAGACTTATGCACCCATTGCCAAATTCACCATCATTAGCATCATTGTAGCAAGTGAGGCAGCAATAGATTTGAAAATATACCAAATGAATGTAAAGACAGCCTTTTTGAATGGAGAATTATAAAAATACATCTACATGGACGAATCTCAAAGATTTGTGTGATAAAGCAAAGAACATCTTAAGTGCAAAATGAAAAAATCATTGTATAGATTGAAACAATCATCAAGGGCATGGTATCAATAAATTGACACTTTTTTTTTGTCAATGAAGGATTTGTGAAGAGAGGCAAATTTGAAGTTGATAAAGCTCATGAATGAGGAGTTTGCACAAGTTGAAGGTGAGATATAAAATATTCTATATAAGACAATAGTAGGCTCATTCATGTATACAATGTTGGCCATAAGAGTAGATCTTACATATGCAGTGAGTGTTGTAAGCCAACACATATCTAAGGCTAAATCATTGCATTGAAAAATAATAAAAAAGATATTAAGGTACTTAAAAGGTACAAAAGACTTCAAATTCTATCTTGGTAATAAGAACATTGATTTGCAAGGTTATTGTGATGTAGATTGCGTTGGAGATACAAATGATAGAAGATCTATAATAGGATATATGTTCTTTATTGGAATAGAAGCCATTTCATGGAATTGTAAGAGACAGCCTATCGTTGCAAGATCAACGATGGAAGTAGAGTATATGGTAGTAAGTCATTATGCAATGGAGGTGTATTGGATAAGATAATTCTTAGAAGACATTGAATTAGTGCAATTAGAAGCAATTCTAATTATGTGTGACAATCAAGGATGTCTTGTATTTTTCAAGAATTGAAAATGCCATTCAAGAATCAAGTACATTAATGTTCAACATCATTTCATATGAAAGAAGATTAAAGATGGAATAATAGGTATGAAGTATTGTGCTACAAATGACATGCCTGCTAATTTGCTTACAAAGGTATTGGTGAAGGATAAACATAACTAATTGATACAAAGATTAGGATTGAAAGCCTTTTAAAAATTAGCAAAGAAAGAGTGTTGAAGACCAACAAGCTCTTACTTAGTTACTACCACATGAAGATTAATCATAATAAATTGCTAATACTCAAAAGGTAGTAAAGAATTAAATTTTTTTACTATGGTGGCTGCTAGGATTTTAAGGTGGAAGCTAGGTTAAAATGAATTTAGATTTAGTTGAAAGGATGAAGATGTCTCTAGATGAAGTCCATGTACTTAGGATGTAAACTCCAATTATAAATAAAAGCTATTGGAAGTAAGAGATATCTTACTCCACACTTCTCTATGTTTACAAATCTTGCTGATGCTAAGTATTTGTAGCTTTTAGACTTCTTTTCTTTAATACAAACTTGATAGGATTTCTTTAGGTATTTATTTTGAGTGATTTAATTGTATAATGACTTTGTAAAAATTTTGCAAAGTTACAATTGTTTTGGATGATTCTAGAATTTGTGAAATAACAAAGATATTTTATTTTAGAGAATTTTGTGAATTTGGTGGTAGATCTATGGTTCAAATTTTGAAGACTTTTGTGATTAGTTGTCTAAAGTATTTGCTATAAATTTGAGCTTGATCAAATAGTTGTATTAAAGGTTATTGAATTTCAAGCAGGTTGAGGTCTAAGAAATTAGACTTTAAAGTACAATTAGAGTTTTTAAGCTCTTCAGTAATATTTTAATTGGATTGGAATAAAATCTATGTGTAAAGGTAAAAGAATTGATTTTTTACATATATGTGAAATTTGAGAACAATTAAATGCTTTAGAAAGGAAATATTGACATTAAAAGTTCAACATTCAAATTGGAATAAGAGACTAGCTAATATCTAAGTGGATTTTAGGATTATTTCTTACATTTGATAAGTAAAATTATCTTTAAATTTTTTGTATTTGTTACTAACTTAGGTTTTGAAAAGTATTTAAATTTTTTAATAAGATCAATAGTTTAATTAATAGATATTGAGGTTTTAAATCATACTAGATTTAAATTAAATTGATTAGATTTTGATTAAGATTCGGTTAAGGATCAAGATTGGACTAGGATTTAAGATTTGGATTATGATTTTCTTAATATTTAGAATTCAGGATTTACTTAGGATTTAGAATTTAGAATTTGGCCTAAGATTTTATTGAAGTCTATTAGATTTCAACAAGGATTAAATTAGGATTTAATTGAAATTTATTTAAGATATATTTGTGATTATTCTAATATTTCTTTAAGATTTCTTAAGAATTTCTTTAAGGTTTATTGTGGATTTTTTTATAAATCTTTTAAAATTTCTTATTGTTTCTTTTATAAAAATTTTAAGGTTTATTTTGAATTTGATTAAAGCTTTTTCAGCATTATTAAGATTTAATTAAAGTTTATTTTATATTTTATTAGAGTTAAGATTTTATTGTTACAATTTCTATTCTATCTTTCATAATCAAGTACCTGGTGCATTCTCAAGCAGTATTTCATGTAATACGACTATGTTTTGAATTTTTTTGAGTTATCTATGGAATAAAAGATTACCAATTCTACTCTTAGCATAAGTAAAAATATATTTGCAACTATTACAGTTCTTCATAAACTTGTCAAGATTCTAAAAGTAAAAATTTCATGTATTTTCAATGTAAATTATAGAAGTACTATTCTTATGTCTATGAAAGAAATCAATAATGAAGTTTAAGTCTATGCCAAGAAGTTATAAAAATTAAGAAAAATAAGTAGATTAAGTTTACAATTAATTTAAGAAGTCTTGTTATTATAAATATAATAAAAATAAAAATAAGTATGTCTAATAAGTTTGATGAAATAAGATCAAAGTTTTGAAGATTTTAAAAAATATATATATATATGTATTTAAGATTGTACCTTTTTGAATATTCTAATGGATTTATTCAAGTTGAATTGATCAAAATACTTCTCTCTAGGAGTATTCTTTCTTGATATGTATCTTTAATGAAAAAGATTTTTAACTACTCTATGATTTTAATTCATTCTTGAAAGTATTTATAGCTACATTTAAAGAAAGTGATTGAAAAGGATAGCAAAGACCAAGCTCATATCTCTATGACAAGAATCACATTTAGCGACTACATGTATTACTGAATTCTAAAACCTTATTTATGATATAGATTAGAATGATAAAGCCTTTATCAATCAATTTTGATATAGATTGAAAGATAATATCAAAGATTTATTATTGATAATACTAAGAATAGATCCATTGGAGTAATTCATTGCTGAAGCCATTACATATGATAATCAATTTTTTGAAAGATACTAAGATCAAAGATTTGGTTGGAGAGGTTCAAGACAAGCCATAGCCATACTTTTTAAATTTTTAGAAGCATATCTGTCTAAGCCAAAGCCTATGTAAATTGACATGGTATATTTTAAATCTCTTATTGAGTAAAAAAAAATTTATCATCGTAAAGAGGATTTTTGCCTATATTATAGAGAGGCCAAACACACTACTTAATATTATTCAAAGAAGCAATGCAATCACAAAATAAAAAGTACAATTGCTAAAGAAGTTAATATATTTAAAAACAAGTTTTTTTAGGTACAATAAGAAATGTGTGGTTGAAATCATATACAACACCTAGTAATGATCATTTTTTTTTATTCATATCCTTTACCTTGTTCTACAATAGATATCTATTAGAACCAAAAATCATAAAATCTTTACCTTATTAGATTCAAGATCTTCAACTTATTTCATGGACAAAGTTTTTGTCAAATAATAAGAGATATCATTAGTAAAGAAAACTAAATCTATACATATAGAAGTCTTAAATGGTCGTTAGTTATCTTTTGGAGATATTATCTACAAGACTCTTCTTTTAATTATAATAATTAAAGATCATAATAGAGTAGTAATATTTAATGTGATAAGATCTCTTTTCAACTTGGTTATTTTAAGATTATCATAGTTAAAAAAATATCATCTTTAAATAGATTAAATATCTTATAATTTTAATTTTTTTTATAATTTAATCTAAAATTTTGTTATTCAAGTAGAAATATATAAGTACATTCAAATCTTTATTAATAGATATAATAGATTTTATGCATGCAATAAAAAATAGATCATATTTTACTAAAAATATCATGTCTATTTTTGATGGCAAGAAGACATTAAGTGATATCCCTAACCAATAGTAAGATTTTCAAGATGTTTGTAGAAATAAAATGTCGATAATTTTTTAGAGAATTGATCCTATAATTCTTCAATTGATTTTGAAGAAGGAATTCAAGTACTATTTGGACCAATTGTCACGGCCATAATCATGTAAGCTAATAATTACATATAGAAATAGGTAGAAGTAAGTAAAAGTAGATAAAAGTAAGTTAATTCTATAATATTTAATATAGAAGCTTCCTAGAAACTTCTTAGACACTGCTTTGACTTCATAGGTGTCTTTAATTGACTTTTTGGATTAGAAACGTGGTCAACAAGTTGGCCATGTGCCACACATGTTGTTAGCTTGAAGATCAAGCTAACTATGTGGCCCACACGTAGAAAAACTTGCCTTGTAAGTCAAGGCATGTGTCATACAAAGTCAACATATATTGGAGGTCCTATAGAACGTCGCCACGTAGCCCCTAGTTAGATAGTATATATAGAGACAAGAGTGAAGGCTTCTTCACTCTTGTCAACTCTTTTCTTGCTTCTCGTCCAAGTTCAAGAGTCTTTAGTTTCTTGTCTTGTGGCAATAGCCATTCCAGTTTCCTTTTAATATACCTACTTGTTTATATTTTGACTTATTATATCGAGATAGCCTTTTGGTGTATATTTTCCCTCATCGAGTCTTTGTCCTTGACACCAATCTACAACTTATCGCAAAATAGATTGGCTATATTTAAGGAGTATATTGTTGAATATTTGGCTACGAACTTCATATGTCATTCAAAATTTCTAGCAAAATCTCCTATCTTATTTGTGAAGAAAAATAATAGATCTCTATGGAGTACATAGGCTCTCAAAAACTTAGCAAGATCACCATGAAGCATATGTATCTCCAACATCTAATTTCAAGACTTCTTAACCAACTTAATTAAGCAAATATCTATACAAAAATAGATTCGTAAGGAGCATACATCTAGTCTACATCCAAAAAAGAGATAAATAGAGGATTGCTCTTAAAACTAGGTATAGAAAATTTGAATATAATGTCATGCCTTTTGGATTCACAAATATATCAACTACTTTTCAACATCTCATAAATAGCATTTTTTGTTAGTTTCTTGATGATTTTATTATTTATTATTTAGATGATATTCTACTTTATTCTAAAAATATAAAAAAACATGAACTTCATGTTTGTCAGTATTATAAAAATTTAAAGATGCAAGATTATATGCTAAGATAGAAAAGTGTGTATTCCACACTACTCAAGATGACTTCTTAAGATACATCATTTCCAACAAAGGGCTAATAATAGATACATAGAAGGTCCAAACTATCATAGATTGGAAATTTTCAAAAATAATAAGAGATGTGTAATGCTTTTTAGAATTTATTAATTAATATTGAATCTTCATCAATTTTTTTTCAAGTTATAGCTTCACTTATACATTTGATTTGCATAGACAAACTTGAGTAGAATAAAGAAATTGAAGCATCTTTTGATACTTTGAAGGAAGAATTTATTTCTATACCAAACTTATATTGTGTTAACTTTTCTAAGGTATATTTTATAAAAAAAGATATATCAAATTATACTTTGGATGTAATATTATTATAAATGAGAGTAGATAATAAATGCCATCTAATAGTTTTTTATTTTAAGAAAATTTTAGTAATAGAGATCAACTACAAAATCCATAATAATAAACTTTTTATAATTATAAATTATTTATAGGAATGATATCATTATCTACAAGGCTCTTATAATCCAATCATCATTACTATATTATAATACGACTATATGGTAAAAATATAATCAAAAATGATATTTTAATTAATTTTTAATTTTCTTTATTTAATAATAATTTAAGATATTTAAACATGACTTTTATAAAAGCCTCTTAGTTTATTATTTTGTCTTAATAGCTAGTAGATATAAGGTTGGTTAATAATTTTACCTTCTAAATTGTAAAAAATCTTTTAATTTCTTAAAAAGATCATAAATTAATAAGAATAGAATGAAAAAATTAATAATTAATATGATTGATATTAAGATTAAATTTAAATTAGAATTGGACTAAAAAATTCCAAAGATGGATTAGATTGATACTTAAGGATTGATTGTTTGTAGAAGAAGATCAAAATAAAATCTCTATCTATTAAAATAATCACCTAAGACAAAATATAGAGGCATTTGGAGATTGATAATTAATATTAGAGAGCTAGTTTAAGCTTATTTTAAAAGTATAAATTTTTTTTTATAGGATTTGGAATGACTTAGCAATCATTATTCAATATTAGGATTTATATTAGTGACTTTGGATTTAAGCAATACAATTAGAGGTAGTATTCTTGGCTAGTTCTTACAATTGGTATCACATCTATAATTCAAAATTTAATAATGTTTGATTAATTGAATGTGCAAAGTGTATCTAAATTTTTTTATTAATTTAACAATGCAATTGAAAGATATCTAGTTTTTGATATAAGAGAGTATCAAAAGTTGATAGTATGGGATTTAATAGGATTTCTATGATATCTAAAGATCTATTAGTTGGAACAAGCTGAAATATGGTATGATCTTAAAAGATTTGAAGATCAAACTATACACCAATTTTGAGCTGAAGTTAATAATTGGAGAAATTACTACAAGAACATCTGCATCAACTTTCAAATTGGCGACTGAGTGACATTAGTGCAGTTTTTTGGATATTTTTTCATACTTTGTAAGTTGGATTGGATTAAATTATTCTAAGTATAAAAAAGACTTAAAGTGGTATTTTTTTGTAAAATTTTATATTAAGTAGATAATCAAATTAAAAATTATAGCTTGTTGAAGCTCATTGATTAGAATTAATACTTACAAAGGAAAAATAAAAATTGCCTAATTATAAAAGTAGTAAGACAATTAGAATTTGTATATGGTTGAAATTACTAAAAAAAGTATTTTTAAGTATTTTATATTAATTTTAAATACTTTTGAATTAAAATTCAAATTACATTCTTCTTATATGGATGAAACCTATTAATATTTCTTGGATATTTATAAAATATAACTTCACCTTCTATAGATAAGTGCTCAATGTATTTTCAAATAATATAATATGTTATATGACATTGTGTGTATAAATCACAAGAATTTCAAGTACTTTGTATTAGTATAGATATTGAATTATTATTAAGCTCATTAAAACATGTCATTATCAAGATTTGATTTTATAATCACATATCCACTTGAAAAACAACAAAGTTTTTCAAATGCACTTTTTAGACATTTTTTTCTTGCACCAAAAGAAAAAGATGTAACTTTTGATCAACAAAAAATAGTTGTCTTGAAGCGTGAGCAATTTCATCATCAAGCAATAAAATCAACATTGACTATTGATTCATCATTTGTTAAGTAAATTCAATCAAATATGTCCTTTGATCTTTTTATTTATATGATCAAAAATACTTCTATTAAGTTTCATGATACTTCTAAGTTTGAATTCAAAAATAACTTAGTCTATTTTAGAGGTTGTCTCTATGTTTTAGAAGGAGAAATATATTTACAAGTTTTTCAAGCATGTCATAACTTTCTAAAAATTGGATATTTTAGATACAATAAGACTTTGGAGCTAATATTTAGATATTTTTGGTGATTATTGTAAGTATAAATTCACTCTTCAATCCAAATTACAAGATGGCCTCAATTAAGGGTTGTTTGTAATTGATGGTGTGAAGTGAAAGTAGCAAGAAGAAGGATAAAAGGAGCAAAACACAAAAAACAAGTGAAACAAGTGCAATGAAGCAATTTTATACTATCAAATTAGTCATAATTTCTTCATTAAGTTTTTACTCAATAAAAAGTAAAAAATAAAAGTAAAAAGTTTACTTTTATAAAAATAATTTTTTTTATCTTTTCAATGGTGTAAGAAATATATAAATCCGAATTATTATGAGTAAGTTATGAAGATTTAAAAAATAACAAGTAAATAAATAATTTTTACCTCAAGGATAACTTGCTTAAGAGATTAGAACCTCAAGCTTCACCAAGGCTCACAAGTAGTGTATATGAGTTCCTAAAAGAAACCACAAGGTTCCATAAAAAATATAAATTTTAAAGTTTTATAAAAAATATAGTTTTATTAATTTTCAAAATTTCAAAGTGCATCAAAAAATAGACTTAAAATGTCTCACTTTCTTAGTTGGATGATTTTATATTTGAAATAAAATATTAAATAAAAATAAAATTTTTATTTAAAAAAAATCTAAAATAAATTTTTATTAATGACCTCATAATTAATCTCTAAAGGAAAAATAGCCATTTTTAGATGTATAAATTTAATTGAATTTTTTTTTATAAGAGATATATTATAAAATCAAACAACATATAGTTTCAAAAAGGAACAAAATATTTATATAAGTTAATTTTATGATTTTATACAAGTTATTTCTATCATCATGTGTGAAGCAAAAAAATAAAGTATACCAAATGTACAAGGGTCTTTTTAGAAGGAAAAGATGCTCAATAGGAGATGCATGAAATTTTGGAAATTTTTGGAAATTTTTGCATGTGCAAAAAGAGTTTGTAATTTATATTAATTGTATTATGTAGGCCATGGCTTATGCTTGTAAATTTGGCATTTTTTGCATGAACAACCATTAAGAAGTCCTAGAAAAAATAAAACTAAATATCTATTTATTATTACTATTATAATATTTTTTTACTATTTCCTTTGTGTTGCTAATTTTTTACAATTTTTTGAATGCAATCACCAAAGTAATTTGTTAGAATCTATGTACTCCAACCTATGAATTTATGTTTGTAACTTGAGCCTCTATCAGCATATTGAATGTAAAAGATTGATGGCACTAGCAAATTTGTCCAAAGAGAAGTTATTTCCAAGCTCTATAAAGTAGCTTAAGCAACAATCTTTTGTAGATTGTGAAGTCTCATTGATATCAACATACAATTGTTCAAAATTTTGTTGGAATATGATTTCCTTGTTTCATCAAGGACTATCTAACAAAATTTTGCTAAGTAGAAAAATATTAATTATAAATATATAAATCCCTCAAATGTATAATTCCTAATCATAATCAATACTTACAACTTAGAATAAACTATAATCAATAGTAAACATAAGTATATATAAAATTTATATTATAATTAATAGATCACAATCTTGAAGGTGTAAATTAGAACTTGCAAATAATTACCAAATGTGATAAAATTCACACTAAATAGCTTTTTTATTCTACAAAATTATACAAAAAGATTGGAAATATAGAAATAGTTTTTATTCCATTATATTTTAAGACCATTTTGATATGTGTGCAATTAAGCTAACATACTTAAAATACCAAAAAAATTAAAAAGATCTTATTGATGCATATTTATAATATTTGAATAATATTAATTTGATTCCACTTAGCTTTACAAAATTTTATGTGAGATAATAAGAGCTTACACAACAATATGGAATTCTATGTGACTATATTTTCTCTTTTATTAAGTTTTTTATGAATTTGAACAATAACAAATGTAGCAATGTTGAACGAGATGCCCACTATCAAACTTTTCTTTGTAATGGAACTTCCTTGCCATGAAGATTATATTTTAGATAAGCTCCTATCAAAAAATATATTGATTAAGCCTTAGTGATATATCTTCCTTGACCTCTTTTGGTACAACACAATTTGTACTAATTAACTATAAGTTCTCATCTCAAAAACTTTGAAAAGATATAAAAACTTCAATTCTTATTTGAATAACTAATATTGATAGTAATATGATTGTAGTATTATTTAGCATTTAGAGATAGACTTGTTTTTAGTGCCTCCCTTCACAATTAGAATTTCTCTCAATACTAGATAGATGAGGATAATGAAAGATTTTGTAGATTTTCTATTATTGAGATACAACTTGATTGGGAGTATGGACTTGATTTTGTAAGATAGAAAAAAGATAAGGCTAGGTTATTTTTGCAACACTATTTGTAATGTATCCAAAGATATCAATTTGTGGTGGTTTAATATCATATTTTACAACAGAAAATTGCAATCTTTGGTGGAAAAAGTGCAACACATTTGCTAGTAATACATTTTGAAATAATCCGGTCAAAGAAGTCTTATGCATTCAAGCTCTTTTTCTTTGTATCTTATTGCTTCTAACCCTCTCTTAAACTTAAGATTAGCATCACTAGAAGATTTTGTTATCAAAGGCTTATGGATTGATATTGCATTTGAGGTTCACTATAATCTTCATAGAGAGAAATTTTAATTCAAATGTAAACCTTGTACATTTCTACCTTAGTTTATAAATATAAAAATCCATTAATTTCATGGCAAATGATGGATTAGGTTGTTATTGGTCTATTAATTGTATAGAATTCTTAAAAATTTCTTACACTTGGAGATTTTTAGCAACAAAAGATAAATGGTATAGAAAGTTACATAAATCTTGTAGTTATGGCAGAGATGCATGCCATTGAATCAATTGCAGACTTTGAAGCTCTTTTTTTATTATAACTTTTCTACTAGATAATGAACTAATTTCAAATGTGATCTAATTATATTAAAAAAATGATTATTTTTTTTTAATCAATTTAATTTTAGTATTTGAATAATAAATATAATTAATAGACTTTTTAGTAAATTTATTATATTTTATTTTTGTTTGTTGAAAACATTATTGGTTGAAGTTTTAATGTATGTATGCTTAAAACACTATATTCATTAATTTGGAATTTTTCAAAGTTCTAAAGCTTACATTATTATAATTTAAATAGAACATTTTAATTTAAATATGACTTAAATTAGCCATATAAGTAATTTATAGTAAATATATATAGTTTATAAATTAGCTAAGTATAGAAAATATAATTTTTTAAGGTGACCACATTAAAGGTTTGTAAAATTTTAAATTCATGCTAAAATCCCAAATTAATAAATATGATGATTTTGGCAAAGAAAAGTGGTGGTGAAGGTGCAAAGAAAGTAGGCATTAAATCTTTTGAAACTATAAGTTGTGCTACAATGCCTTGAGAATTTCAAAACATTTACTGTAGTACTTAAGTTAAGATTGTATGATGCATAAGTTACTAAAATTATTATTAAATCCTCTCTAACATATGATATGAAATTAGAGAGCATTTGGTAATAGTCTTTCATTGCTCCAACTATAAATCTATATACTTCTACACAATTAGAAATAGTTGAATGCTAGTTGAAGTAAGAGTGATGGTTGGAGGAGATGAATGAGGCTATTGCTTATTTTGTCATATATTTGATGATTTAAAAGCATGATTGAGAAGAGATATGTGAGGCTCTTGCTTGTTGTATCTTATGTTTAATGTTTTTAGTGAAGAGAAATAAGTAAAGCTCTCAATTTGTTTTTGTGGAGCAAGTACAATTTAATATGATGCTTTTGAGATTTAAATAGAGAATTGTGAATATCTAATATTATAAACTGATATGTTATGAGCACCTCATTTCTTTAAGTTCTAATATTTGTTTGATTTGGTTTGTATTAATATTAAAATTTTAAATACAATACTTATAGTGTTGCAGGTATTAACTTATAGAAACAAAGCTATTTATTTTGGGCTGATAAAAGATTTTAATTTGTAAGTTTAATCTCTCCACCTTTATCTCTTCAATTATATATTTAGTTAAGTGAAAAAAATATATTCTTTTTTTAAAATGAATTTATATGGAGCAATTATTTTATTAGTTAATAATAGCTTTGATAAAAAAAATCTAAAAAAGATAAATACCAATAGTTGGAAAATTATGAAACCTAAGTATTGAAATTTTAAATTGATCTCGCCACCTTCTAGAATCCAAACAAGGTCTACCCTATTGCATCCACTTTCACAGCCAAGAATTTTATCCAATTGCTTGTGATGAATTTAAAACCTTGATGTTACATCAACATTCATCAAAGTTTAGAAATTTATTTCTTGGAATGCATATTCTTATTTTTACAAAATATATAATTATTGGCACCTAAATTTTGAATCAGCTGTAAATATATGAGACATAAAATGGGTCATGTTTGAGTGGCTCATTTAAAATCATTTGTATAGCCAATATGTCATGTCTACAAAATTCACAAAATTAGAGCTTGAATGATAAGACTTTCATTTGAGGTACATTATAGCCATTTGATTTTAAATTTTATGTGTATGCTTAAGATTATCACTATTGTTATACACATATGCATGTTGTTGACCCATACATTTTTATTCATATTAATTTATTTTTGTATCACCATAGTAGGTTCAGCACTATGCTGTCAAATCATAATTTCCACATGGCATGTACTTATTTATTTTAACATCCCATCAGATGAGTATAAATCTTGCACATTTCAAAGCTTTTGTATATTTTTATAAATTTTGCTAATATGAAATGGTATTCTTTAAAAATATTTAATCCTTCAACATCCATGGATAGCTCTAGATTTGACATTTGTAAAGATGTATTATAAAATACAACTTGAAAGTTCAATATAATGATGATCTTTGAATAGAAAAATATATATAGTAAGATGTAGGTTGAATTTATATGATTAGATCTATCTTTTATAAAAATTATGTATAATTAAAATTTAAAAAATGTATGATTTATAAATTACAACAATTACATTTGCTTATTGTAGTCATTGTGTGTTTTATGTTGGATTTAATAATGTGTTGGACGGTGATAAACTTTTCATTAAATTTTATTTATTTATAAAGAAATATATATTTATATTTTACTCTTTTAAAATTCATATTATTTGTGATAGATTATAGTAAATAGTGTTGTTTTTGATGAGGATGAAAATTCTAAAACTTTATTAATTTCATAATACAAATAAATTATAAGATAATTTTATCATCAATATAATATTGGTTTTGTTTTAAAAAATAATAAAGATATTTTTAAAAAAATTAAAGTAAATATTTCATAATTTAATATAAATATTTATTAAAAGAATTTTACTTTTTAATTATTCAAAATGCCAAAATTTAACTTTTATATATATAAATAATCAAAATAATGATAGGTGCATATTTTAGAACTATATATAAACCAAACTATAATTTATTTTAGTTTCATCTTAAATTAAATTTCAAATATTTGTAAGAAAATTAAGCAATAAGTTCAAAAATAAATTATCTAAGAATAAGTTTGAATTATTTCTTATTGAATATAATTATTAAAGAATATTAATAAAATTTTTTGTGGTTTTAATAAATAAACATCCTTCTTAGATATCACAAGATGTAATTTTTTGGCAATATAGAAATGGCTGATATTCCATTTTTAATTAGCATTATAATTGAAATTATTTAAATATTTCAATTTATTTAGACTTGAAGGCAATAAATGCATCATTTTTTGTATTAATTAGTATACAAGTGTACATGCTAAATGCATATTCCACTATTTTAAGCATGAATTTTGCAAAGAAGAGTGCTTTAGAAAAAAAATGGTTAAAAATTTTCCACAAGGTCTAAAAAACCATGAAAAAAATTATACAAATCCATAATATTATAGCTATTAGAAGACTTTAAAATAGATATTAGTTCATTTTTATAAGATATTGGTAAAATAGATTAATAGTCCATAGAATAGTCAGTTGAGGAGGACGGATGGTTGATTTAGTTATTAAAAGCGGTTAATTATAGGATTACGGTTAGGATCTAGAAATCAGTAGCAATTATATAGGAGTTGTAGAAGTTTGTTGGGGTGCCAGATTGTGATAGTCATAAGCCGGGGTTAAACTTGGTGCTACCTCTTTGTTTCTTTGTTTTCTTTGTTGTTGAAGAGTAATAGATAGTTTTTGAATATTGAGAAGTGAGTCTGTGAAATAAATCAGAGATTGATTTATGAGTTATTAATTATATAATTGGAGTATTATGTAATTGAATTATATGAGAAGTTATTAGAAGATTGATTATGATTGTTGTTTATTGAGAGTTGTGTTTGTGTTTCGACAGAGAAAGTCTGTGATTATAGAAATTTTGTGAATCTAGATTGATTGGAGTGAAGTCTATTATTCTTGGTGTTGGATGGAATTTATGAGATTTGAGCACTCTTTTAACAGTGCAAGGTTGCACACTGTTGTTATCATTTGATGAAGGAGTATTGTTACTGAAAGGAAGCATTGTAGTGTTTCTTGGTGTTTTAGTGGTTCGAAATACAGTTAATTGTGTGACCCTAACAAGTAAAGCTCATGCACTTAGTCTTTCCATGTATTCAAATTCCTCTATACATGTTTATTTTGAAAGAAATTGTAGAATAAGTAAAACGATAATTACAAAGACCATACTTTTTAATAAGTGAGTTGGCATTTCCAAGAAATTATCATATGTGGTAAAAATTCACATTGAGTAGTGTCTTCACTCATAAAAGAATAATGCACAATAAGATTAAAAAATAATTTAAATAATAATAAGAGATAAGAAAGATTCTTCAAATTTAGTCAAAGTTTAAAAAATAAAAAATCCATGAATTCCAATGCTATCACTTTAGAAAATGTTTTAGGTGGTGACTATGTTATATTATGTCCAATTGGCATCTTTTCAAATAATATTCTTCTTCTCAATAATTTCACAATATATTTGTCCAATTGTTTGGTTGTCATATAAACTCAATGAATGAAGCTTTACTGTATATTGTATTGCCATAGCAATTTTTTTTATAAAAATAACTGAAAATATTTTTTAAATATGCTATATATCATAATTTGATTCACAAATTCCAATGAAAAAGTGACACAAAAATTTGGATTCAATAGTAATGTGGTACAAAAATTTTCATGTGGATGCCATCCTCCTATATTTACTAAATAGTGAAAGATAAAAAAATAGCACATTTAAATCTTTTATTATCACACCTTTAGCAATCAGAGTACATGTGATTAAAATGAGGTTTTTAGTATAAATTTGATAGTGTGATTATAGAGATCTTAGTTGGAATTGTGATATAATAGAAATAAAAGGAAATGTAAGATTTTAAGTACTAAAATTGTATATTAGTGTTGAAAAATGCATATAGGTGCTCAAAAGAATTGCCTAAAAATGCTAAAAAGATTGTATATAGTTTTGAAAAAAATACTAATTAACTACTTTAGCTCTCACTACATTATACTTCATAATAAAAATATATATTAAAAAATCAACATGTGACATTTGTAAAAAAATTATGTACAAATAATAATATTAAACTATTAAAATAACTAATATGTACAACTTTCATTACTTATTTACATAAACCATGAATATTGATATATTTAAAATCAATGTTACAATATTTATTGTCAATTTTAATTCTACAATGAAAAACTCCCACCTTTGGAGTACTTAGTAGCAATTACCTAAGCAGCATACATTTTAGAAAGTTTGTCACTAATCCATTCTATCTGCAACAACTCAGAGTGCATAAAACTTGATGATCCTTCACCTATTATAAAATCCAACAACTTTTGGCAAGCAACACAAGCTTCAATCCACTTAATTTTTATATATTCTATATAATTCATATCCATTGATCCATTATCTTGGTCTTCATCCTAACAATGTTTTTCAACTTGTAGTAGTACCTCTCCATTCTAAATCAAATCAACAATTTGTGAAGTAGAATATTCAGTGTCTATATAATCCTCATCAACTATATCAATATATTTTGAAGCTATGAGTTTTTTAATGGAATTGCCATCTTTCATTTTACCTAGATCCAAAGTTGTAATAAGCTTTTTCAATTCAACAATTCTATCATTCATTTTTTTTTTTGTTCTTCTTTTCAGATTTCAAATGTTTGCATTCCAATGAAGAAGCAAGATGTTTGATGATATCCATCCATTGCAAATAGTATCAATATCAAGTGTATTCTATGGTGCAACTATCTATATCATATATTGTAGTAAGTCTACATGAGTGCCTCTTAAGTGTTATCTTGAACTTGAAATAAAATACTATTCAAATGTCAAAGCGACCAATTTTTGCTTATAATATAATTTTAAAGCAATAATTATACCTTGATTTAGTGTTTGAATAATTGAGGTTATATTTATAAGAAAAAATAAGAGAATGATGTTAAATAAAGCAAACACTTCAAAGCCACCAATTAAGCTCTTTTGCTCACCTTGAACTTGATAGCTTGTAACATTGTTTAATAAGATTAAAAATTCTCTTAATTATGTAGCCATCTTTTTGTCCTCACACATCACCCAATTTGTAAAAGTAATTTTACTCATCTATTCATTATTATTGTAGTAGTAATGCACAAAAATATTGTGACCAAAAGCTTTAGAAAAATATCTTGATTGAGCTGATTTGTGAATAAAAATCATCTTGAATTGTTCTTTTTCAAAAATGCTTATATAAAGCCCTAAAGTAATATGGTTCTTCTTCTTTTTCATCCCCTTAGATCGGCTCACATTCAATGAGGTGCCCTATAATACAAGCTTATTTCATCAAAATTAAAAACATCTTATGGAGCATAAGTGGCAATTATTGCCAGCAATTTATATTGCAAATTTTGAACACTATGAGCATCTACATTACTTGATTCACTATAAAGATTGTGATAAGCAATTCCATGCTTAAACTTAAACTTTTATAACCACCATGAGGAATGCTTCAAGTCCTTTGGAGAGATGCCAAAAGCATCCCTAAACTTAGTTGCCTTCTTATAAAATATTGCATCATTGATAATTTCTTTTTGTATACAAATTTGACCATACCACAACATGAAAGCTTTGTCCACTTATGGATATTTGGAATGTCTCACCTTCTTTATTTGGCCTCAATGTACATCTTTTTTAATTTAGAGCCAATTCTAAGAATGTTCCAAAATTTTGCTTATAATAGTCATATCTACTAACTGAAAACCATGATGATCAATCATAAATTTTGCAAGTTTTGAATGTGCCAATGAATGATGTTCTAGGTGGACTTCACATATTTTCTTGTTTTCATACCAAGTTAAGTCTATACATTGACATGCTTATTTTCAAAGACTACTCATTGCCTTCAAACACCTTAATCTTTACAATATAAATTTGATCTTTCTATTTAAGCTCGTAGTAGCCTGAATGAGTGACTACTGGTTCATATATTCAGAAAATTAGTATATAAAAAGGCTTAGAGGTAAAGCTTACTTCTTCACTTATTTTTTTGTCATTTTTGGTGTTTTCAAAAGAGAAAACTTGGTTAGATAGTGAGTTAGTATTTGAAGCAATTTTCTTATTATATATTTTTTATCTTAAGCTCTAAATGTATACTATTCTATATTTATTTATTCTTAGATGCTTGTGGATATATTTGAGTATGAATTATAAGCTTTGTGATAGCTACTTTTTATTGAATTTCTACAAAAATATCTCACATATCATTGTAGATCATACCATCTTGTCATGCCATCATCCTACATGTATAGATAGGCACACTATGCCACTTTACAAATATATGGAGTACAACAAAATATATACATGTATATATATATATATATATATATATATATATATATATATTTAATTTTTTAATATAATATTCTTATTTATGTTTTTTTATAAAATAATTAAAAAATATTTTGATTATTTTGAAAATAAGATATTAAAAGAAACTTAAATGGAAAAAAAAAAAGCCAAAAAGAAGCATATAATGTAAAATAATAGCATTTGATATTTATGATTTTATTATTTATTTTTTAAAATCTTTGAATAATTTTATGTGGATAATTTTGTGATACATTGTTGAAAATAATATTCACATAACTATTTAAAAATATCATGACAATCAAGACACACCAAAAATATTAGCTCCTAGGTGCTCAAGGTTGTTCCTATAAAACCAAGATGTTGAAATTTCATCATAAAAATATCTTAAAATGGTTAATTATTTTTTTTCCATCAAACATATATTGATTGTAATGGACTTAAAATGATGAATTTTTAATATAGAAATTTTTAAAGTTATTAAATTAATTTAATTACTAAATTTAATATTTTAAAAATAATTTAATTATAAAAATCATAATTTTTGGAGTAACATAAGTTTAAACTATCACTTATAAAATATTTACTATATAGTAATTTTAAGAATGTATATTATTCAAATTTTTTTCAACTAATATAAAAATTAAAAAAAAATGAATTAATAAAAAAAAACCATAGATGATTGAAAAAAAGTTAAATGTATATATCATATAAATTTTAGATGTATAGGTGATAAGGAATTAAAGTCTTAGGCTAAGACACAACATTCTATACAATTGAAGATATATGAAATAGATGAAAATCATTAAATAATCCATAATTCCTTATTTTTCTAGTTTAGAAATATTTAACCATAATTTTGGTTTTAGAATCTTGAAGTTAATATAGATTCTATTTGGTTTACTAATAAAATAGGATTTAAAATAACTTATCATAACTTAAGATCAACTTCAATACACTTGCTTCTTAAAATGAATTTCTATGTCATCTTTACATGGATATCAACCATTCACATCATAGCATGTAGTATCTTTTTTCTAAAATTGACTTATTTTGTACCAAACCTAACCACCAACTACAATAATTTTACTTTATTATATATTTTTGTGGGCTAAAAATTCCTCCCTACTTTACCTTAAGAGAAAAAATAACTGCGCAACAAATTTTAGAAGATAGTAGGAATTAATTGAGTTTATTTCAATGGTTGATTAGTTAATCAATTGATTTGTAACTACCTAGATAATGCCTTCCAAGCAATGGTTACCATTTGATTTAACATAAAACAAGTGATAAATAACAAAATAAGAAAGACAAAAGAATTAGATAGAACTAGCAAAAAGAAGTAGCTGGATGAGAAAAAAAATGGATAGAACAAGCAGTCAGATGAAAACAAGCCCTGCTAGATGAAAACAGGCATTGCAGGATGGAAACAGTGTTGCTGGATGAAAACAACACAATTGGATGAAAACAGGCTCAGTTGGACAGAAACAGTACAATCGGATGAAGACAGTGCTGTTAGATGGAAACCGCCCGGTGGGATGAAAACAGGTACAGTTGGATGAAAACAGTGCAAGGGTAGAGTAGCAGCAGCAGCCACCTCACTGTGTAAGGCAGAGCAATAGCAACAACAAAAAAAACCTCCCAACTTCAAATCCTCATAACTTTTTTATTTCAACTCCAAACTTGATGATTCTTTTACATAACCTTACTAACTCTCTCTGTCTTACACAATGGACATGTCTAAACAAGAAAATAATCCTACTAATAGTGAGCTCTAAGAAGATCAGCAAGGATATGAAACAAACAACTTATAACATAAGTTTATAACAAAATAACATACTACAACTCTTTGGTGCCTCAATAGGCCACCTTCACCAAGGACTCAAACCAAAGGTGAGAGAAAGAGAACAAGGCTTTGAAAGGGCCTTATATATGCAAGCCCTCAAGCCATTTATCAATAATTAACATTGCTGGTAATTTGCAAGTAAAAACTAATTCAAGAGTCTTCTTACAAGCTAATCCATACAAGTAGTACAATTTGTCATTAAGAAGTCAACCTACACCTCCCATAATCTCCAACCAATGCCTTTTATAGAAAGAACCAATGGTTGGGATCCATTTGCCACAAGGTGATGAAAAATTACTACGGATATCAATCAATGCATAGGTTTTTAATTCCTAATAACTTAATTAGTGACAACTTATACAAAACAATTTACTAACTTAGAAATATTAACCTTTGAAAGAGATTCTCTAAGAAATGATTTGATTTGTTGTTGTAGAAGTAATGGTTGAAGATTAGAATAGCTCTCCATCTTCTTCTCTCACCATCACTTGTGGCTTCAAGAATAAAATAACTCTCTATCTTCTTCCCTCACTATCTTTTGTTGCTTCAAGAGTAGAGTAATTTTTTATCTTCTTCCTTCACCATCACTTGTGGCTTCAAGAGTGGAATAACTTTCTATCATTTTCCACCATCCTTCAATTACAACTAATTTTATTTTTCCTAACAACCTCTATTTTTGACAATTAATAAATAAATATTACTATATTTTATCAAAATCCCAAAAATTAAGTGAATATAAGTTTGGTACACAATTTATGGCTCACAATTTGTTCATTCATTCCTAAACAATCATAATCTATCCAAATATAGTAGGAGATTTAGAGACCTTGTTGTATGGGTTTCCAAAATTTCTTTGGAGGAAATGACATGTTCATTCTTTTCATGGAGATATAGAATTCACCTTCTACAAGAAGGCACTAATTATGAAAGAATACATTTAAAACATGAGATATACATAGTGTTTTCTCCAACAAATGGACTTTTCATATACACCAGTCTCTTGAGGTTCTAGAATTCTTCTTTCTTCATTAATTCCTAACAATTCTAACACCAAATTATAAATACATGAATATATATATATATATATATATATATTTTTTTTTCTTATTTTTTATCTTTTAATTTTTAATTTAAAAATATGTAGAGATTGATTGCTATAAAGAAATAAAATTAAGTATGCACAATTTTAGATGAAGCGAACAGAACAATAAAAAGCCCCATAAATTAGTTTGCTTATACATGCACATCTAATCACATACTTCAATCATTCCTCACGTCGAAATAGTGCACGTAAAATTTTAATGTCATGTGGTTTGGAGAGGATGGCCAAATTTGTATTTTATGGCCCTTATCATGGTGGGAGCCAAGTAGCCAGCTCACCTAAATTGGATAATATTTTTAAGGTGAGAAAATTAAAACATGATAGCAGTAGCAATAGTTAGTTATATTATTACTTGAATTTACTGTAACTCTCAGAAGATGATTGGTTGGTGGATTTTACTCTCTTCTATGTAGCTCTATATGACCACCATGGTAATAAGTGAAAGTACCCAATCCCTTAGCCATTCCTCTAACTCTAATTTTAGTGCCATTTTCTAAAAAGCTATTAGTGTGAAATTTGATCCATCTCAGTTTAAAACTTACATGAGTTTCATTATGACTAAGCTCACAAGTTGTGAAGAATATTTACTTACTGTATTTTAATTTATTGATAGTGTTTTACAGTTATAGTAATAAGTGCCATTGTTTTTTTAATTTCTTTATTTAATTTTTAATTTTTAATTTTTTTCTCCAAGGATATAAATTAGTAACATGAATAAAGTATTAATAGATTATTTTAGAAATGTTTTAAGATAATCTCCATAATTTTGAAGAATTTTTAGATATTGTTTACAATATCTAACTACACATGATTTATACCATGTAGAAATTTGAAAAAATATTAATAAAAGGCATATGTCTTTTAAAGAAAATTAAAAAATTATAGCTAGTAAAAAATGATGACTTGAACATATGTGCAAAAGAGATGTGAAAGTGTGTGAAGTCATCCAAGTCAATGCTTCATAGCTTTCGCAAAAATTAGAAAATTTAGGATTGTGTTGATATTGAATATGCTAGTACATAGATGTGATCATCCTCTTCTTCAATACATGGTGTCATGAACATATGCATGTAAGTAAGTAATTACTTCTATAAATAGATAGAAGTAAGTAGAAGTAGATAAAAGTAATTTAATTCTATAATATCTTCTATGGAAGCTTTCTAGAAGCTTTATAGATGCTACTTAGACTTTATAGGTATCTTTAATTGACTTTTTGGGTTAGAAATGTGGTCAATAAGTTGGCCATGTGCCACACATGTTGTTAGCTTGAAGACCAAACTAACTATGTATCCCACACATAGAAAAACTTACCTTGTAAGTCAAGGCATGTGTTCTATAAAATCAACACACATTGGAGGTCCTATAGAACATCACTACGTAGCCCTTAGTTAGATAGTATATATAGAGACAAGAATGAAGCCCTCTTCACTCTTATCAACTCCTTTTTTGCTTCTAATCTAGTTTTAAGAGTCTCAAGTTTTCTTGTCTTTTGGCAATAAGCCTTTTCAGCTTCTTTTAATATACGTACTTTCTTATTTCTAATTTATCATTCTTTCTTTGACATGGATTTCATTAATTAATGTATCATCTTTTAGTTCATGTCCTTGACAGATTGATAAGATTACACTTATAGTATCAGAGCTTTGTCTTGTCTTGATTAAGAGTAGATTACCTCTTTTTTATGATAAGACATAAGCGTATTAGAAGTTGTGGATTATCCTCTTCTAAACTAATTTTATTTTTAGTATTTTTTTTATCCTCAAGTCATTTTTTTTACTTATCTTGAGTGGTATTAAATATTTTTTTGAATTTTATTATGTAAGAGCTTGTTGAAATGAAGAGTTCAATGGCATAAATGTAAAAACAATTGAGAAAATTAATGCTTGCGATGTATCAACTTAGCTTACCACCACAAGGATTAATAAGAATGGCAAGAAGTGAAGATATAGAGATGATTAGAGTTGCTTCAATATCTGTACCAAATCATGTTCTTCCACCTATAGTAGAACATCCTTCAAGTAATAGAAAACCAAGAATTACCCTGCTCCAGAAGTTAGATAGTACAAGATCCAAATTTTGAGGATTTATCAATTAAGTACAACTTATAATTGAACTTTAACCTCAAAGCTATCCAATTCCAGGATCACAAGTTAGATTCATTGGCACACTTCTTTTAAGTTCAGCACTAATGTGATTTTCATCTTTTCTTGAACGACAAGATCCAATATTAGATAAACTAGAGGCATTTTTGGTAGAATTTTGGTTCATGTATGGAAAACATGATGCAATTGGTGTTGTAACCAACAAGATTTGTATTTTGCAACAAGGCAATTGATTTGTAATGTTATATGCTTCATAATTTTGATAACTTGCAATTGATATGAAGTGGGATGATGCTACAATTATTAGCCAATTTCTCTATGGATTACAATATGAAGTAAAGAAATTGATGCTCAACTTACTTGAACCTCAAATATTGAGTCAAGCAATTGACTTTGCTTGAAAATGTGACACTCGACTTTTTGAATTTTGATCTAAGAGTCATACAAATGAACCTCAACGTTACTACAATTTGATGGCAACACCAACATCTCCTCAATATATACATTCAAAAATAGAGGATATGGAAATTGATATGATACATTTTAAACCTCTTATCAAACAAGAAAAGACTCATCGCCATCAAAAAGGATTGTGCTTATATTATAGAGAACCTAAACATACTGCTCAATATTATCTAAAGAAGCAACAAAATCACAAAATGAAGAGCACATCTATCAAAGAAGATAATGTGACAGAAAATGAATTTGTCTAGCTACAATAGGGACCATGGAACTGGAATCTTATACAATTTCTAATGAAAGTCCTATCCTTTCTTCAGAACCCTCTCCTTATTTTATGATAGATGTACATTTAGGACCTAATAATTATAAAGCCTCTACCTTAATAGATTCAAGAGCCTCACCTTGTTTCTTAGATGTAGAATTTGTTAAAAGTCATAAAATACTGTTAGTACAAAAAATCAAATGTGTTCATGTAGAAGTTATAGATGGTCGTCCGTTGTCTTTTGGAATTATTATTCATGAAATACTTTCTATAGATGTAGTAATAAATGGTCATAGTAGTTGCATAATGTTTAATATAATTAGATTTCTTTCTAATCCAGTCATTTTAGATTTATCATGGTTAAAAAAGTATAATCCTTACAAAGATTGGATTTCTTGTACTCTTGACTTTTCTAAAAGTATAATTAAGAGTAAAATTAATTTAGTAAAAAGTCATAATTCTAGTCCAATTAAACCTATGTTTGTAGATGCAAGAGCTTTTTTGTATGCTATAAAAAAAGGGTTACCTTGTATCATTTATGCCACACTTATTTCTAATGATGCAAAGTCTTCAAGTCGCATTTCCAACCAATATCAAGAATTTTAAGATGTATTTGAGAAGAAGAATATAGATACTCTTCCAGAATATCACTCCTATGGCTGTTCAATTGACCTTCAAGAAAGAATACAACTACCATTTAGACCAATTTATAGTTTATCACAAAATGAATTCACTGAACTCAAGGAATATATTGAAGAAAATCTGGCCAAGAATTTCATAGATTATTCCAAATCACAAGCAGGAGCTTCAATCTTATTTGTGAAGAAGAAAGATGGATCATTATGGATGTGTGCTGATTATTGAGGACTCAACAAGATTACCATGAAGAATAGGTACTTTCTACCTTTGATATCCGGACTTCTCGATCAATTGAATCAAATTAAGTTCTATACAAAAATAGATCTATGGAGAGTATACAATCTAGTACATATTAAAGAAGGAAATGAATAGAAGATTGCATTTTGAACTAGGTATGGGCATTTTGAATACAACGTCATACCTTTTGGATTTATAAATATATCAACAACTTTTCAATATTTAATGAATGATGTTTTTTGAAAGTTTTTGGACAATTTTGTTGTTTGTTATCTTGATGGTATGTTGATCTATTCTAAGAATACAAATGAACATGAACTTTATGTTCGTCATGTATTACAAAAATTAAAAGATGCGAGACTCTATGCCAAGATATAAAAGTGTGTATTCCATACTACTCAAGTCGACTTCTTAAGATACATCATTTCAAATAATAGACTTATGATAGATCCTAAGAAAGTTCAAATAATTATGAATTGGAAAATTTCAAAAATGATAAGAGATGTTCAATGCTTTTTGGACTTTGCCAACTATTATTAAATCTTCATCAAAGACTTCTCTCAAGTTGTAGCTCCACTCACACATTTGACTTGCAAAGATATTCTTGACTGGAGCAAAAGAGCTAAAGCATCTTTTGAAACTTTGAAGTCAGCCTTTATTTCTGTACCAATCTTATATTGCGTCAACTTTTTTAAGGTATTTTTATGGAAATAGATGCATCAAACTTTACTTTAGGTGTTGTATTATTATAAATAGAAGTAGATGATAAACTTCACCAAGCATCTTTTCATTTAAAAAAAATTTCAGCGGCTGAGATTAACTATGAAATCCACAATAAAGAGCTTCTTGCAATCGTGGATTCATTTCAAGAATGGCATCATCACCTAGAAGGCACTTCTAATTCAGTCATCGTATATATAGATCATAAGAATCTCAAGTATTTCATGTCGATACATGTTTTAAATTGTTGCCAAGCCCATTGGAGCATGTCCTTATCAAGATTTGATTTCAAGATCACATATCAACCTGGAAAACCAGAAGATTTGTCAGACGCACTTTCTAGACATTCTTATCTTGTACCAAAAGAAGGAGATGCATCTTTTGATCAATAAAGAATAATTTTCTTGAATCCAGAGCATTTTTGTCTTTGAGTAATGAAATCAATGTTGACTATTGATTTGACCCTAATGAAACAAATCCAATCAAGTATGTCTTCTGATCCTCTTATTTATAATATCAAAAATCTTTCTTCTAAATCTCAAGATACTTCTAAGTTTGAGTTCAAAAACAACCAACTCTATTTCAAAGGTTGATTATATATTCCAAAAGAAGTAGCATGATTATATTTTCGTATCATGTTTGAGCTCGATATGTAAAAACTAGATTAGAATTATTAAATCTATTATTTCTTAACTTATGTTTTCTTATTTAATAAAATATATAGAAAAATGATTGGAAATAAGAATTAATTATTTAATTAAGTATTAGATTAGAATAAATATTAATAAAAAAATATATATAAATGAGTGAATTCTATTAGCAATAAGTTTTGTAGTTGATAGATATTAAAAAATAAGTTTATACAAGGAAAAATTAGGATTTAGGATAATTAAAATTTTAAAGTATCTATTTAATGTAAAAATTTGTAGACATAATTTCAATAGGTCTATAAATAGGTTTTTAAAGTTTTATAGAAAAGTAAGTTATGGTTTGTGAAAAATAGAGATTTAAAGAAGGGGAAGAGGTCGAGCAGTAAGCTTATAGGAGAAAGAATTGAGGCTATGGACATAAAGCTGTGACTTGGGCTTGTGGAGATGGATGGATGATAGGGTGCTTAGGTGGCACCTAGAAGGTCCTGAGTTTGAATCTCCATGGATGCACATAGAGGAGAGATGGGAGAAGAATGTTCTCCAAAAATCCTTAATTAGTTTATTAAAGATATCTAGAGGATTGGCCCCACAATGCTTGCATTAGGAGATTATATTGGGTGACAAGGGCACTTGTTACCTATGGACGATGTCGTATTATATGTTTTTTTGCTCAAGAATGCATCGGGCACCTAGCTGTAGAAGGCGAGATTGTATTTCATAAGTAGCCAAGAAATTCTAATAGGTTTGTCCAAACGAGAAGAATATAATTTGAATTCTAATTCAATAGTGCTTAAAATACTCTTCTTAATAGTCTTAACTATACATAATCCCCAATTACCTTGTTACTTTCATATTTAAGCAATTTTGATTTTTCTTGTGAGCCCAATCCTAATCAGTGAGCTTTAAGAAGCTATAACATCCAATTTGACAGTCTACTTGATGTCAAATTTTGCATGAAATTTTAAATATAAGTCTTCTATATGCCCAAGAATTTTCAGCCCAATTCAACTTATAGATTGTGAGAAAACCTCCAAAAATTGCACTAATGTCACTCGGCCGCTAACTTGAAAAGTAAAGCAGAAATCCCAGCAATGATTTTTCCTTTTCCAACCGTTAACTTTGTCTCAAAATTGGTGTGTAGCTTGATCTTCAAGTCCTTCAACACCATGCCAATTTTCACCTTAATCCGACAAATAGATCTTCAGATATCTTAGAAACCCTAGCCAACCTCAAACTGCCACCTTCTGAAATCTTCTTGTGCTAAAAACAAGATATCTCTAAACCACACCGTTAGATGATCATGAAATTTTGTATAAACTTAGTACACCCAATAATACAAATAATATCAAATTTTCAACCATAGATGTGACACGAATTGCACAAACTAACCAAAATTGCTAGTCCTAATTATATTATACAAAACCCAAATCACTGATACAAACCCTGACTTTGAAAAAAAAATTCTAAGTCCTCAAAAACCTTCTTCCAACAATTCTTACGTCTTTGGAAAGAAATTCAATCTAGCTCTCAAACCCTAACCTTTGAACTTCGAATAAAACCCTATTTTACCGTAGGCCGTTGTTTTAGTGGCCAGAGGTCTGATTTCGACCCTATCTCACAAACGGTCGACCCCCGAGTATTAATCTATCCTATCTTAAGGATTTTTTAGCCCAACCCTACTTTAAACTTTATTCTAGTACCAACTATACTAATTATTTACCTCTTCTAACCTGATTTCATCAATTTATGGTCCTTCTAAGGTAAAAGAAGAGTTTCTACAACCTAGAAGGTAAAATTACTAATCTTCAACCTACTAATTATTAAGATAAGAAAATAATCTAAGAGGCTTTTATAAAAGCCGTATTTAGATACTTCAAGTTATAATTGAACTAAGATAATTAGATATTAATTAAAAATTCAATTTTGATTATAATTTCATGATATAGTTGTATTACATCACAATAGCAAGAGCAAGGAATTTTCTTTAATAGTAGCATGATGTGTGATGCTTATGCCTTCTATATATTCATCTTTCAAATAGATTGGTATATAGCTTCCTCTAAAAAGGAAGAAGCTACAAGTTGGTAGTGGCTTAAAGTACGAAGGTATCAATTCTCTAGAATCCTCAACCCTATATATATATATATATATATATATATTTAAAATATATACATATTCAAAAAAAATATAAATATATATATATAGAAAAAGAATTAAGATTTTAGGATTTGGGAGTAAGGTTTAGGGTTTAAAGTTTGAGAGTAGGATTTAGGATTTAGGGTTTCGAAGTAGGATTTAGGATTTAGGATTGAGAGGTAGATTTTAGGGTTAGAAATTTTGGAGAAAAAAAGGCAACCATCTTAAGAGAGAGATATAAGGACTCTTCAAGGGAGTTTTGGTTCTCTTATATTTTGTTTTATTTTTGTTTTACAAATTTTTAAAGAAAGAAACTTCTTCATATAAGAGCAAGTGAATTCAAAAAAGATTAGAAGATTTGAAGGATGAAACATCACCAAATTCCTTGGGATCTACGTATGTGAGATAGAAGTACATCAAGTTCTAGAGGTAAAGATGATCTCTGCTTTTGATCTTGCTGTTGTTCCCAAGATTAGAGAAAGAGTGAAAGAGTTGCATAAAGACTCCATTTCTTAGAACAAATTTATAGAACGACTCAAAGATGAATTTTTTGAAGAAGATTCAAAAAGAATGATCAAGAGGTCATTTTTAGAATAAATTGAACAAAGGCTTGCATGTCAAATGGGCCCAAGTGAGTTAATTAAGGATTTTGAGAAGAAATTCAGTCTATTACTAAGGTGTGAAAGGCAATTACTGGATATAAGAAAAACTAAGTTATTTTTGGAAGATGATGACTTTGGAAAAAAATTACTCTTTCATTTAGCAGATAAAGCATCCAAGAATGGCTTTACTAACGATTGGAGAAAGATGAAGGAAGAAATTGGACTTTTGACTAAGCAATAAAAACTCAAGACTTAGAATTATCTGGCACAAGTAGATCTAGTGCTTATTGTCCAAACTTCCTCATCAATTCAAAAGATGAGTAATATTATTCATAATCAAGCATTGGAAGAATTAATCAAAGGTATGAAAGATTTGAAGGTGGAAATGAGAGAATTAAAAAGATCTCAAAAACCTAGTCCATTAAATGTTCCAGAGGAGCTTGATGTATGTAGTGTGATAGTCCAAGCTACAAGCGGGGTGAATGAGATAATTATAAAGCAACAATCAGAGAAAGTATTGTTTATTCCAAAGAAAGAAGCATAAGACTTTCAAGCTCTGATGAACCTCTTAGGACCAACTTTAGAAGAAGAGGTATGAAGAAATTGGTGGAAGAATAAATTAATAAGAGTAGTATTATATCTAAAAAAAGAACAGAGTCTTATTCTATTAAAGTGGAATAAAAAGAAGTAAAGGTTATAGATTCCTCTATATTAGATGCTATGAAAAGAGGAGTTGATGTTATTAGAAGAATGACTGGGTGGGAAGATCCGGTTGATGTTTTGAGCATTAGACCTGTTTTAGGAGAAGATCAATAAATTGCTGGTTTGTATGGTATTGCAATTGAAGAAAAGAAAAGTAGAACTATTCAACAAGAAAATTCTATTGAATTTCCAAACAAAAAAAGAGTACTAGTGAAGAGGAAAGAAAATAAAAAAGATGCATCAGAGAAGGTCAAAGGTAAAAATCGTCCTTACAAACTTCAATCTGATATTAAAACATCTACTAACATCAAGACTATTTTGGAAGAGAAAATTTTCGATGCCAAAATTGAGTTTACCTTGAGGGAAGCTCTTGGTATAGCAAAAAAGGATTTCCATGAATTGATCATTGATGTAATAAAAAAAAAGAAACAAATAACAGTCGAGGCTATTATAATTGAAGCATTAGATACTCGGATGACTCAAGATGAAGAAGGAGAGATAAGACATGTATTTGCCTAATCTGCAATACCAAAAGTAAGGAGAGAAGAAAATTTAAAAAATTAGACTTTGATCAATAATAATATCTTTATGGAAGTACATCAAGCAGAAAAAACTCTAATTATAAATTATATTAAGTACAATGATCAAGAAGAAGATGGAGTGAGTTATTCAAATTCTTATTAGGCTAGAGCAACCATGAAGATACAAATGAAGCTTGGCAATTTAAATGATCTAATATTGGCATTGGTTGATCATGGATCAGAAATTAACATCATGTCAAGGAAAGTGTATAAAAAGGATAAGTGGCCAATAGACATGAATCATGGATGGATGATTAGAGCAGCAAATAACCAATAAAGAGATCTTTATAGAGCTTGCTCAACTATAAAAACAAGAATTGGAGATATAGAGGTAGAGTAAAAAAATTTTGTACAAAATTCAGCTATATATCCGGTAATTCTTGATCAATCTTATATCACTGTTGCAAAAATGGAAACTAGAGTTTTAGATGATGGTTCCCATTATGCTAGGATTCGTAATTGTGATGGAAAGAAGGCAATACAATTCCTTATAATTAAGCCTATTTACGAGAAGTATTGAGATTAATTAAAGGAAGTACCTTTGGAACCCAAAGATAGATTTTTGGATTTCTAGAGACCACCATTGTAAAAAAGAGATATAAGGATGCAGACGAAAATTATGCCAACCCTAGTATAAATATTTTGAATAATATATTTTTAGATTTGAATGAAAGTAGGTTTATGAGTTTTAGAAAAATTAAAGATTTGAATTTAGTATATAGAAGAAGGATGAAAAAATAAGAAAAAAACTTTAAAAATATAGATTTGATTTCAAAAGAAGAAGCTATAGATGGAATAATAAAAGAGGTAGGTTTAGAATATGATTTGATGCTAGTTTTGGAAAGCATAACAAGAAGCAAAGAAGAAGAAATATGGATAAATTTGTATTCAAGAGAAGCTTATAAAGAATTGAAGGAGGTAATAGAAAGTATGGATGATGGTGCTAGCTATGGGCTAAAACATGAGGCTATAGTTCAAACAAAGTATAAGACTATGGCTAAGAAGGTTAAGTTGGTAGCTACTCAATTACCACCTGATATAATGAAACATATCAAGCAAGTACTTAAAGAGTCAAGATTAAGGAAGAAGCAAAAGATTAGACATCAATTCACTAAAGAGTCATTGTCTAAACTAAAGATTGGAGGGAGTAAATTTTTAACAATATCAGAAAGAAAGATGTTTTAAAAAATGCTTATTAGACATAGTAAAGCATTTGCCTTGACTTCTAATGAGATAGGTTGTGTGGATCCTAGTATTATTGTATCAATGGTGATTTTCATTGTGCCACATGTTCCATGGAATTTGAAGCCTATTCCAGTTCTAAGAGCTTTACTTCCTAAATTAATAGAATTATTGAAAGAAAAGGTAAAGATGGGAATACTGGAACCTTCAATTGCTCCCTATTCAAATAGATGGTTCACAGTGCGTAAGAAATCAAAAGCATTGAGATTCATTCAAGATATGCAACTAGCAAATAATATAACTATTAGAAATATGGAATCAGGACCGGTTATAGATGAAGTAGTAAAATAATTTGCTGATCATGCTATCTATTCTATTGGAGACTTATATTCATGATATCATCAATTCTAATTAGCGGAAGAAAGTAGGGATCTTACAATCATGAAAACTCCATTGGATTTGATGAAGATGTGTACCTTACCTCAAGGTGCAACCAAGTTAGTGGCTCATATATAAAATACAATGAATCATATATTGAAAGAATTTGTACCAGAGAAGACCATTCCATATTTAGATGATATACCAATGAAAGGTTGCAAGTATGAAGAAAGAGATGAAACTATTGATGCAAATGGTTGTAGAATATTTATTAAGAAACATATTGAAGATGTGGCTCAAATATTGGAGAAGCTTCAATCAATAAACTTGATATTATCTTTGGAAAAATCAAGTTTTGGAGTCATAGAAATTCTAGTAGTAGAGCATATGTGTGGAAAATATGGTAGGAAACCAAATTTGGATAAGATTAATGCTATATCCTAAATAATAACATGCAATAGTATTACTGAAATTAGAAGATTTTTGAGTGTATGTATGTTTTATCATATTTGGGTGCCTCATTTTGTCCACATTTCAGAACCACTATACAAATTATTAAATAAAGGTAAAAAAAATATTTGGAAGGAGGAATATGAAGAAGCTATGGAAAATTTGAAAAAGATTCTAACTTCACCACCTCTTCTTAAATAAGTGGATTATCAATGTGGAAGGTCGATAGTAGTAATAGTGGATACTAGTCCAATAGCAATTGGATGGGCTATTGGGCAAAATGATCAAAAAGAGAAGAGATTTGTTATAAGATTTAGAGCCAAAATTCTTACGGATAGAAAAAGAGCATATCTACAAGTTAAAGGTAAACTTTGGGGAGCACTTACGATTTTAAAGGTTGGGAGAAATTACTTGATTAGAGCTAGTGTGGTTTTAGAAATTAATTTTCTATCTTTACTTTATATGATAAGTAATTGTTCTACCTTGGATATTGCTATGTTAAGATGGATAGCTTATATTCAAATATTAAATCTGATTTTGAAGCACATCACTAGCAAAGATAATTTGGTAGCAGATATGTTATCTAAAGCTAGATATATTAGTGAAGAAGAGATGATGGCTCATGAAGATGGACAAGATGGAGATAAAAAGACCTATGGATATTCATTTTCTATCAAAGAAGTGAGTTGCAATGAAAAGATTGAAGTCTTCAAATAAGATCTATATGAAGGGAGGCTTAAAAATATTGGAATTTATTTAAGTACAATAAAGAAGCAAGAAGGTTGGTTGAATAAGTTTTTTAAGGATATTTGATATCAATGATATGACTATCTTCTCAAAGATGGATTTTTGTAGAAGAGACTAAAGAGAGGTGATATATTTCCATTACGGATGGTAGGAGATCCAATGACTAAAAACAAGGTTCTAGAGGAATTTCATGACATACTTTGGACTGGTCATAGAGGAATTTGGACAACTTATATCAAAATTAAGGAGATGTATTGGTGGAAAGGACTATTCAAAGATGTAGAAGACTTTGTGGGCTCTTGTATAGATTACCAAATACAATCCAAGATTAAATATAGGGATGGACTTCGACCTACTTATCTACCTTCTATTCATTTTCAATGGGTGATTGATTTAGTAGCTATGCCATTTAGACTTTGGAGCATGAAATATTTGATTTTAGCAAAAGAAGAATTATTAGATTTTGTTAAAAAAAGGACTTTAAGAACCAAGTCTATAGAAAGAGTATGCCAATTTATATTGGAAGACATTTTTAGCCAATACATGAGCATTAGAAGGATGAAAGCAGATAGAGGAGAATTAGATGCAATAGAAGTAAGAAAATTCTTTAAAAGATATGGAGTTCAATTGAAATTAACTACTTCTTATAATCCGGAAGCAAATAATAAAAGTGAAAGAGGTCATCTTCCTATCATTAACGCATCAGTGAAAGCTTATAAAAGTAAGTCAATGCAATGGCCAAAATTACTTTTATTTGTATTATAGGCTGATACGACTACTCATAGTACAGTAACAAGTTACATGCCCATTGAATTGATGCTAGGACAAAAATCAATTATATTAGCTCAAGAATCTTATCCTACATGGATTTTTTTATCTTCAAAAAATAGAATTGATAGAAAAATCCTATTGGAACTGTGAATTTAATAATTAAGGAGGTTACTAGAAGATTTAGAAGCAACAATAGAGAAGTTAAAAGCAGCTCGATTAAAAAATAAAGAAAGATTTAATAAGACACATTGATTAAGTCCTAAATCCATAGAAGTTGGAAATTGGATTTTAATTTATGATAGTAACTTGATCCATCAACATAGCACAGCCAAGAAGTTTGAAAAGAAGTAGTTTAGACCTTATGTGGTAACTATAGTTACTTATTCTTTAGACCTTATGTGATAACTATAGTCCATGATAATTATTCCATCTAATTCACTTATTCTTTACGTGAATTAGATGGAATAATTATCAAAAATCCAATGGCAGGCAAGAGAGTGAAGGTCTTTAAGCAAAGAAATACAAGAATCAACAAAAAAGATATTATTGGCTCTATACAACAGCAAAAAGAGGGAGATCAAGAAGATGAAGAATTCAAGGCAATCTTAACAAAGTTTGAAGGAAGTGAAGAGGATTAATAGCACATTCCAGAGGATGTGCAAGATTGGAAGGGGTGTGGATGTCGTATCATGTTTGAGCACAATATATAAAAATTAGATAAGAATTATTAAATCTATTAATTTTTAACTTATGTTTTCTTATTTAATAAAATATATAGAAAAATGATTAGAAATAAGAATTAATTATTTAATTAAGTATTAGATTAGAATAAATATTAATAAAAAAATATATATAAATGAGTGAATTCTATTAGAAATAAGTATTATAGTTGATAAAAATTAAAAAATAAGTTTATATAAGGAGAGATTAGGATTTAGGATAATTAAAATTTTAAAATATCTATTTAATGTAAAAATTTGAGGATATAATTTTAATAGGTCTATAAATAGGTTTATAAATTTTAATAGAAAAATAAATTATGGTTTGTGAAAAATAGAGATTTAAAGAAGAAGAAGAGGTAGGGCAACAAGCTTATAGGGAAAAGAATTGAAGCTATGGATATAAAGTTGTGACTTGGGCTTGTGGAGATGGATGCATGATAGGATGTTTAGGTGGTACCTAGGAGGTCATAAGATCGAATCCCCGTGGTGGCACATAGAAGGGAGATGGGAGAAGAATGTTCTCCAAAAATCCTCAATTAATTTATTGAAGATATCTAGAGGGTTGATCCCACAATGCTTCTATTAGGGGATTATGTTGGGTGACAAGGACACTTGTCACCTATGGACAAGAGTGAAGAATCTCCTTTAATAATAGCATGATGTGTGATACTTATACCTTTTATATATTCATCTTCCTGATAGATTGGTATATAGCTTCCTCTAAAAAAGAAGAAGCTACAAGTTGGTAGTACCTTAAAGTGCAATGGCATCAATTCTTTGGAATCCTTAATCCTATATTTTTTTTATTTTTTTTCTTTCAAGACATATACATATTCAAAAAATATATATAAATATATATATATATATATATATATATATATATATATATATATAAGGAATTAAGGTTTAGGATTTGGCAGTAGGATTTAGAGTTTAAAGTTTGGGAGTAGGATTTAAGATTTAGGGTTTGGAAGTAGAATTTAGGATTTAGGATTTAGAGTTTGAAAATAGAGTTTAGGATTTAGGATTAAGAGGTAGGTTTTAGGATTAGAAAATCTGGAAAAAGAGAGGCAACCATCTTAGGAGAGAGATATAAGGACTCTTCAAGGGAGTTTTGATTCTCTTGTATTTTGTTTTGTTTTTTTTTTTACAAATTCTAAAAGAAAGGGATTTCTCGATATGAGAGCAAGTGAATTCAAAAAGGATTTATGTTTTATAGAGTGTTATGAATGTTCTAGAATTACAATATAGTAAAGCAATCAATAGCACTAAGAAGCCTAGTATTTTCTCAAGGCAAACTCTCTCTCTCTACGACAATGTATTTTCCAAGTATGTTATTGCATGACGTGATTTGCTATCTGAGAATACATTGGATATCTAGCTATAGAGAGTTTATCTTAAACCTTTATATGAATCTTGTCTTAGCTTCCAAAACTCCTTTATTTTGCATAAAACTCAAAATATAACAAAATCCCTTCAAAACATATTTTTATTCAAAGGATTTTTTTTTTTTGAACTTTAGAAATTCATATCTCTTGATTTGACTATTTAATTTGTCTTAAGTTTACAAGATACGTAAAATTCATCCTTAACTTTTATCACAAAAAAAAATCAATTGTAAATTCACTCCCAATCTTCTAACATCTAAGAAATCCTACTAGACGCTCTAAACCCTAATTTACAAGCACCTAAGCACTATTTTCTTAATATCTCAAGAATCCAATACTCAAATATCATAAAACTTATATAAAAAGTTTACTAACATGATATTACACATTTCTTGAAATTTTGAGCAAAATCCTTTTCAAATTGCTTAAGATATAGCTCAAGACACAACCACTAGTAAATCAGGTCACTTACTACCCTTTGATTGCATGTGCTGACTTCAAAATTCAATAACTCCTTTATTTCAACTTGGAATCTAGTAAGCAATATGTAAAAAATGTAGTTGCAAAAGTACTCTCTCCAATCGCAGTTGCCGATCCTCAATTGCCATCCGTACTCGTGCATTATGCCAGAAAGAGTGACAGTAGCTCCCAAATCAACACCTTAACTTTGAGTGCTTATATCTCCTTCATATAAACTCCAAATCATACAAAATTTGCACCAAAACCATAGCTAGAAATCTAAAATTGCTGACCCTATCCTTCAAAGCTCGAATGTCCCAAAAAACTAACCCTAATTTCTAATATGGCCTCGAGTAGCCTCCTCAAAGTCCATTGGTCATGATTTTTGACCAATAGGAATGGAGATTTTCATCATCCATCTCCATTCATTTATATTGGTGCCCTAATTACTCCCTTTGCTACCAAAATCCTTCTTCAATCCTTTTTCTTATAAGATTTACATAATTTATGCTCTAAACATCAAATAAAAGAACCAAACTAAGTTTTCAAAGGTCACCAATATCTAACAGAGGTGGCTCTTAATATTTAGAAGTTACTATCAATCAAAACCAATCTTAAAAGCCACTATCAAAAGAAATTAATGTTATACAAATTCTATAGTAATCTTTTTAAACAACCTCTTGTCAAGGTAATAATCAAATTATATTCTAAAATTAACTAAATCTACTAACATGGCTCTCACCATGTTACTTAAATAAATTATATATTAAGTACATAATTATATTTTCATATAGTAGCCAAACCACAACACGACATCCACCCCCTCTAAACCTAAGCATCCTTTGGTATGCACCAAAAAGAACCAAAGTTGGGATTGGTGTTATATCATCTTTCCAATATTGTCTTTTTTTGATCCATGTCTTCCACTTCTTCATTTGTTAAGTAATATATGTCTTCTCTAATATCTTCACGAATTCCTTGTTGCCTCAATTAATGCCACATATTAATTTTATCCTTATATTTCTAGCTTATTTCTTCCAAAATCTTTCAAATATGTTTCCATATATATATATATATATATATATATATACTTGCTATTTAAGCATCTTTATCAAGCACATCTACTCTTTTTAGGTCTTTTTCAGATTTTTGCATACTTCTTTGCTCTCATTTTTGTAAGCCATTAAGCGGTGTATATACAAAAAATTTATTCTTAGATAATTTTACAACACCTATATGAAAGATATTATTCTTTCCATGCAAGAATATTTTCTTTGATGTACCACTATATTTCCACTCTATAGTGATATCCTGTAAAATTTTTTAAAATTTTCTAATAATCCTTGGTGATAAATCACTCCGTAGATAATCTTGATTGCGCTTATAGTTTATAAGTGTTGTTAGAAATTGCACTACTCTTTTTCCATCTTGACTTTTAATATGGGCACATGCTGATCCATCATCCAAAACCTTGTTCTCCATCCTCACAATTGTAATATATGGTTGACCAAGAATCACTAGGTATGAAGTAGTGTCTTGAACAAAATAAATTTGTTCTATGGTCACATCTCCAATTTTTACCTCTACAATGGAGTAAGCACCATAAAGATCTCTTCATGTATTATTTGTTGCCCAAATCATCCAACCATGGTTAATATCAATGCACCACTTTTCATATTTGTAGAATTCTTTTGATATAATATTAATTTCACATCCATGGTCAATCAGAGCAATTACTGGTTCTACCAAGTCTTCCATTTTTATTAAAGTCTTTGTGGTGGCTCTGGCCCAATGTCCCTTAGTGTAGTGTCCAAGGTCATTATCATCATCTTTGTATTCATCTAAATCAAATTATACCTTTTTATTGATACAACATTTTACCAATTCATATTTTTCTTTTTCAGTCAAGATTGTATTCAAAGCATTAGATACAGCAGATTCTCCTGTCAACTACCTCTTTTGTTTAATGGTCTCAATGATGACTTCATAAAATTCCCTCTTTACAATGCCTAAAATTTCTTGTAGAGTAAATTCAATTTTGGTATTCAATATTCTTTCTTCTAACACTCCTTTCAAATCTATGGCTGCCTCAATATCTGATTGTAGCTTATAAGTAACATGCTTACTCTTTTCTTTGTCTTTATCAACTTCCATCCTTTCTTCCCATTTCTCTTTTGGCAGTGGTGCTTTTTCAAGATGTGATGTGGATGGCTCAGCCTTGGATGGTCTATTAGCTTGTGATATAGATATTTCTTTATTTTGTATTGTTTCTGCATCTTTTGGGATCTCCTCTTGTTGATTGGTTCTTCAAAATTTTCTTCTATCTCATTTCTTCCCCTTTTTACCTCTACTAAAGCTTCATATTCGGATTTTGCCAAATAAGCATGTACAGACATAGTATCTATAGGGTCATTCCATCCTATGGCATTTTTAATTATTGTGGTTGTATTAAGTAATTCCTGCCTTGTTATTTTTCTTTTATTCATGCTGATAATAGCATAATTCTATAGATCCCTTGTATTTACATGCTTATCAAAAACATCCTCCTTCTTCCTTACAATGTCAATGCCATAAGTAATAACCTCTCTTGATGCTATAGCCTATTGAGATAAATGCTCTTCCAAAACCTTCTTCATCTCTCCTTTTCCAAAATTGGTTTTGAGAAACTCACCTGTATCTCACAATGTAATTTTTCCATCTTTCCATAAAATTACTTCTTATTGCAGAATATTAGTAAAATCTCTACACTGCCTTTGAAGATACTCCATACTATCGCACCAAATACATCTTTGTATATATCTTGGCTTTGATACAGATTTACTCTCAGGTAATCCTTCTTTCTCTTCTAGCTTTACTAGTTTGATTTGTAAGTCTTTCATTCTTTTTATAAATTCATCAATTACATCTTTCTGTAGTGCAACTGTAGACATAGGAATTGAAATAGTACTTATTGATATAACAGGTTTTGGCAATTATCTACGAGATATTGTAGTTGGTAGAAATCTAGTCTCTTGTCTTACTACCACCTTACCCCTCTGGTACTCTCTTTTAGCAAGTATGTCCATAACTTCAGAGACTTTTTTTTAATCAATATTAAGTTCATTATCCTCTGTATTATCCTCCAATAGTAATTCCAACTCTCTTTGTAAATTATTGCGAACTGATTGAAAAATTACTTCACCTTATTATTTTTAAGTGTAAACGTTTTCACTCGAGATAATTGAAAAAATTGTCTTTCAAATTCTTAGAATAACTCTATTGTAATCAACCCCTTGTTGGATTTATTGATCCATTCCATAAATGATTTTCTTGTCACCATTTCTGCATCTTCCAAAGAATACTCTTCTTTTAGCTGAAGGATAAAATCCTCCCATTTTTTTCCATGAGTTTGAATAATCCCCATTCTATACTCACAAAGCACTAGTACAACTCCAAGCTCAAATGTTAGGATTATATCTTTCTCTGACACTTTATTGAGCTCCATCTTTGAAGAATAATACTTAAGATACTTGAAAATATTTCTTCTATCAAATTGATCCAATAAACCAACAATAGATTGCAAGGCTTTAATAGCCATTACTTCATTGCGTTCCATTACTTGATGTTGTTGAATAAAAAGTACAAATGCTTGAAACATTTGAATTGTAGTAGGATCAAGTTGAAATAGAGATATTCGAGTACAATTCCTACTACTACTTCCTTGCCTCCCTTCCATAATAGAAAGCCAAAAATATTTCATCAAAACTCTCTACCCCAGAAATTTTCACGTCGGGTTCAGAAGGTTTGTCGTATGGCATAATTTGCTATCTAGAAATATACTGGATATCTAGTTGAAAAGAGTGTGGCTTAAACCATTATATGAATCTTGTCTCAGCTTCCAAAACTCCTTTATTTTGCATAAAACTCAAAATATAACAAAATCCCTTCAAAACATATTTTTCTTGTAAAAGGTGTTTTTTTTTTTGAACTTTAGAAATTCATATCTCTTGATCTGACTATTTAATTTGTCTTAAGTTTATAGGATATGTAAAATTCACCCTTAACTTTTATCACAAAAAAAAATCAATTGTAAATTCACTCCCAATCTTCTAACATCTAAGAAATCCTACTAGACGCTCTAAACCCTAATTTACAAGCACCTAAGCACTATTTTCTTAATATCTCAAGAATCCAATACTCAAATATCATAAAACTTATATAAAAAGTTTACTAACATGATATTACACATTTCTTGAAATTTTGAGCAAAATCCTTTTCAAATTGCTTAAGATATAGCTCAAGACACAACCACTAGTAAATCAGGTCACTTACTACCCTTTGATTGCATGTGCTGACTTCAAAATTCAATAACTCCTTTATTTCAACTTGGAATCTAGTAAGCAATATGTAAAAAATGTAGTTGCAAAAGTACTCTCTCCAATCGCAGTTGCCGATCCTCAATTGCCATCCGTACTCGTGCATTATGCCAGAAAGAGTGACAGTAGCTCCCAAATCAACACCTTAACTTTGAGTGCTTATATCTCCTTCATATAAACTCCAAATCATACAAAATTTGCACCAAAACCATAGCTAGAAACCTAAAATTGCTGACCCTATCCTTCAAAGCTCGAATGTCCCAAAAAACTAACCCTAATTCCTAATATGGCCTCGAGTAGCCTCCTCAAAGTCCATTGGTCATGATTTTTGACCAATAGGAATGGAGATTTTCATCATCCATCTCCATTCATTTATATTGGTGCCCTAATTACTCCCTTTGCTACTAAAACCCTTCTTCAATCCTTTTTCTTATAAGATTTCTATAATTTATGCTCTAAATACTAAATAAAAGAACCAAAATAAGTTTTCAAAGGTCACTAATGTCTAACAAAGGTGACTCTAAATATTTAGAAGTTACTATCAATCAAAACCAATCTTAAAAGCCACTATCAAAAGAAATTAATGTTATACAAATTCTATAGTAATCTTTTTAAACAACCTCTTGTCAAGGTAATAATCAAATTATATTCTAAAATCAACTAAATCTACTAATATGGCTCTCACTATGTTACTTAAATAAATTATATATTAAGTACATAATTACATTATTTTTATATAGTAGCCGAATCACAACACGATAATGGATGTGATATTAGTGAACGCATATGGGAACCAATAAAGAATCTTAGAAATGCAATAAAGGTAGTGGAGGCTTTTCATTGATGACATCCATCAAAATTAAGATGAAAAACTTCTTTATAAAAGAAATAAGATTTAGGTAAGAAAATATTTTACTTTCAATCCTTGTTTGTAGCTTCTTTGTAGTTGTCATGCTAAAGAGATGGACAACCAACAATTAGCAGATTCAACTGAAGAGCCTTTGTTTGTTCACTTATTGGACAAGATATTGTCATTGTCACAACCTTTAAGACGATGCAATCGAGATGAAGATCCTCAAAAATGACATATTTTTCCTCGAATAGATGGCAAGTTACAATACATTTGGTATCATAACTTTGGAAGAAACTCTCGATATTTGGTAATTTTACTAGAGATAGAAACAACTCTTGACGCAGCTCCAAATATTTTATTTGAAGGAAGTTATGCATGCTGTCGTGTTGTAACACGAGTATACAGTGAAAATAAAAAAAAAAAAAAAAAAAAAGGAATTTTATTAATATTCAGTTACTTCGAATATTGGGAGCATCGACCAACTCTAGCGCAAATAGTGAGTGGTCAGGTTCAGTCACCCCGTTACAGTCAGCCGGGGCATACTGAAATGCTCCATTCGATTCTAATAACGGGAGTTAGCAGGATGAGAAGGACCAATTCACACGACGGGTTTGAAGAGCCAATTGGATCCAATTTCGAGAATCCAATCCGGGTCCTCTTACCCAATATGAGACCTGTATTGGTGGGGCAACCCAATGCAGTCTAGTTACGGAAAAATCCAGGTCTTACTACGGGCCTCAGCCAGTCTGACGCGAAGACCAATTTGACCCAATTACGCGAGCATCCAGATTACTACGGGCATCTTACCCAATATGGGACCTGAATTGGTCGGGCGACTCAATGTGGTCCCGATTACGGGGTTTCGATTCTGTTTCGGGCTGTCCTGTTCTTTGTGCCATTTCAGGAAACGTTGTTTACGGTAAATGGATCTCTTAAAGATAAAAACGGAGGAGAAGGCCTTGATGACGTGAGCCAATTTTGGATCTAAGCTCTGACGGCGGGAGCCAATTCCGGATCTAAGATGGAAGATTGAAGAAATTCAGAGGATAAGGTTAGGGGAGAATATAGTTTTAGGGAGGGAGGTTTTTTTTTCTTGGGGGAATCGGAGGGGAGCTAGTTTTCAAGCTTTTGCAAGATTACGAGTTCGGTTTCATTGGAGGGTTTTGAAGATCAAGGGAATTAGAGAGAGGAGCTTCATGCTTTGGGTCGGAGAAGGAAAGACATAGAATTTGGATTTTTCTTCTTCGTAGAGTTTTGGGAAGACTGAGGCAATCGCTGCTGAAGTCAGTGTTGTAAAGGTGAATCGAGATATTTAAATGAAGTGGGTTTGAATACTCTTGACTGTTTTGTAAAATCGAGTTACATCTGTGATTGAAGGATTAAAAGGGTGTCTATAGGATTGAGTATGCGGAGTGAATGAAATTTATTGGGTTAATCTAACAGGACAGTCAGTGGATACAAGATCGTAAGTACAAAGGGGTATTGAAGATTAACAGTTTGGGTTGTTCGGGGTTCTCTGTAACGTCTAGAGACCTACCGGTTGGAAAAAAAAAAAAAAAAGACTTTGATAAGCAGTCGAAGAGCATCCGTATAGATTTACGATACATTGTTGTAGTCGTTTATATTCCAGCAGTCAAAAACTGATAGACTGCTTGACTATCGACGAATCTCCATACTACCTTCTACAGCCAGATGCCCGGCGCGTTCTCGAGCAGGAAAGCACGTAATACGACATAAGTGGTGAACCCGACGTGAAAGCTTGAGGTGGAAGGTATTGGATTTCGGTTGATTTTATCTTTATTTTTATGGAAAAAAAAAATAAAAATTTTGAAGGATTTTTGGGAGAAGTTTCTGGTGGGGAGTCTTCTAAAGGACAAGGTATGCACATGGATCCGTCTATTGCTAGTTTGTTTCAAGCCTTCTCATTGTCAATGCAGCAACAGCAAAGCAATGATCGAAAGGAAGCTTTGGCAACCAAAGCATTGCAAGCAGTGGTCAATAAAATTGATCAATTTGATGGGAGGAATATTTCAAGGTATTTAAGATGTTATGTTCGTGAAATGGAATTAAATCGGGTTTCTGAGAAGAAAATGGTTGCACTATTTGGACTTGCCACGATACCGGAGATAAGGGACCACATTACATCGATTATGGATCGTTGTGGGAATTCATGGGAGAATTTTTCGCATGCATTGAAAGATGAATATTTCTTGGAAGATGTTGATCGCGTTACTAAGAAGCTGTCTCTGGGATGGATTGAACGGCCCAATAAGAATTTACAAGCAACAGAGCTACTAAGGGAATTTGAGAGGTAGTACTCTCAATTATCGAAGGTAGAAAAATTGACATTGGAGCCGAACAAAGTTGATCTATTTCTTCAAGGTGCTGATGGAGAATTGCAAAAGAAATTAGAACCCCTTCTTGAAGACAAAGAAGAAGATGAAGGATTGACAACGAAGTGGAAGAACGTTGAAGATGCGATGGGTTTGCTTACAAAAAAAGAAAGGAGGAAGGATAAGAGCAATATTCCAAAAACAGTACAAGCACCCAAAGCTCCAGTATGTACAATACCACCGACAATGCCTACAGTTCAACCTTCGACATCCTTGTCAAAGAAAGCAGATATGGGTATGGAAGAAATTATACGAGGAATGCGAGATCTTCAAATCAAATTGGCAAGACTTGAAGAGAATACTTCTATAAACAAATCGAAGAATGTTTCAAAACAAGGATATGTACAAAGATGCATTTGGTGTGATGATGCTTCACACACTAGAAAAGATTGCAATGAATTTAATAATATGATACGGCAGGGAATTATTTGCTGGAAAGATGAGAAGATAGCATTGAAAGATAGGGAGGATCTTCTTCAAACCAATTTTGGCAAGGGAGGAATGAGAGCATTGGTTCAAGATTACTTAAAAGAGCATGAAACAGTAGTACGAGAAAGTGCAAGTTATGGTGCTAGAGTAGATGATGAAATTGGTGGAAGTACTGAAACTAGTGAGTTTTGGGCTTCTGCCGTTTCTACAATGCAAGAAGGGAAATTACCTCGAGAAGCATTATTGAGAACTGCAGCTACAATACGAGGAAGAACAGGTTGGGAGGATCCTGTTGAGTCTCTTTCAGTTCATGCATATATTGCTAAGAGCCAACATGAAGCTTTGATGGAAGAAAAAAGACGAGGAAATTTTGATGATACTAGAGAAGGAAATTCTTTTAAGAGGCAAACTCGAGGAGATAAGGCTCGGGAGGCAGCTTCTTAAGAATTGCCTGTAAAGGATACCTCAGCATCATTGGGAGAAAAAACAACGGAGACAAAAGATAAGGGCAAATCAATTGCTTATAAGCTACTTTCTGACATTGAAGCAGCAACAAATTTGAAAGGGGTGTTGGAAGAACGTATATTAAACGCTAAGGTGGAATTCACATTGAAAGAAGTCTTGGAAATTGCAAAGAAGGAGTTTCATGATGTTATCATTGACAGCATTAAGCGAAAGAGGCAATTAATGAGTGAAACTGGAATGAGTCATGCTATTGATGCAAGAATATGTAGAGATGAAGAAGAGGTTGATATTGGTTACGAGCAACCAACAAATGAAAAGAATGGATATAATCAGCGAGTACGTTTCGAAGATTCTAGTGACAAGGAAATGGAAACTTTGAGCCATTATACTCGAAAGCATTGGGCAAGGGCAACTACTGAGGTATTGGTGAAGGTAGGAGATATAGAAGAACCAATAGTTGCTTTGGTGGACCATGGTTCTGAAATAAATCTCATGTCTAAAGATCTTTATAAGAAGCAAAAATGGCCAATTGATATGGAACATGGATGGGCAATACGAGCAGCTAATAACACACGAGGCAAATTATATGGAGCTTGTTCAGATATCAAAATTCGGATTGGGGATGTTGCGACGGAGCAACATTTCTTCGTTCAAGATACAACGTCTTATCCGTTGATTTTAGGACAACCTTATATCACGGCAACACGGATGGAAACAAAGGTACTTGACGATGGTTCTGCTTATGCAAGGGTACGGAGCGAAGATGGGAGGAAAGCTGTACAATTTCTAACAGTACCTCCTAACCATGAACGGAATCGAGATAGGTTGAGGGAGAAACCATTGCCAAAGATTGTTGAAGGATTTAAGGATTTTGGGGAGGTACCACTGTAAAGCAAGATTATAGAGGTACAAAAGAGGAGGTACTCTCGCGAGATGAAGGTGCCTTTGATGCGAGTTTTATTGATATATTGGAGAATAGAAATATTATGTATAAGAAAGTTGATGATTTTAAAAGAAAAGAAAGAAAAAGATTATATGATATTGAAGGACAGTTACATAAGATAGGTACATTGCAAGATGATGAGAGGATTTTGGGTGTTTATGAAGAAAATGGACTGGAAGATTCATTGGAATTGATTACATCTATTGGGTTAGGGGATAATGATAAGATTGTTGAGATTCATTCGAGAGAGGTTTATACCATGCTTGAATCTTTTCAAGCACCAGAAGTCATAGTAGAGACGAGATATAAAACGGCAGATAAGAAGGTAAAGCCTGTTGCCGGACCATTACCAGAGGATTCTAAAGAACAAATGGGAGAAGCATCAAAAGAAGCAAGTTTAAGAGATCCAATGAGTATTGGACATCAGTTTACTGAAGAGACTTTTGAAGAATTGAAGATTGGTTCTGATGGTTCTTTATTGCCGAAGGAAATTACTTGCTTCAAAAAGATGTTGGCTAAACAAGGTAGATCGTTTGCCTTCGAATCTCATGAAATTGGGTGTGTGGATCCAAATATTATAACACCTATGGTTATCTTCACTGTACCGCATGTACCTTGGAATCTAAGACCGATTCCAATACCGAGGGCACATTTACCTAAATTGGTGGAACTATTGAAAGAAAAGATAAAGATGAAAATATTAGAACCTTCATTTGCGTCGTATTCTAGTCGATGGTTTACGGTATCTAAGAAGAATGGGTCACTACGGTTTATTCAAGATATGTAGCCGATGAATGCTGTAACTGTCAGGAATGCAGGAATTGGACCTATTGTGGATGAATTTGCTGAGGCGTTTGCTGGAAGGGCGATCTATTCAATGGGTGATTTGTATTTAGGTTATGATCAATTTCAACTTGCCGAACGAAGTAGAGATATGACAACGATGAGGATACCGCTTGGATTGGTTAGAATGTGCACTCTTCCTCAAGGCGCGACCAACTCAGTTGCGCATATGATGAATGGGATGAAAAAGGTATTAAGAGATTTTATTCCGGAAAAGACTATGCCTTTTCTGGATGATGTTCCTATAAAAGGGTGCAGAGAAGGAGACAAGGATGAAACTTTAGATACGAGGGGGTGTCGCAGATATGTTGTTGATCATATACAAGATTGTGAAAAGATTTTAACTCGGCTTGGAGAAGTTCATCTTACATTATCGGGTATGAAGTCCGTATTTGGAGTGCGAGAGGTTGTAATTGTTGGACATTTATGCGGATCTTACGGAAGAAAACCAGATCCGACTAAAGTTGATGCAATTGGAAGGATGAAAGAGGATTGTGGTTCTTTAACAGAGGTTCGCAGGTTTTTGGGTGCATGTGTATTTTATCGAATCTGGATCCCTCATTTTGCTCACATAGCAGATCCATTATATGAACTATTACGCAAGGGTTACCGATTTGAATGGGAAGAAAGGCATATTCACGCAAGGCAAAGATTGAAGAAATTATTGATGTCACCTCCAATATTGAGGAAGGTTGATTATAAGTGCAATAGACCAGTGATTCTTACTGTAGACACTAGTCCAATTGCCGTTGGATGGGCTGTGGGTCAAGATGATTTGAATGGGAGTAGATTTGCAGTTCGATTTGGGGCTAAAGTTTTAAGTATTCGTCAGCGTGCATATTCGCAAGTCAAAAGAGAACTTTGGGGAGTCGTTTCGGCTATGAAAGCTGAAAAGGACTATTTGATTGGGGCAGTAGTAGTAATTGAAACAGATTGCTTGCCATTGCTTGGAATGATTATTAACTGTTCAACGCCAGATATTGCAATGTTGAGATGGATTGCTTATATTAAGTCACTAAATGTAGAATTTAAGCATATCACTGGAAAGGACAATTTAGTAGCAGACATGCTATCTCGAGCAAGATACGAGAGGGAGGACGAAATGGTTGAAGACATTGATGATGTCGGATTGAAATTCTATTCAATATCAAATCTCAACAGAGAAGACAAGCTATTTCTTGAAGAATCTTATGAAGGAGAATTATTGGATATTGGTCATTATTTGAATACCTTGTCTAAGCAGGGGAATTGGTCTACAGAAAAATTCAAACAAATAAGAAAAAAAGCATATGGATTTTTACATCGAGATGGTCTTCATCCTACGTATCCTCTGGCTATTCATTTTAAATGGGTTGTTGATTTGGTTATTATGCCGGTTGGGTTATGGCAGATGATATATTTGGTTTTAGTTCGTGAAGATTTATCAAATCAAGTAGAAGGAAGAGCATTGAGGACAAAATCTACAAAGGGGATTTGTAGGTTTTTGCTTGAAGATGTCATTTGCCGTTACAGGTGCGTAGGAAAAATCACTGCAGATCGTGGAGAATTAAATGCACAAGAAGCTCGTAAGTTCTTTGAAAAATGTAGAGTTAAACTATCACTGACTACTGCTTATAATCCGGAAGGGAATGCGAAAAGCGAACGCGGTCACCCGCCGATTGTGAAAGCATTGGTTAAAGCTTGTAATGGGAAAGTTAAAGAGTGGCCACGGCTTTTGTCATTTGCATTATGGGCTGATCAAACAACACATAGTTCGGTGACAGGATATATGCCAGTAGAACTTATGACAGGTCAAAAACCAATTATGCCGATTGAAGAAAAGGTACTTACTTGGAGTATGCTACCATAGGAAGATGGATTGACAAGAGAAGAACTTCTGGCTATTAGGATTCGACAATTGGAGCAAAGAACGGAAGATGTCCAGATAGCATTGGAAACATTAAAAAGAGCAAGGTTACAAAACAAGGCACGATTCGATAAGCAACATCGATTGAGACCAAAAGCAATCGAGGAAGGTGACTAGGTACTTGTTTATGACAATAGTCTGGATAATCAACATAGTACTTTGCGGAAATTTTCAAAACGTTGGTTTGGACCATATGTTGTAACAACTGTTCATGGTAATGCGACTTACTCATTACGGGAGTTAGATGGTACAAAATTGAAAATACTAATTGCAGGGAAGCAAGTAAAAATATTTAAACGAAGACACGCAGAGATGAATATGGAAGACTTTAATGAAGGTACAGAGATTTCGCAGCAAGAAGATGAAAGTGATTTGGATAATGAAGGTGACGAAGACAAACTGGACAAAGACGTAGGGGATATATTCTGAATCAAACAGCAATTGGATAAATTGGTGCATACCGGAGGATGCACAGGTTCAGAGGGGGTGGATGTCGTATTGTAACACGAGTATATAGTGAAAATAAAGAAAAAAAAGAAAAAGAAGGGGAATTTTATTAATATTCAGTTACCTCGAATATTGGGAGCATCGACCAACTCTAGCGCAAATAGTGAGTGGTCAGGTTCAGTCACCCCGTTACAGTCAGCCAGAGCATACTGAAATGCTCCATTCGATTCTAATAACGGGAGTTAGCAGGATGAGAAGGACCAATTCACACGACGGGTTTGAAGAGCCAATTGGATCCAATTTCGAGAATCCAATCCGGGTCCTCTTACCCAATATGAGACCTGTATTGGTGGGGCAACCCAATGCAGTCTAGTTACGGAAAAATCCAGGTCTTACTACGGGCCTCAGCCAGTCTGACGCGAAGACCAATTTGACCCAATTACGCGAGCATCCAGATTACTACGGGCATCTTACCCAATATGGGACCTGAATTGGTCGGGCGACTCAATGTGGTCCCGATTACGGGGTTTCGATTCTGTTTCGGGCTGTCCTGTTCTTTGTGCCATTTCAGGGAACGTTGTTTACGGTAAATGGATCTCTTAAAGATAAAAACGGAGGAGAAGGCCTTGATGACGTGAGCCAATTTTGGATCTAAGCTCTGACGGCGGGAGCCAATTCCGGATCTAAGATGGAAGATTGAAGAAATTCAGAGGATAAGGTTAGGGGAGAATATAGTTTTAGGGAGGGAGGTTTTTTTTTCTTGGGGGAATCGGAGGGGAGCTAGTTTTCAAGCTTTTGCAAGATTACGAGTTCGGTTTCATTGGAGGGTTTTGAAGATCAAGGGAATTAGAGAGAGGAGCTTCATGCTTCGGGTCGGGGAAGGAAAGACATAGAATTTGGATTTTTCTTCTTCGTAGAGTTTTGGGAAGACTGAGGCAATCGCTGCTGAAGTCAGTGTTGTAATGGTGAATCGGGATTTTTAAATGAAGTGGGTTTGAATACTCTTGACTGTTTTGTAAAATCGAATTACATCTGTGATTGAAGGATTAAAAGGGTGTCTATAGGATTGAGTATGCGGAGTGAATGAAATTTATTGGGTTAATCTAACAGGACAGTCAGTGGATACAAGATCGTAAGTACAAAGGGGTATTGAAGATTAACAGTTTGGGTTGTTCGAGATTCTCTGTAACATCTAGAGACCTACCGGCTGGAAAAAGAAAAAAAGACTTCGACAAGCAGTCGAAGAGCATCCGTATAGATTTACGGTACATTGTTGCAGTCGTTTATATTCCAGCAGTCAAAAACTGATAGACTGCTTGACTATCGACGAATCTCCATACTACCTTCTACAGCCAGACGCCCGACGCGTTCTCGAGCAGGAAAGCACGTAATACGACAACGCGTCAATAACAATCAAATAATAGGGTGGTCTTCTATCTTAGTATGGGATACTATTGATGGCTGAGAGGCCTTATCAACCATCTTTGAAGAGAATAGAGATCTGAGTATGTAGCAAATATAATTCGTCACATCATAAATTTTTTCAACATATGATGATCACTACTCATAAAACTCGTCCCTAGAAGGGAAGGTAATGTCATGGACATATGCATGTTAGCTAGTAATTACTTATATAAATAGGTAGAAGTAAGTAAAAGTAGATAAAAGTAAGTTAATTCTATAATATCTTCTATGGAAGCTTTTTAGAAGCTTTATAGATGTTGCTTCAACTTCATAGGTTTTTATAATTGATTTTTTGGATTAAAAACATAGTCAATAAGTTGGCCATGTACCACACATGTTATTAGCTTGAAGATCAAGCTAACTATGTAGCCCATATGTAGAAAAACTTACCTTGTAAGTCAAGGCATGTATCCTACAAAGTCAACACACATTAGAAGTCCTATAGAACATCACTACATAGCCTCTAGTTAGATAGTATATATAGAGACAAGAATGAAGCCCTCTTCACTCTTGTCAACTCTTTCTTACTTCTAATTTAGTTTTAAGAGTCTCAAGTTTTCTTGTCTTTTGGTAATAAGCCTTTCTAGTTTCTTTTAATATACGTATTTTTTTATTTCTATTTTTTTACTTTTTCTTTGACACGGATTTCATTGGTTTATGCATCATCTTTTAGTTCATGTCCTTGATACATGGTCTTGCATAAACATATATTTTAATTATTTATATTAGGTATTTACATGGAACAAGATATTTTTGGTAATATTTTCATATTTTTTCATCCTATTATATATATACAATAGATGTAATAATTTTTTTTTATGAATTTTAAGAAATGGTTATTTCAATTCCTTCAACATGCATCACAATGAAAAATATCTATCTTAGTTTTACTAATAAATCTCTCTAAAATACATATTATGTTAAATTACATATTATAGTTACGATAATTTATTGTTTCAACAGGGTTTATTGGACTTTAAGGATTAAGAACTCTTTTGGACAATTAAATACTTGATATAGAATATTATATCAATAATTTTATAAAAGAATATTATAGATTATTGTCCTTACAAAAGATCACACCACTCTCTATATATATATAGATCAGTTATCTATTCACAATGCTATATGTTGATATCAAATGTAACATAAAATAATTAAAATTCACATTGCCAACATTTGTAAGTGACACATATCATATATTGGTTTATTGGACTCATCACAAATTCCATGTAATTTTTTTTTTTTTAAAAATGTTTGTTTTAACATCTAGGTACCATATTTAATAATCTATGATATATACATTTTAAGAAAATAAAAAATAAAATATTAGGGTTGAACTAAGTCTACAATGAACATTTTTGATTAAAAATTCTCCAAATTTGCATTGACATGCACCACACATTAGAACTTAAGAAAAAATGTTGGTCAACAGCATAATCGTGGTAAAAATCCTCTTCAAGTGGATGCGGAGTCTCATTTTGCAATCAATGGATTAAATGGAATTTTAAATAGAATATATATTTTTATACAATATAGACATGAAAGGAACATTTATATATATATATATATATATCATCTCAAAGACAATCATTATGACTCCTTCCATATTAGTAGCCCAATGTCCTTTAGAATCAAAAATATATTTGTATGACTAATGAACTTATTCAAAGGAAATACTTTAACAATCCTAAGCAAAGACATAATATTTTAAGCCCACATAAACATTTGAACTAAAAGACCATAAAATTCCTCTTTGGTCATTTGTCCAATATTTCATCCATTCTTTTTAAAATTTGTACAATTGATACCTTCCTGGTAATATTGTATATGCCAAAATCCTAGGGCTAATGCCCTTTCTATTGACATCCTGCCTAAAGATACCATGTTGATGCTGTTGATACCCTGTTAAAGCTGAAGATTCCCTGAAGATACCCTACTGATGCTGCAGATTCCCTAAAAATACCTGCTGATACTGCAGATTCCCTGCTGATACCACAATTTTCTCTGCATATACCCCGCAGATGCTGTAGATACCCTGTAGATGCTCCAGATACCCCGTAGATGCAGATACTCTGTAGATGCTGTAGATACCCTGAAGATGTAATAGATATCCTGCAGATACCATAGATACTCTGCAGATGCTGCAGATATCTTGTAGATACTACAGATACCATGCTGATACCCTACAGATGCTGCAAATATCCGCTAAAATTTGGTGTAGCCTACCAGATATCAATCTTTAGAAATTGTAGCCAATGTCTCTCTCATAATTCAGCCGACACTCTTTGTCTCCAATTTTAATCTCCAAAACAGAAAATAAAATTTCTCCTTTTTATACCGCACCCTTCTTACTTCCATAAAAAAACAGAAAAGACGAACGCTCTAAAATAACCTCAAGTCTAAATTTGATTTCAAGACTGAATATGTCTACAACAAAAAAATGTATACCTTTTTAAATAAAACCAACATTGCTAATGTATTCAAAGCACACTTTTATCCAAATATTGACTACTTACACACCTAAATCTAAGTCCTAAAATATCAAAATAAATAAATATTATTAAATTAATTTTAAAATTTTATTATTTAAAATTCAACAAGTGTACTTGAAGGAGTTAGCAAATATTGTCACCATCAAAGCTAAAACTATCTCCATCTACATATTGAATTCTTTCAACCATAGATTGATTGAACCCTATAAATTGTAATTTGACATTGATTTAATAAGTTTTTGGATTTTTGCATCTTTGATCTTTAAATAGTGATTAAAATCACTAAGAGAATAAATTCCACTACCAAAAATAACACATCTTCATCTTTCAAACATTATCATTAATCTAAAATATTAATTTTAAGACTTTTAATTAATTTACTTTTAAAAAAAGATCTAATTTTTATGATATTTGAATTTTAAAAAAACATAACAGAATTAAGATTAGAATATTTGTAGTTGTAGCAACAATAAAATTTAGCTTACTATTGAAATTTGAGTATGTAGATTAGTTTAAAATATAATTTCTAAGAATTAATTTTTTTTTGGAAATTCTATTAAAATTATAGTTACACCATTAAAAAGCTACTTAAAAGAAGTTATAAATAATAAGTCATGGGTTTATTAAATTAATTATTTTTAAGGCTTATAATAATTCATTAATCTAGAATTAGGTAGATCTACCTAATTAATAATTTAAAGCTATTATTAAAGCTATGATTAACTAAAAGATTTTTTTTTATCTATTAATTAATTGTATTAGCAATATCATTAGTAAAAATAAATTAAAAATCACTAAAACAAAGATAACTAACTAACAGAGCTGCTAGTAATACTCACATTAAGCAAAGCCTCAAGCCCTCTCTCTTCATACTACTTCTATGCTTATACCATATAATTATTAACTTTCAGATTAGACCATATTATCAAATTGTATAAGAGAAATTCAAAAAGATAAAACAAAAAAAAAAAAAAAAAAAAAAAACAACAAATATGTAATATAGAGCTTGATGATTAATAACTTAATTATTAATTTATGGAATTTGAAACATATAGTTTTACAAATTATATAGATGAAATTTAATATTAAATATAATTTATGAAGAACACATGTGTTTAATTTATTACATTAAGTCACAATATATCCAAATTAAAAGTAAAGAAAAAAATTAAAATTCAATATTCAATAATTGGAATAAAAAAAAAATTATGCAACTTGGCAAATATACTTGATCTGTATGTATTTTTTATTAATATTTTTGTATTTTCTTCCTATTTCCAAGCAAAAAACTCCGAAACTATAAATACCCACCTTCTCATTTAATGTTCCATATGATATATACTTGGATACAAGATAGTCTATACATAGAAGGAACAACATATTTTCAATATGTAAAATTTGGAATCATATCCTTCTATTTGAATGCTTATTGAAAATGTCTCACATTAAAAATAAAAATTAACACTTAACATCTTAAAATATATTATTTCTAATTAATTTCAAGAATGAAAAAATTTGGATATCAAATATGAATTTATGAAGGCTTTGGAATAATTTTCACCTTATTTTTATAATAGTTGTTGTAGGAATGTATAACTTTTCATTTAGAAATAGCAAAGCTTGGCTAAAGTTTGTAATATTTGGAGTGTAGTTTTTACTAAATAAAGTGCTACTGGCTTTGATGTCTTAATGTATCACTTACATCTGAGTATATGTGTGAAGATGGTCCAATCCTTATATCACTCCTAAACAAATGTTGAATTGTATTGGCTAAGTGATAGATTACTTGTTTTTATCTATGATTTATGCACATGCATGTTAATATAGCGTATGATAAAATTTTCTTCTTCCAAAAAAATCAATTTAAGCCTAAAACTTTTTATTTTTTAAAATTAATTTTATTTTGATTATTTACATGATACTAAATTAAATTCTTGAAAATATTGTGAGTATATATAGAATTTCAATATTTATCACAATGTGTAAATGTGCATCATTCTTCAACATTGTTCAAAAAAACAATTACTTTCAAGGAAAAAGTAAAATGATTGCACAATTTAATACTTATTTAATATGGTGTTGTATCAAGGGTCGGCTTTAGGTAGATGCAAAGTCCCTCCTAGCATTCAAGTTAAATCCAAAATGTACAAAATCTTCTTAAAAACTCCTTTGAATACTTATAAAACCATATTTGTAATAAACCACTAAATTGAAAGCTTGAAAATTTATATCCCAAGTTCTAACTATTCAAATAAGCTCAAAATTTGGGAGTACGGAATTTACACCTTTAAACATTATCACACAAAATTTCAGCTGCAAATTTGTTACTGATCGTCTGATATCACCAAATCCTTAGCAGGTATTTTTAAAAGTCAAAACCAAATTGGAAGCTTGAAAATTCATATCCCAAGATCCAGCTATTCAAATAAGTTCAAAATTTGGGAGTATGGAACTTACATCTTTAATTATTATCACACAAATTTTCAACTACAAATTCATTACCAATCGTCTAATATCACCAAATTTTTAGCAAGTACTTTTAAAAGTCAAAACCTTAGACAACTGAGAATAAATTTTGCCATTTCTCCCAAATCAGAGTCTCAATTGACATGAAATTTTAGAAATAGGCTCTTTACATTATAAGTGACATGTATATCAAAAATGAGCTTCAAATTCGTCTTGAAGCTTAATTTCTAGCTTAAAACCAAAACCTCCTTTTTTTTCTAATTTCTTTGAAACTCTAGTTTTAGTTTGCTGATCTTAACCAGCCATATCTCACTCATTTTAGATTCAATTCTATTGATCCTTCAATATAAAATGTTGAACTTAAAGTCTAATTTTTAATCCAATTCTTTGATTTCTTTCTAGTATCTTCAAACTCCTAATATATATGTGACAGTAGGTATCAAATTAATAGCCTAAGTTAAAACAAACATATCTCTCTCATTTGAGCTCTAATTCATGCATTTTTTTCCATCTAAACTCATACCAAGAAGCTCTTCTCTTTGAATACCTCCTTTGAACTTGCAAAAAATCTCCTTCTTTCTTACTTCTGAGCTCGATAAAAAAGTCGCAGCCAAGGTCTTCAAAATCCAAGTCAAAAATTAATAGTTTAAAGTTAAAAAAACACCAAATATAATCCTCCAAGTTAGCACTACTAATATTAGCTGACTAATGCTATTCAAATCCCCATTTATGTTTAATAAAAATCTACATACAACCTCAAAGTCAAAATTCTTCTTACATCTACAAATATAATCCTAAATCTATTAAAATCAAAGATTGGAGGAAAGCAAAAGGAATAAAAGAAGTTTTTAAGGCTAAACCAAAGATAAAGTTCAGGTTTAAGATAAAATAAAATTTAGCCAAAATTTCAAAAAAGAAAAAAGAAGAAAGTGGAAATTTTTTTCCAAAACTATAGAAAAACTAAATTGGTAAGAAGAAAAAAAATTTAATAAAAATTCAAAGAAAAAAAAGTCTAGTAAGGTTTTTGTACATAAATGAATTTACATCATGACAATGGATTGTACCATATCTATGTTTTTAATAGGTTCATATATCCACTTTTTTTCAAATATATACTAACCTTTCAGATTTACAAGTTTTTGGTGCATCATCTTAGTGATAAAGACCACCTCATTTAAAAAGTCATCTACTTCAAAAATTCATCCACTTTATTGAAGATTTTTAAAGAGATACAAGAGTAGGTGACAGTAATATGTACACACATATACACAAGAGAGTGTATAGTGTCAAGGACAAAGACCCGATGAGGGAAAATATACACCAAAAGGCTATCTCGATATAACAAGTCAAAATATAAACAAGTAGATATATTAAAAGGAAACTCGAATGGCTATTGCCACAAGACAAGAAACTAAAGACTCTTGAACCTGGACTAGAAGCAAGAAAGAAGTTGACAAGAGTGAAGAAGCCTTCACTCTTGTCTCTATATATACTATCTAACTAGGGGCTACGTGGCGACGTTCTATAGGACCTCCAATATGTGTTGACTTTGTAGGACACATGCCTTGACTTACAAGGCAAGTTTTTCTACGTGTGGGCCACATAGTTAGCTTGATCTTCAAGCTAACAATATGTGTGGCACATGGCCAACTTGTTGACCACGTTTTTAATCCAAAAAGTCAATTAAAGACACCTATGAAGTCAAAGCAGCGTCTAGGAAGTTTCTAGGAAGCTTCTATATTAAATATTATAGAATTAACTTACTTTTATCTACTTTTACTTACTTCTACCTATTTCTATATGTAATTATTAGCTTACATGATTATGGCCGTGACATTACCCCCCCTTCTAGAGACGAGTTCCACAAGGAGCGATCATCATATGTTGAGGAAATCTATGATGCGACGAATTGTATTCGCCACATACTCTGATCTCTGTTCTCTTCGAAGATGATTGATAGGGCCTCTCAACCATTGGTAGTGTCCCATACCAGGGCGGGAAGACCACCCAGTTATATGATCATTGTTGAGGCCTTCGTAACTTCCTTCGAATAGAATATTCGGAACACCATCAGGAGTTGTTCCTACCTCTAGCAAAATCACCAAACATCGAGAGTCCCTTCCCAAATCGTGATACCAAACGCGTTGTATCTCACCATCTGTTCGAGGAAGAACATGTCGTTCTTGAAGATCTTCATCTCGATTGCGTCGTCTTGAAGGTTGTGACAATCGTAATGTCTCGTCCGGTAGGTCAGCAAACGAAGGTTCTTGAGTTGAATCCGCTAGTTGTTGGCTCTCCATCTAATTAGCGTCACAAATGCAAAGAAGTTACAAACAAGGATAGGAAATTGAATGTTATCTTGCCTCAATCTTGTCTCTTTTATAAGAGAGATTTTCATCTTGGTTTTGATGGATGTCGCTGATGAAAAACTTTGACTTTAGCTGATGCATTTCCTAGATTCTTGGATGGCTCCCATGTGCGTTCACTAATATCATATCCGCGCTAATGAACAAGATATTCCAGCTTATTTCGGCGCCGCCTTGAGTCTAATATCTCTTCCACCTCAAATTCTTCATTATTATCTATTTCTATAGGAGGCGGTGGCATTTGTCTTCTTCCTTGTATATCCACTATCTTATATGGTTCAAGAAGAGACATGTGGAATAAAGGATGGATCTTCATTGACTCCAGTAGATGTAACCGATATGCAACTGGGTTGATCTGTTCAGAAACAGAAAAGGGGCCAAGCCTACGATAGTCCAACTTGTCACAAGGTCGAGTAGTCTTGATATTGCGACGAAGTAGCCATACCTTATCACCCACGTTGATTTGTGGTTGCTCCTTACGATATAGATCTGCGTTTATCTTTTGTCGTTCTTGAGCTTCCTTCAATTGCGTCTTCATTATTGCATGTAACTCTGACAACCGATTTGCCATATCTTCTGCTGCAGGATTATCAACTTTTGAAAAATCAAAAGTATCAAGTCGTGGATGATAGCCATAATTAGCAAAGAAAGGTGTTTGTTGCGTGGAAGAATGTACTGTATTATTATAAGCAAACTCTACCAATGGAAGAAGGGTTGTCCAATCATCTTGTTGGTAGTTGATAGTACACCTTAAATATTGCTCCAAGACTTGGTTTACGTGCTCTATTTGTCCATCAGTTTGAGGATGGAAAGCCGAAGATAGCTTTATGTCCACTTTTAAAATCTTGAAAAGGGCCTTCCAAAATCTTGACACAAATTGAGTTCCCCTATCTGATATGATATCTTTAGATAATCCATGATAGCGATAGATATTATCAATGAAAAGCTTAGCTGTTTCTTCACCTGTGATAGATTTTGTACATGGCATAAAATGTGCCATCTTGGTGAAACGATCTACTTTCACAAATATAGAATCATAAGATCTTGAGCTTGGAAGATCTGTGATGAAATCCATAGAAACAGAAGACCATGGTTGTTCTGGTATAGGTAATGGCTGAAGAAGTCCGTAAGGTCGATGACGAGGAATTTTTGATCTTGAACAAATATCACATGATTGTACAAAGTCTTTGACTGACTTCCACATTTGTGGCCACCAAAAATCTCTTGATATGAGTTCCAAAGTCTTATTATATCCAAAGTGCCCTGCTGCTGGAAAGTCATGACGTGCTTGAAGAACACGTAAACGTGCTTCTCCTTCTGGAACATATAGGCGTCCTTCAAAATATAATAGATTATTCTTGAACTCGAACTTAGAAGGATCATGAGACTTGGAAGAATTATTCTCGATATCATAAACAAGAGGGTCTGAGGACATACTGGATTGGATTTGCTTGAGAAAAGTTTAATCAACACTCAATGTTGATTTCATTGCTCGGAGATGAAATTGCTCCGGTTTCAAGAGGACCGTTCTTTGTTGCTCAAAAGCTGCATCTCCTTCTTTTAATGCAAAATAAGAACGTCTAGATAGGGCATCGGACAAACCTTATTGTTTTCCTGGCCGATAAGTGATAATGAACTCGAATGTTGACAAAGACATACTCCAACGAGCTTGACGACGATTCAACACGCGTGCTGACATGAAATACTCGAGGTTCTTGTGATCTGTATACACAGTGACTGGACTAAAAGCACCTTCTAGATAATGACGCCATTCTTGAAAGGAATCCATGATCGCAAGAAGTTCTTTATCGTGGATCTCATAATTGATCTCGGCTGCTGAGAATTTTCTTGAATGAAAAGCTATCGGATGAAGTTTGTCATCTGTTCCCATTTGTGATAAAACTGCACCCAAGGCAAAATCGGATGCATCTGTTTCCATAAAAAATGCCTTGGAAAAATCAACACGATATAAGACTGGTGCAGAGACAAACGATGTCTTCAAGGCTTCAAATGCTGCTTCCGCTTCTTGATTCCATTGGAATTTATCTTTACTAGTCAAACATGTAAGTCGAGTTGCAACTCGTGAGAAATCTTTGATAAAGATCCGATAGTAATTGACAAATCCCAAGAAACATTGGACATCTCTTACTGTCCTTGGAATCTTCCAATCCATGATTGTTTGGACTTTCTTAGAATCCATCATGAGACCATCATTTGAAATGATGTATCCTAAAAATTCAACTTGAGTAGTGTGAAATACACATTTTTCTATCTTGGCATACAATCCTGCATCTCTAAGTTTTTGTAATACTTGACGAACATGTATTTCATGTTCTTCAACATTCTTAGAATAGAGCAGGATATCGTCTAGATAGCAGACGACAAAATTGTCTAAGAATTCACGAAATACATCATTCATGAGATGTTGAAAAGGAGCTGGTGCATTCGTGAGTCCAAAGGGCATGACATTATATTCGAAATGTCCATACCTGGTTCGAAACGCAGTCTTCCATTCATCTCCTTCTTTAATCCGTACTAGATTATATGCTCCTCTTAGATCTATTTTTGTATAGATCTTAGCTTGATTCAACTGGTCAAGGAGTCCTGATATCAAAGGTAATGGATACCTGTTCTTGATTGTGATCTTGTTGAGTCCTCGATAATCAACACACATTCGTAAAGATCCATCTTTTTTCTTTACGAATAGAATTGGAGCTCCTGCTGGAGATTTTGAATGACGTATGAAATTCTTTGCTAAATTCTCGTCAATATATGTCTTGAGTTCAGCCATCTCATCTTGCGATAAATTGTAAATTGGTCCAAATGGTGGCTGAGTTCCTTCCTTGAGGTCGATTGAACAATCATATGGGCGATGCTCAGGAAGAATATCTGCATTCTTTTTCTCAAAAATGTCTTGATACTCCTGATATTGACTTGGAATGCCAATTGAAGTCTTTACGTTTTCAGAAATAGGTGCAGCATAAATAGCAAAAGTTGATCCTTCTTTTGCGGCGTGTATAAATGCTTTTACACCTATCAGTATGGGTTTTACTATACTAGACTTATAATTTTTTACTTGGTTGGTAGAACTATTAATAACGCTTTGAAAAAAGTCAAGTTTATGCGAATTCCAATCTATTCGAGGGTTATATTTTTCTAGCCAGGATAAACCTAAAATAACTGGATTGGACGGGGATTTAATTATGTTAAAAGCTATGTAGCTATCATGACCGTCTATTGTTACTTTTATAGGATGAGTTTCATGGGTGACATCTCCAGAAGACAAGGGACGACCATCTATGACTTCTACATGTATTGGTTTAGGTTTCTGTACAAAGGGTATTTTACGACTTTTAACAAATTGTTCATCTAAAAAACATGCTGAGGCTCCCGAATCTAATAAAGCAGAGGCTTTGTAATTCTTAGGTCCTAAATATAAGTCTATTATAAAACAAGGAGAGGGTTCTGAGGAGAGGATAGGACCTTCATTAGGAATTGTACAAGGTTCCAGCTGCACGGTCCCTATTGTAGCTGGACGAATCCGTTTTCTGACATGTTGTCTTCTTTGATCGTCGTACCCCTCATTTTATAGTTGCGTCGTTTCTTTGGACAATGTTGAGCAGTGTGCTTAGGTTCTCCGCAATATAAACATAATCCTTCTTGACGACGACGAATCTTTTCTTGCTCAGTTAGGGGTTTAAAACGTACCGCGTCAATTTGCATGTCTTCTACTTCTGAATGTACGTTTGGCAAAGATATTGATGTTGCCATTGAGTAATAACGTTGAGGTTCCCGTGAATGATTCTCGGATCAAAATTTGAAAAGTCGATTATCACATTTTACTGCAAAATCGATTGCTTGACTCAAAGTTTGAGGATGAGGTAAGTTGAGCATCAATTTCTTTACTTCGTATTGCAATCCATAAAGAAATTGACTGATGAGTGCAACATCATCCCACTTGATGTCAATTGCAAGTTGTCGAAATTGTGAAGCATATACTGTTACTGAGCGATTTTCTTGTCGCAGAATTCGGATCTTATTTGTTGCTACATGAGTTGCATCGTGTTCACCATACATAGATCGAAACTCCACCAAAAATGCTTCCAAATTGTCCAATATTGGATTTCGTTGTTCAAGAAAAGACGAAAACCACGATAATGCAGAACCAAAAAGTAGAGTGCCAATAAACCTGACTTGTGATTTTGGAGTTGGATAGCTTTGCAGTTGAAGTTCAATTGCCAATTGTACTTGATTGATGAACCCTTGAAACTTTGATCTCGTACCATCAAATTTCTCAGGTAAGGCAATTCTTGGTTTTCTAGTGCTTATAGGGTGTTGTACAATTGGAGAAGGAACGTGATTTGTTGTAGATGTTGAAGCAGCTCCGATCATCTCTATATCTCCACTTTCTGCTATTCTTGTTCTTTCCTGTGTTGGTGAATTGAGTTGATGCATCGCAAGCATTAACTCCCTCATTTGCTCTTGCATTTGTGCCATTTTACTCTTCATTTCAATAAGCTCTGCCATAATGACACTAAGAAGAAAAATTTGTTTGATATTGCTTAAGACAAAAGAAAAGAAAGACTTGATAACAAAGAAGATACTAAGAACAATATCAGTTTAGAAGTGGGTAATCCGCAAACTTCTAATACGCTTATGTCTTGTCAAGAGAAAGGAGTAATCCACTCTTACTGAAGAAAAAACAAAGCTCTGATATTGTAAGTGTACTCTTGTCAATCTGTCAAGGACAAAGACTCGATGAGGGAAAATATACACCAAAAGGCTATCTCGATATAACAAGTCAAAATATAAACAAGTAGATATATTAAAAAGAAACTGGAATGGCTATTGCCACACAACAAGAAACTAAAGACTCTTGAACCTGGAGTAGAAGCAAGAAAGGAGTTGACAAGAGTGAAGAAGCCTTCACTCTTGTCTCTATATATACTATCTAACTAGAGGCTACGTGGCGACGTTTTATAGGACCTCCAATATGTGTTGACTTTGTAGGACACATGCCTTGACTTACTATCAAGGACAAAGACTCGATGAGGGAAAATATACACCAAAAGGCTATCTCGATATAATAAGTCAAAATATAAACAAGTAGGTATATATTAAAGGAAACTGGAATGGCTATTGCCACAAGACAAGAAACTAAAGACTCTTGAACCTGGACTAGAAGCAAGAAAGGAGTTGACAAGAGTGATGAAGCCTTCACTCTTGTCTCTATATATACTATCTAACCAGGGGCTACGTGGCGACGTTCTATAGGACCTCCAATATGTGTTGACTTTGTAGGACACATGCCTTGACTTACAAGGCAAGTTTTTCTACGTGTGGGCCACATAGTTAGCTTGATCTTCAAGCTAACAACATGTGTGGCACATGGCCAACTTGTTGACCACGTTTCTAATCCAAAAAGTCAATTAAAGACACCTATGAAGTCAAAGCAGCATCTAGGAAGTTTCTAGGAAGCTTTTATATTAATTATTATAGAATTAACTTACTTTTATCTACTTTTACTTACTTCTACCTATTTCTATATATAATTATTAGCTTACATCATTATAGCCGTGACACTTACAAGGCAAGTTTTTCTACGTGTGGGCCACATAGTTATCTTGATCTTCAAGCTAACAACATGTGTGGCACATGGCCAACTTGTTGACCACGTTTCTAATCCAAAAAGTCAATTAAAGACACCTATGAAGTGAAAGCAGCGTCTAGGAAGTTTCTAGGAAGCTTTTATATTAAATATTATAGAATTAACTTACTTTTATCTACTTTTACTTACTTCTACCTATTTCTATATGTAATTATTAGCTTACATGATTATGGCCGTGACATATAGAAGGAGAGAGAGCTTTTAATCTATGTATTAATGTGGTTGTTTCTTGTACATAAAGAGAATGATAGAAAATAAAAAATTACTCTTTAATACGTTCCAAACATTATTGCTACATTATTTATTGATAACTACAATAAATGTTATAGAAAGTACCGACTACATTTAATGCTTTCAATACTCTTTTTTGCTTGTCATAATATTTATATAACATAAAATTTGCATAGAATAATGATCTATATTTTTTTGTAATCTTGTAAAATTAACAACTACTTCTTTATTAAATCCTTATTTGGAATTTTTTTATTATATTCAAAGGTAAAACTATAGATGAAGAAAAAGAATATAATATTATTATTTTTAATTATTTAAAAAATTCATTAAGTTTTTTATTCAAGAAAAGCAAGTTGTCTCATGCTAATGCCATAAATAAGTGTCACAGACATACTCATGTAAGCTAGTAATTACATATGCAAATAGGTGGAAGTAAGTAAAAGTAGATAAAAGTAAGTTAATTCTATGGTATTTAATATGGTAGCTTCCTAAAAGCTTCATAGATGCTGCTTTGACTTCATAGGTGTCTTTAATTGACTTTTTGGATTAGAAACGTGGTTAACAAGTTAGCCATGTGCCACACATGTTGTTAGCTTGAAGATCAAGCTAATTATATGGCCCACATGTAGAAAAACTTACCATGTAAGTCAAGGCATGTGTCCTACAAAGTCAACACATATTGGAGGTCCTATAGAACATCGCCACATAGCCCTTAGTTAGATAGTATATATATAGATAAGAGTGAAGCCTTCTAGACTCTTGTCAACTCCTTTCTTGCTTCCTGTCTAGTTTCAAGGGTTTCTAATTTTCTTGTCTTTTGACAATAGCCATTCCACTTTCTCTTTCAATATACATACTGTCACGGCCCTAATCATGTAAGCTAATAATTACATATAGAAATAGGTAGAAGTAAGTAAAAGTAGATAAAAGTAAGTTAATTCTATAATATTTAATATAAAAGCTTCCTAGAAACTTCCTAGATACTGCTTTGACTTCATAGGTGTCTTTAATTGACTTTTTGGATTAGAAACGTGGTCAACAAGTTGGCCATGTGCCACACATGTTGTTAGCTTGAAGATCAAGCTAACTATGTGGCCCACACGTAGAAAAACTTGTCTTGTAAGTCAAGGCATGTGTCCTACAAAGTCAACACATATAGGAGGTCCTATAGAACGTTGCCACGTAGCCTCTAGTTAGATAGTATATATAGATACAAGAGTGAAGGCTTCTTCACTCTTGTCAACTCCTTTCTTGCTTCTAGTCTAGTTTCAAGGGTCTCTAGTTTTCTTGTCTTTTGGCAATAGCCATTCTAGTTTCTCTTTTCAATATACATACTTATTATTCATATTTTGTTACTTTTCTTTGAGTGAAGGCTTACTTGTCTGAACTGTTTTTTCATCGAGTTCTTGTCCTTGACAGATTGGCAAGAATACACTTACAATATCAGAGCTTTGTTTTTTCTTGAGTAAGAGTGGATTACCCCTTTCTCTTGACAAGACATAAGCATATTAGAAGTTTGCGGATTACCCACTTCTAAACTGATATTGTTCTTAGTATCTTCTTTGTTATCAAGTCTTTCTTTTCTTTTGTCTTGAGCAATATCAAACAAATTTTTCTTCTTAGTGTCATTATGGCAGAGCTTTTTGAAATGAAGATTAAAATGGCACAAATGCAAGAGCAAATGAGGGAGTTAATGCTTGCGATGCATCAACTCAATTCACCAACACAGGAAAGAACAAGAATAGTAGAAAGTAGAGATATAGAGATGATCGGAGCTGCTTCAACATCTACAACAAATCACGTTCCTTCTCCAATTGTACAACACCCTATAAGCACTAGAAAACCAAGAATTACCTTACCTGAGAAATTTGATGGTACGAGATCAAAGTTTCAAGGATTCATCAATCAAGTACAATTGGCAATTGAACTTCAACCGCAAAGCTATCCAACTCCAAAATCACAAGTCAGGTTTATTGGCACTCTACTTTTTGGTTCTGCATTATCGTGGTTTTCGTCTTTTCTTGAACAACGAAATCCAATATTGGACAATTTGGAAGCATTTTTGGTGGAGTTTCGATCTATGTATGGTGAACACGATGCAACTCGTGTTGCAACAAATAAGATCCGAATTCTGCGACAAGGAAATCGCTCAGTAACAGTATATGCTTCACAATTTCGACAACTTGCAATTGACATCAAGTGAGATGATGCTGCACTCATCAGTCAATTTCTTTATGGATTGCAATACAAAGTAAAGAAATTGATGCTCAACTTACCTGATCCTCAAACTTTGAGTCAAGCAATCGATTTTGCAGTAAAATGTGATAATCGACTTTTCAAATTTCGATCCGAGAATCATTCACGGGAACCTCAACGTTATTACTCAATGACAACATCAACATCTTTGCCAAACGTACATTCAGAAGTAGAAGACATGCAAATTGACGCGGTACGTTTTAAACCCCTAACTGAGCAAGAAAAGATTCGTCGTCGTCAAGAAGGATTATGTTTATATTGCGGAGAACCTAAGCACACTGCTCAACATTGTCCAAAGAAACGACGCAACTATAAAATGAGGGGTACGACGATCAAAGAAGACAACATGTCAGAAAACGGATTCGTCCAGCTACAATAGGGACCGTGCAGCTGGAACCTTGTACAATTCCTAATAAAGGTCCTATCCTCTCCTCAGAACCCTCTCCTTGTTTTATAATAGACTTATATTTAGGACCTAAGAATTACAAAGCCTCTGCTTTATTAGATTCGGGAGCCTCAGCATGTTTTTTAGATGAACAATTTGTTAAAAGTCGTAAAATACCCTTTGTACAGAAACCTAAACCAATACATGTAGAAGTCATAGATGGTCGTCCCTTGTCTTCTGGAGATGTCACCCATGAAACTCATCCTATAAAAGTAACAATAGACGGTCATGATAGCTACATAGCTTTTAACATAATTAAATCCCCGTCCAATCCGGTTATTTTAGGTTTATCCTGGCTAGAAAAATATAACCCTCGAATAGATTGGAATTCGCATAAACTTGACTTTTCTCAAAGCGTTATTAATAGTTCTACCAACCAAGTAAAAAATTATAAGTCTAGTATAGTAAAACCCATACTGATAGGTGTAAAAGCATTTATACACGCAGCAAAAGAAGGATCAACTTTTGCTATTTATGCTGCACCTATTTCTGAAAACGTAAAGACTTCAATTGGCATTCCAAGTCAATATCAGGAGTATCAAGACGTTTTTGAGAAAAAGAATGCAGATATTCTTCTTGAGCATCGCCCATATGATTGTTCAATCGACCTCAAGGAAGGAACTCAGCCACCATTTGGACCAATTTACAATTTATCGCAAGATGAGTTGGCTGAACTCAAGACATATATTGACAAGAATTTAGTAAAGAATTTCATATGCCATTCAAAATCTCCAGCAGGAGCTCCAATTCTATTCGTAAAGAAAAAAGATGGATCTTTACGAATGTGTGTTGATTATTGAGGACTCAATAAGATCACAATCAAGAACAGGTATCCATTACCTTTGATATCAGGACTCCTTGACCAGTTGAATCAAGCTAAGATCTATACAAAAATAGATCTAAGAGGAGCATATAATCTAGTACGGATTAAAGAAGGAGATGAATGGAAGACTGCGTTTCGAACCAGGTATGGACATTTCGAATATAATGTCATGCCCTTTGGACTCACGAATGCACCAGCTCCTTTTCAACATCTCATGAATGATGTATTTCGTGAATTCTTAGATAATTTTGTCGTCTGCTATCTAGACGATATCCTGCTCTATTCTAAGAATGTTGAAGAACATGAAATACATGTTCGTCAAGTATTACAAAAACTTAGAGATGCAGGATTGTATGCCAAGATAGAAAAATGTGTATTTCACACTACTCAAGTTGAATTTTTAGGATACATCATTTCAAATGATGGTCTCATGATGGATTCTAAGAAAGTCCAAACAATCATGGATTGGAAGATTCCAAGGACAATAAGAGATGTCCAATGTTTCTTGGGATTTGTGTCACGGACATACATATAATTACCTATATGAATAGATAAAAGTATGTAAAAGTAGATAAAAGTAGGTTAATTATGTAATATCTTCTAGAGAAGCTTCTTAGAAGCTTCATAGACGCTGCTTTGACTTTATAGGAGTCTATAGTTGACTTTTAGGCTAGAAACTTGGTCAACAAGTTAGCCATGTGCCACACATGTTGGAAGCTTAAAGAACAAGCTAACTACGTGGTCCATTTATAGAAAACTTGCCTTGCAAGCAAAGGCATGTGGCCTAGAAAGTCAACATATATTGGAGGTCTTATAGAACATCGCCCTGTGGCTTCTAGTTAGATAGTATATATAGAGGCAAGAGTGAAGCCCTCTTCACTCTTGTCAACTCTTTTCTTGCTTCTAGTCTAGTTTCAAGGGTCTCTAGTTTTCTTGTATTTTGGCAATAGCCATTCTAATTTCTTTCTTAATATACATATTTCTATTTTGTCCTATTTCTTTGAGAAAAGTCTCACTTACTCTTTAGCTTTCATCGAGTTCTTGTCCTTGACAGATTGACAAGAGTACACTTACAATATGAGAGCTTTGTCTTTTCTTGATTAAGAGTGGATTACCCCTTTTTCTTGATAAGACATAAGCGCATTAGAAGTTGCGGATTACCCTCTTTTAAACTGATATTGTTCTTAGTATTTTCTTTGTTATCAATTCCTCTCTTCTATTTGTTTTGAGCGTTATTAGACATCTTCTCTTTTCTAAGTGCTACTATAGCAGAGCTTGTTGAAATGAAGAGTGCAATGGCACAGATGCAAGAACAATTGAGGGAGTTAATGCTTGCGATGCATCAACTCAATTTACCACCACAAAGAGCAACAAGAATGGTAAGAAGTGAAGATATAGAGATGATTGGGGCTGCTTCAACATCTGCACCAAACCATGTCCCTTCTCCCAGAATGGAACACCTTTCGAGTGTTAGAGAACCGAGAGTGGCCTTGCCCGAGAAGTTTGATGGTACCAGATCCAAGTTTCGAGGATTCATCAATCAGGTCCAATTAGTGATTGAACTTCAACCCCAGAGCTATCCAACTCCAGGGTCACAAGTTAGATTCATTGGTACACTTCTTTCAGGTTCAGCATTGTCATGGTTTTCATCTTTTCTTGAACGACGAGATCCAATATTGGATAATCTGGAGGCTTTTTTGGCGGAGTTTCGATCCATGTTTGGAGAACATGATGCAATTCGTGTTGCAACCAACAAGATCCGTATTTTGCGACAAGGCAATCGATCAGTAACATTATATGCTTCGCAATTTCGACAACTTGCAACTGATATCAAGTGGGATGATGCCGCACTTGTGAGTCAATTTCTCTACGGATTACAATATGAGGTAAAGAAATTGATGCTTAATTTACCTGATCCTCAAACATTGAGTCAAGCAATTGACTTTGCTGTGAAGTGCGACAATCGACTTTTTGAATTTCGATCCGAGAGTCGCACAAGTAGGCTTCAACGTTACTACAATTCAATGGCAACACCGACGTCTCCTCAACACATACCTTCAGAAGTAGAGGATATGCAAATTGATGCGGTACGTTTCAAACCTCTTACTGAGCAAGAAAAGTCTCGTTGTCGACAAGAAGGATTGTGCTTATATTGTGGAGAACCTAAGCACACTGCTCAACATTGTCCAAAGAAGCGACGTAACTACAAAATGAGGAGTACGGCTGTCAAAGAAGACAGTATGTCGGAAAACGAGTACGTCCAGCTACAATAGGGACCGTGCGGCTGGAATCTTGTACAACTTCTAATGAAGGTCCTATCCTCTCCTCAGAACCATCTCCTTGTTTTATAATAGATGTGCGTTTAGGACCTAATAATTACAAAGCCTCTGCCTTGATAGATTCAGGAGCCTCAGCTTGTTTTTTAGATGAAGAATTTGCTAGATGTCATAGAATATCATTAATACAAAAAACTAAACTTGTACACGTAGAAGTCATAGATGGTCGTCCGTTGTCTTCTGGAGATGTAACTCACGAAACACTTCCTGTAGATGTAGTAATAAATGGTCATAGTAGTTGCGTAATTTTTAATATAATTAGATCTCCCTCTAATCCAGTAATTTTAGGCTTATCATGGTTAGAAAAGTATAATCCTCGAATAGATTGGATTTCTCGTAAACTTGATTTTCCTCCGAGCATTAGTAACAGTTCTATTAATCAAGTAAAAAACCATGAGTCTAGTATAGTAAAACCCGCACTTATAGGTGCAAAAGCATTTATACACGCAGCAAAAGAAGGATCAACTTTTGCTATTTATGCTGCACCTATTTCTGAAAGCGTAAAGACTTCAAGTGGCATTCCAAGTCAATATCAGGATTATCAAGACGTTTTTGAGAAAAAGAATGCAGATATTCTTCTTGAGCATCGCCCATACGATTGTTCAATCGATCTCAAGGAAGGAACTCAGCCACCATTTGGACCAATTTACAGTTTATCGCAAGATGAGTTGGCTGAACTCAAGACATATATTGACGAGAATTTAGCGAAGAATTTCATACGCCATTCAAAATCTCCAGCAGGAGCTCCAATTTTATTCGTAAAGAAAAAAGATGGATCTTTACGAATGTGTGTTGACTATCGAGGACTCAACAAGATCACAATCAAGAACAGGTATCCATTACCTTTGATATCAGGACTCCTTGACCAGTTGAATCAAGCTAAGATCTATACAAAAATAGATCTAAGAGGAGCATATAATCTAGTACGGATCAAAGAAGGAGATGAATGGAAGACTGCGTTTCGAACCAGGTACGGACACTTTGAATACAATGTCATGCCTTTTGGACTCACGAATGCACCAGCTGCTTTTCAACATCTCATGAATGATGTATTTCGTGAATTCTTAGACAATTTTGTCGTTTGCTACCTAGACGATATCCTGATTTATTCTAAGAATGTTGAAGAACATGAAATACATGTTCGTCAAGTATTACAAAAACTTACAGATGCAGGATTATACGCCAAGATAGAAAAGTGTGTATTTCACACTACTCAAGTTGACTTTTTAGGATACATCATTTCAAATGATGGTCTTATGATGGATTCTAAGAAAGTCAAAACAATCATGGATTGGAAGATTCCAAAAACTGTAAGAGATGTCCAATGTTTCTTGAAATTTGCCAATTACTATCGGATCTTCATCAAAGACTTCTCACGAGTTGCAGCTCCACTTACACGCTTGACTAGTAAAGATAAATTCCAATGGAATCAAGAAGCGGAAGCAGCATTTGAAGCCTTGAAGACATCGTTTGTCTCTGCACCAGTCTTATATCGTGTTGACTTTTCCAAGGTATTTTTTATGAAAACAGACGCATCGGATTTTGCCTTGGGTGCAGTTTTATCACAAATGGGAACAGATGACAAACTTCATCCAATAGCTTTTCATTCAAGAAAATTCTCAGCAGCCGAGATCAATTATGAGATCCACGATAAAGAACTTCTTGCAATCGTGGATTCTTTTCAAGAATGGCGTCATTATCTAGAAGGTGCTTCTAGTCCAGTCACTGTATATACAGATCACAAGAACCTCGAGTATTTCATGTCAGCACGCATGTTGAATCGTCGTCAAGCTCGTTGGAGTATGTCTTTGTCAACATTCGACTTCATTATCACTTATCGGCCAGGAAAACAACAAGGTTTGTCCGATGCCCTGTCTAGACGTTCTTATTTTGCACCAAAAGAAGGAGATGCAGCTTTTGAGCAACAAAGAACGGTCCTCTTGAAACCGGAGCAATTTCATCTCCGAGCAGTGAAATCAACACTGACTGTTGATTCAACTTTTCTCAAGCAAATCCAGTCCAGTATGTCCTCAGACCCTCTTGTTCATGATATCGAGAATAATTCTTCCAAGTCTCATGATCCTTCTAAGTTCGAGTTCAAGAATAATCTATTATATTTTGAAGGATGCCTATATGTTCCAGAAGGAAAAGCACGTTTGCGTGTTCTTCAAGCACGTCATGACTTTCCAGCAGCAGGTCACTTTGGATATAATAAGACTTTGGAACCCATATCAAGAGATTTTTGGTGGCCAAAAATGTGGAAGTCAGTCAAAGACTTTGTACAATCATGTGATATTTGTTCAAGATCAAAAATTCCTCGACATCGACCTTACGGACTTCTTCAGCCATTACCTATACCAGAACAACCATGGTCTTCTGTTTCTATGGATTTCATCACAGATCTTCCAAACTCAAGATCTTATGATTCTATATTTGTGATAGTAGATCGTTTCACCAAGATGGCACATTTTATGCCATGTACAAAATCTATCACAGGTGAAGAAACAGCTAAGCTTTTCATTGATAATATCTATCGCTATCATGGATTACCTAAAGATATCATATCGGATAGGGGAACTCAATTTGTGTCGAGATTCTGGAGGACTCTTTTCAAGATTTTAAAAGTGGACATAAAGCTATCTTCGGCTTTCCATCCTCAAACTGATGGACAAATAGAGCACGTAAACCAAGTCTTGGAGCAATATTTAAGGTGTACTATCAACTACCAACAAGATGATTAGACAACCCTTCTGCCATTGGCAGAGTTTGTTTATAATAATACAGTACATTCTTCCACGCAACAAACACCTTTCTTTGCCAATTATGGCTATCATCCACGACTTGATACTTTTGATTTTTCAAAAGTTGATAATCCTGCAGCAAAAGATATGGCAAATCGGTTGTCAGAGTTACATGCAATAATGAAGACGCAATTGAAGGAAGCTCAAGAACGACAAAAGTTAAACGCAGATCTATATCGTAAGGAGCAACCACAAATCAACGTGGGTGATAAGGTATGGCTACTTCGTCGCAATATCAAGACTACTCGACCTTGTGACAAGTTGGACTATCGTAGGCTTGGCCCCTTTTCTGTTTCTGAACAGATCAACCCAGTTGCATATCGGTTACATCTACCGGAGTCAATGAAGATCCATCCTATATTCCACGTGTGTCTTCTTGAACCATATAAGACAGTGGATATACAAGGAAGAAGACAAATGCCACCGCCTCCTATAGAAGTAGATAATAATGAAGAATTTGAGGTGGAAGAGATATTAGACTCAAGGCGGCGCCGAAATAAGCTGGAATATCTTGTTCATTAGCGCGGATATGATATTAGTGAGCGCACATGGGAGCCATCCAAGAATCTAGCAAATGCATCAGCTAAAATCAAAGTTTTTCATCAACGACATCCATCAAAACCAAGATGAAAACCTCTCTTATAAAAGAGACAAGATTGAGGCAAGATAACATTCAATTTCCTATCCTTGTTTGTAACTTCTTTGCATTTGTGACGCTAATTAGATGGAGAGCCAACAACCAGCGGATTCAACTCAAGAACCTTCGTTTGCTGACTTACCGGATGAGACATTGCGATTGTCACAACCTTCAAGACGACGCAACCGAGATGAAGATCGTCAAGAACGACATGTTCTTCTTCGAATAGATGGAAGTTATGAAGGCGTCAACACTGATCAAATAACAGGGTGGTCTTCTCGCTCTGGAATGGGACACTATCGATGGCTAAGAGGACCCATCAACTATCTTCGAAGAGAACAAAGATCAGAGTATGTAGCAAATACGATTCGCCGCATATTAGATTTTCTCAATATATAATCACCGCTCCTCGTGGAACTCGTCCCTAGAAGGGGGGGTAATGTCACGGACATACATATAATTACCTATATGAATAGATAAAAGTATGTAAAAATAGATAAAAGTAGGTTAATTGTGTAATATCTTCTAGAGAAGCTTCTTAGAAGCTTCATAGACGCTGCTTTGACTTTATAGGAGTCTATAGTTGACTTTTAGGCTAGAAACTTGGTCAACAAGTTAGCCATGTGCCACACATGTTGGAAGCTTAAAGAACAAGCTAACTACGTGGTCCATCCATAGAAAACTTGCCTTGCAAGCAAAGGCATGTAGCCTAGAAAGTCAACATATATTGGAGGTCTTATAGAACATCGCCCTGTGGCTTCTAGTTAGATAGTATATATAGAGGCAAGAGTGAAGCCCTCTTCACTCTTGTCAACTCCTTTCTTGCTTCTAGTCTAGTTTCAAGGGTCTCTAGTTTTCTTGTATTTTGGCAATAGCCATTCTAATTTCTTTCTTAATATACATATTTCTATTTTGTCCTATTTCTTTGAGAAAAGTCTCACTTACTCTTTAGCTTTCATCGAGTTCTTGTCCTTGACAATTTGTCAATTACTATCGGATCTTCATCAAAGATTTCTCACGAGTTGCAGCTCCACTTACACGCTTGACTAGTAAAGATAAATTCCAATGGAATCAAGAAGCAGAAGCAGCATTTGAAGCCTTGAAGACATCGTTTGTCTCTGCACCAGTCTTATATCGTGTTGATTTTTCCAAGGCATTTTTTATGGAAACAGATGCATCCGATTTTGCCTTGGGTGCAGTTTTATCACAAATGGGAACAGATGACAAACTTCATCCGATAGCTTTTCATTCAAGAAAATTCTCAGCAGCCGAGATCAATTATGAGATCCACGATAAAGAACTTCTTGCGATCATGGATTCCTTTCAAGAATGGCGTCATTATCTAGAAGGCGCTTCTAGTCCAGTCACTGTGTATACAGATCACAAGAACCTCGAGTATTTCATGTCAGCACGCGTGTTGAATCGTCGTCAAGCTCGTTGGAGTATGTCTTTGTCAACATTCGAGTTCATTATCACTTATCGGCCAGGAAAACAATAAGGTTTGTCCGATGCCCTATCTAGACGTTCTTATTTTGTACCAAAAGAAGGAGATGCAGCTTTTGAGCAACAAAGAACGGTCCTCTTGAAACCGGAGCAATTTCATCTCCGAGCAATGAAATCAACATTGAGTGTTGATTAAACTTTTCTCAAGCAAATCCAATCCAGTATGTCCTCAGACCCTCTTGTTTATGATATCGAGAATAATTCTTCCAAGTCTCATGATCCTTCTAAGTTCGAGTTCAAGAATAATCTATTATATTTTGAAGGACGCCTATATGTTCCAGAAGGAGAAGCACGTTTACGTGTTCTTCAAGCACGTCATGACTTTCCAGCAGCAGGGCACTTTGGATATAATAAGACTTTGGAACTCATATCAAGAGATTTTTGGTGGCCACAAATGTGGAAGTCAGTCAAAGACTTTGTACAATCATGTGATATTTGTTCAAGATCAAAAACTCCTCGTCATCGACTTTACGGACTTCTTCAGCCATTACCTATACCAGAACAACCATGGTCTTCTATTTCTATGGATTTCATCACAGATCTTCCAAACTCAAGATCTTATGATTCTATATTTGTGATAGTAGATCGTTTCACCAAGATGGCACATTTTGTGCCATGTACAAAATCTATCACAGGTGAAGAAATAGCTAAGCTTTTCATTGATAATATCTATCGCTATCATGGATTATCTAAAGATATCATATCAGATAGGGGAACTCAATTTGTTTCAAGATTTTGAAGGACCCTTTTCAAGATTTTAAAAGTGGACATAAAGCTATCTTCGGCTTTCCATCCTCAAACTGATGGACAAATAGAGCACGTAAACCAAGTCTTGGAGCAATATTTAAGGTGTACTATCAACTACCAACAAGATGATTAGACAACCCTTCTGCCATTGGCAGAGTTTGTTTATAATAATACAGTACATTCTTCCACGCAACAAACACCTTTCTTTGCCAATTATGGCTATCATCCACGACTTGATACTTTTGATTTTTCAAAAGTTGATAATCCTGCAGCAAAAGATATGGCAAATCGGTTGTCAGAGTTACATGCAATAATGAAGACGCAATTGAAGGAAGCTCAAGAACGACAAAAGTTAAACGCAGATCTATATCGTAAGGAGCAACCACAAATCAACGTGGGTGATAAGGTATGGCTACTTCATCGCAATATCAAGACTACTCGACCTTGTGACAAGTTGGACTATCGTAGGCTTGGCCCCTTTTCTGTTTCTGAACAGATCAACCCAGTTGCATATCGGTTACATCTACCGGAGTCAATGAAGATCCATCCTTTATTCCACATGTCTCTTCTTGAACCATATAAGACAGTGGATATACAAGGAAGAAGACAAATGCCACCGCCTCCTATAGAAGTAGATAATAATGAAGAATTTGAGGTGGAAGAGATATTAGACTCAAGGCGGCGCCGAAATAAGCTGGAATATCTTGTTCATTAGCGCGGATATGATATTAGTGAACGCACATGGGAGCCATCCAAGAATCTAGGAAATGCATCAGCTAAAGTCAAAGTTTTTCATCAGCGACATCCATCAAAACCAAGATGAAAATCTCTCTTATAAAAGAGACAAGATTGAGGCAAGATAACATTCAATTTCCTATCCTTGTTTGTAACTTCTTTGCATTTGTGACGCTAATTAGATGGAGAGCCAACAACCAGCAGATTCAACTCAAGAACCTTCGTTTGCTGACCTGTCGGACGAGACATTACGATTGTCACAACCTTCAAGACGACGCAATCGAGATGAAGATCTTCAAGAACGACATGTTCTTCCTCGAACAGATGGTGAGATACAACGCGTTTGGTATCACGATTTGGGAAGGGACTCTCGATGTTTGGTGATTTTGCTAGAGGTAGGAACAACTCCTGATGGTGTTCCAAATATTCTATTCGAAGGAAGTTACGTAGGCCTCAACAATTATCAAATAACTGGGTGGTCTTCCCGCCCTGGTATGGGACACTACCGATGGTTGAGAGGCCCTATCAATCATCTTCGAAGAGAACAGAGATCAGAGTATGTGGCGAATACAATTCGTCGCATCATAGATTTCCTCAACATATGATGACCGCTCCTCGTGGAACTCGTCTCTAGAAGGAGGGGTAATGTCACGGCCATAATCATGTAAGCTAATAATTACATATAGAAATACGTAGAAGTAAGTAAAAGTAGATAAAAGTAAGTTAATTCTATAATATTTAATATAAAAGCTTCCTAGAAACTTCCTAGACGCTGCTTTGACTTCATAGGTGTCTTTAATTGACTTTTTGGATTAGAAACGTGGTCAACAAGTTGGCCATGTGCCACACATGTTGTTAGCTTGAAGATCAAGCTAACTATGTGGCCCACACGTAGAAAAACTTGCCTTGTAAGTCAAGGCATGTGTCTTACAAAGTCAACACATATTGGAGGTCCTATAGAACATCGCCACATAGCCCCTAGTTAGATAGTATATATAGAGATAAGAGTGAAGCCTTCTAGACTCTTGTCAACTCCTTTCTTGCTTCCAGTCTAGTTTCAAGGGTTTCTAATTTTCTTGTCTTTTGACAATAGCCATTCCAGTTTCTCTTTCAATATACATACTGTCACGGCCCTAATCATGTAAGCTAATAATTACATATAGAAATAGGTAGAAGTAAGTAAAAGTAGATAAAAGTAAGTTAATTCTATAATATTTAATATAAAAGCTTCCTAGAAACTTCCTAGATGCTGCTTTGACTTCATAGGTGTCTTTAATTGACTTTTTGGATTAGAAACGTGGTCAACAAGTTGGCCATGTGCCACACATGTTGTTAGCTTGAAGATCAAGCTAACTATGTGGCCCACACGTAGAAAAACTTGCCTTGTAAGTCAAGGCATGTGTCCTACAAAGTCAACACATATTGGAGGTCCTATAGAACGTCGCCACGTAGCCTCTAGTTAGATAGTATATATAGAGACAAGAGTGAAGGCTTCTTCACTCTTGTCAACTCCTTTCTTGCTTCTAGTCTAGTTTCAAGGGTCTCTAGTTTTCTTGTCTTTTGGCAATAGCCATTCTAGTTTCTCTTTTCAATATACATACTTATTATTCATATTTTGTTACTTTTTTTTGAGTGAAGGCTTACTTGTCTGAACTGTTTTTTCATCGAGTTCTTGTCCTTGACACATACTTGTTTATTTATATTTTGTTACTTTTCTTTGAGTGAAGGCTCACTTGTTTGAATTCCTTTTTCATCGAGTTCTTGTCCTTGACAATAAGTCAACAATAGTTACACAAAAGAGGAGCTTTGATGAAGAGATAAACGAGGTTATTTATGGATTTAATTGTTGATTTTAAAAACTTGATCAATAATCAACTCATGGATATAACAAAAATATTTTAAATCAATATATTTTGTCCTATTGTCTTTAATGAAACCAACTTACATTTGTAAAACATAAGTGTTATTGTCTTCATACAAGATTGTTAAAGAAAAATTATGTGAAAGTCTTTAGATTGTTCAAATATGTTTATCAATTGATCATAATTAAATATATTCCCAAGATGCTTAATATAAGGCAATAATTTTTGCATGGTTGGATGAAGTTGCAGTTACAGTTTGTTTCACTGATTTCTATAATATTGTAGCTATATGTTTCAAAAATACATAGAATGTTTGAAATTTGGTTGTTGTAATATTAGATTTATATCCTACATCATAATATCCAATAAATTTTAGATATGTAAATCGTGTGTAGTATAATCTCAAGTTTTTAGTACTTTTTAAATAATATAATAAATATTTGATGTCATTTCAATGTTGTAGTATTGGATGTACAATATGTCTTATAAGAACACTAATTATAAATGTAATATCTGATCTTGTAGATGTAGCTAAGTATAAAAATTTTCTAGTCGCTGTGAGGTATAGCTATTAATCTTTTAATATTTCTTCCTTTTCTTTATACAAATAGTATGGATTATTACCATTATGACTAAATCCAATCATTGGTGTTAACAATGAATAAGCATCAATCATATTGAATCTTTGTAAGATTTGTCTAATATACGTTAGTTAGTAGAAAAAAATGCTATCATCTTTGAGATGTATAATCTAAAGATCAATACAAAAAATTATTTTTTTTGATATTTTCATCTCAAATTCATGAATAAGTAGATTAACGCATATAAATCTAGTATCTATTAGATTAAAATCATCAACATATATAGTAATGATAACAAAAATAATTTTATCTTATTTAATAAATAAACAATGGATTAATGGATCACTTACAAACTTATTTGTAATTAAATAATCTTAGAGATTTTTTATCACATACATTCAAATTATTTTAGACCATATAAGGTCTTATTGTAATTTAATACTACAATATTATCTTTGAGCAAGTCAATTTAAAATTCCTATTTTTAAGCCAAGTAGAGCTTTTATATAAATATTTGCATCAAGAGAACTATAAAAATATATAGTTATCACATTTATGACATGCATCTCAAAGGTGTCATGAAGTACTATTCTAATAATAGATCAAAATGTAATTGAATCCATGACTGAAAAATATATAGATTTATTATCAATGCCAAACCATTGGATAAATCCTCGGGCAATAAGATAAGCTTTATAGGTGATTATTTGATCTTTAGTATCTTTTTTGCATACTAATACTATCTTATATTCCATAAGGTAAGATGTAAGAGTATTCACAATTGAATCAAAGACTTTCATCTTACGCAAAGAAACATATACCTCCTCAATAGAAATTTTCTATTTTAATCAATTAGAGCAATGCAAAAGTAGCTTATTTTATTTTTTTGTAAGTAGATAGGACATGAGATCAGAATGACTTCAAAATTTCACATTCCTATATTATTATATAAAAATAGCACGTAGGAAAAGAAATGTAGAGAGATTTTTTTCAATCATTTTTTCTTTAGACATGCTTTGTCTACACAACCATAATTGTGAGACAATATGATACATTTTATTGTTAAAAATATTTAAATTTGATAAATTTAAAATATGTAAATATGTCCAATTGTGATGTATACATGGAAGAAAAATGGTCTTTTGATGATCAAACTTGGATTTAAGATTCTCCCAAAGTTTGATTGAATCTTTCATTTCCATATATTGGTGTTGCAATGCAGGTGCAAGTTAACAACAAAGAAAAAGAAGTACTTTCCAACGGATAGTAAGAGGAATAGAAATACTTATAGTACGAGATTCTTCTAATAGAATTATGTTTGAGAATTATTCTATAAATAAAATTTCTTTTACTATTTTTATTTATAATAGATAATTATTTCTATCAGCAACCAATGGTGGAAATAAAAGAGCTTGAAAATGTTGGGATGCAATCGTGATAGTTGGAACCATAGTAGAAGGAGTTGATAATATTAAAATACTCATTATAAATAAATTTGTAAAAAAACTACAAGATGAAGTAAAAAAATTTGAATAAAATATACCTTAAAATGTAAAGTAAAATAAAATAATAAAATTAAACTTTAAATAAAAAATATTAAAAATTTGGAGAGATTTTTTATTTTTTTTTTATTTTTTTTTTGAAAGGATTTGTTAATATTATAGATTAGAAGTAACTTCAATTATGCATTGTCAATACGTTTTTGTAAATTTGAAAATGGGCCAAATGAATCATTATTTTGGAAAAGTGATATTCAATATTTGAAGATCTTACATTTGTATTTTTGGCTTGTATTCCAAAATTCAAGCATTTGTTACAAAAGAAATGGTATTATGTGGCAATCGAGGTTATGATTAAAATCTTTAAGCATCAAATTGCACATCAGCAAAACGATTTGTAATAGAATGGATCCAAGTGATTACTCATCTTGTTCGAAATTTAACGAAACCGATGAAACAAACACAATGAATCAATCGACTCTAAACTAGAATGAGTTGTAATAGAGTGGGTCCACACCATGAATGTGAGAGGATTTAATAGATTAATTCCTAGGCTTCAGAATAAATGGTGTAACAATGATCAAAAGTATTCAAAAATGAAATTCATTAAAAATAACATAAGCAAATTATCAAGGCAAAAGTCTCACTGACCAATTTTGTTGAGTTGTTTTTGATGTTTGCTCTGCACTAAAACTTCTCCATTTGAGGTTGATTTCATTTGTCTGGAACAACGTCCTCCACAATCAGATGTTGAAAAAGGAGCAACTCAAAAGAAAGTACCATAGTCAAATAGCAAGGTTGCTGTAATATCATTGTTATAAAAGAAGCAAAATTTTTGGATACTTTTGACAACAAAATGACAAATCTCCTATATATTAATTTGACATATTTTACTGGTTTAAGCCATTATTAGTAAATTTCAACAAAAAAAAAAAATCAAATCAAATCAAATCAAATTTTAAAAAATAGAAATTTGTTGAAGAAAATAAAAATTTGCTCAAGAGGTAGCTATAATACCTCCAACTTTGAGATAGGACAAGGATTGTCGTCAACTGCATTGGTTGATGTTTGAACACTTGAATCATCTTCCAACACACTCATATGGCTTGTATTCAATATTTCTTGTAATGGTTCTTTTTTCTCCCACATGAAACCATAGCAGGAAAAATCTACAGTTACTTGGTACGACCACTGGGGATCCACTGGCTTGTTGAAGCGTGATGGAAATTTATGATTATAAAACAACTCAAAAGCAACCATGGAATGCTCTTTGGTATGCCCAGAAGGCATCATGCCTATTGCATCTAATCCTTCAAAGCATGTTTCACAAGGGTGAAAATCAAAACACACTTTACAACACCGTGTTTTGTTCCGAAGTGGAAAAGAATCACAACCACTACAGGAAAATAGAGCCAGTTGTGGTGACATATGGTGATCGCAATTGTCCACTCTTTTTCTTTTTGTTGAAGTTGGTGCTACCTTAGAATGTTTCGAGGATCTATTATAGCAATCTTCACAGAGGTAATAATCTTGTCACAGATCACATTTCCACATCCTAGATGTCCATCTCTCAAGGGTGCCACAGGAAGCACATTGTTGTTTAAAGCCATTGCCACAATGACTTCGTGACAATATGGTTGTGATGTCAACTCTCATGTTTTAGTATACGAGGGAAAGTAATCCAACTGAGCTATAAAACTAGTCAATCTGATCCTTAGCAATCAAATAATTGACCAACTGGAAAGGCGGAAAAATTCATCTACACAGAGCCACAGCGCATTGAATCAAACGATGATGTCATACGACAAAGAATACCTACTCCATCACTTCAATACTTTACCATACACATACTACTGGTTTAATACAAGAAATATTTTCCACGTATGAAGAAACAATCTATATGTTCAAGTTAACATATTCCTTTCCACAATGTTCTCCCAATATTGAAATTACTACACAATTTTCAAAGTGAAAGGTTCCTCCTTCATCTAACTCATGATATGGACTGACCCTTGTCCTATCACCATGATAGAACAAACTTGCTCATTGAGCTACTTAAAACAACTGACATCAGATTCCCTATCACCTGACCATGATGAAAACTTTGCCCTCAAATTCTATATGAGAAAAAGATTACGACAAAATCTGGATATCAGACTTTACCGAAACAAGAATGAGGTCAGTGATCAGAAAAGGGGACTGTCTACCACGACAGGAAGCGAAAGCAAATTATCAAGTCACCATGTAATAGGTACGGAGCAGCCCAACCCCTCCAAAGAACCTGCTGCAGCGCCATGTGACCAGTACAAAACCATCCAAAGTCGTTCCTCTTCACCCCAAACGACACCACTGCACGCACACCCCAATCTCTCAATCCCAAACCCTCTTGCTCTCCGATGCCAGGTCCGCCAGCATCACTACATACGGCAATATTTGCAAGCGTAATATTACTACGTAGCGAGTGCGGTAGACAAGATAACAACCTCGGCTGCAGCTGCAGCACCTTGCCTTCTCTCAAACCCCAACCAACAACACAGCGTCCGCGTCCTGCCCCGTTTCTAGCGTGCCCAACATGTCCAACTCACTACGCCCATCAGCTTCACATCTGGAACGAGACTCCGGGCCCTGTGAGTGCCAAAAGCTAGCTTGTGTGCTAATTACCACATCGACTATGGCTCTGCCCTCGCTCAACAACTGGAACAACGCTCCAGAGAGTGACATGTCAGGAGAGTCTGTAATGTAGGAGAAGTGAGGAGCACCAAGAGAGTCGGTAACTTGGGGGAGCACGCAACCAACTAGGGATGAGAGCAAGTCAGCCCGAATGATACCTGCACAGTACGTGGGATCCGGTATATACCCAAAACCGTCGCTGCGCCAAAAGCCGCTTTTACACCGCCTTCGTTTTGTTGATTGCAGGGTCTCAATTGAACAAGAACGGTACATGTTGGTCATTTTGGATGCTTTGATGGTTTCGGGGATCCATCTCTTGGGATGAGGTGAAGGAAAGAGAAAAAAACGAACAAGTCCAGCTCCTTCAAGTATTGGTATGAGTGAAGTGCTTATTTCTTTTAGTTGCTTCTGCTGATATCTAGCACATGCGTACAACAATGATATTTTTTTTAAAGAGGTTTTCAAGCACCTAATTGCACCTACTGAAATGGATTTGGCTATGAAATGTTTAAACCACTGATACTTTTGTCAGCAAATGACTTCCAACATGTATAAAATATTATACAATATGTCAAATCTGAATGAACGTTGTCTTTCAAAAACATGATAAAATTTATTTTTAATCCAAAATACTAATTAATGTTGGAATGCATGGTTTTATTACAATAGTTTACATTGCCATACGAACTACATCGAAATGGACTTAAAGAAGAAGAACCTTGAGCAATGTATGCGGAGACAAATGAAATTACACAATTATCTTATTCAATTTGTTACATAAGAAATATCAAGAGATTAATTTTCAAAAATCTAAATAGTAATGGTAGGTATTAAAGTGTATTTTTTCATAGAAATAATATAACTTGACAATATATAGCTCATAGAGGGATGCCTCTTTGGAATTAGTTGGAAACAACAAAGAACTCTATTGATCACACAAAGCACATTCTTTCCTTTATTGACATGCAAATGCAATAACAAATCAAGCAAAACCTTGAGCCTCCCTTCTTCATACAACTTCCAAGCTTGCACTATATAACCATTCAACTTTTAAATTGCTCTTCATAATCAAATTGGAATCATTAGAAAGGCAAGGATCATGATAAAATTCCTTTACTGAGCACAATCTCTATAGATTTCTTTTTCCATGTAGAATAACATAAAATAAAATTAAAAATAAAAAAATAAAAAAAGAAGAAATAAACATATAGGAGATAAATTGATGGTTAATAACTTAATTAGTAATCTATGTAACTTAAAATACATTCATATAAATTATATGTATAAAAATCCATTATTGATATATAGTTTATGAAAAACAAGTGTATTTAATTTATCATCATAAGTCATAATACATGCAAATTAAATATTATAGAAAAAAAAATCAATATTCAATGTTCATTGAATGGAAAAATAATAATTACCCAACATCGCAAATATACTTAATTTGCAAGTTTTTCTTGATCAATGTTGTTGCTTATACTTATTATTTCTAAGTACAAAACTCCAAAACCGTAAATGCCTACTTTCTCACTTAATTCTCTACATAATACATACTCAAGAATAAGATAGCCTCTGCATGGAGGAAAAAACATACTTTCAATATATAAAATTTGGAATCATATCCTTTATTTAGATACTAATCAAGATCCTTATATATTTAAGTTATATAAATATGTTTGTACTTAAATTGATTCTATATATTTTATTATCAATTTTATTATTTTATTATCAATTATATATATATATATATATATATATATATATATATATATATATATATATAAAATAAATTCATGGCTATGAATCCATATGGTATATATATTTTTTGAATAAAATTTATTTTAGGTTTTCAAATTTTTTGTAAACATGGTGAAGATTCATTTTTTTGATTTTGATTTTGATTTTTGATTTCTTTAGATAGATGACATCTAGAAACCATAGAAAAAAACTTATGTGATTACTCAAGTTCTACCATGGATATTTAAACTTCAATGCCTTCATCTTAGCTACAATATAACAAGCCATACTTATAAGGTGCAATTCCTAACATTACTTAATATTTAGCAAATTGAATGAAGCCAACCAAGCTACGGTGGCTGATGAAATGGGGCTTAAAAGAAGATCAATGGTCTGCACGAGTAATGTGCCTTGACTTCTATAATTGTTGTACTACCAACAAGTAGGAATGCACTATGGATTAGATTAGACTTCGCATACTTCAACGACTATGAGGTAAAACAGCTCTAGCATAATTTTGTGAGTGAATGACATCCATAAGAAAAAATCTTGATGCATTATAGATGATGTTTATTGCCATTTTTCATCCATTTGTCTTGACTTTCATACGCTTATGAATTACATCAATTAACTTAATCATGTTTAATTGAAGAAAAAAGAGATAAGTAAACAAGAGGCCACCTATTATTCCATTTTATGCTACGTATGCAAAGGCCAAAGTACTAAGCCATCCTTGCAACCTATTGGCAAGAAGCTTGTATTGCGGATTGTCAATACTATCGTGGCTGCGCAAGACCATGACCTTAAACTAGCTATCATGGCCATTTGTTCCTTATTGATTTGTATTGTCTTTGTATATAATAATATAACTTGTATTGTATCTTACCTCTGTTGTGCTATGCCTATTGACTTGCATATTTTGTGCCATCTATTGCATCGTTTGGCTAAAATGACTAGCAAAACGAAATCAAATTTATAAAAATCTAACTATGAATATCCGCCATATACACCTCAATAAATAGAACTCAAAAATTTTAATAGAGTTACTTATTAATTTAAAGTTCAATATGTGGCATTACAATCTTATTGAAAAATATGTAAAATAAAAATAGATAACTTCCACATTATACATGTGACTTAGCTTAGTTTTGTATGGAGTTTACAACATAATATTTACAGTATAATGTAAAAAGTTTTTAGTAATGAAAAATAAAGATCTTATAGACTCTTATACTACACTTGTTTGTACTTGTAACGTGCAAGTTTTTTAAGCTTAAAGTGTAATTTGTTTGAGTCATAATAGTGCACTTGCATGCATTTTGTAAAAGTGGACATGTAAATCTTATCAATGATATTCTTGTGAAGTTGCAGGCTAGTAGATCTATGAGAGATGTAGCAAAAAAGTTACATGTTTCATAAAGTTATGTTTTTAGAATCAAGAAGGAGAAATTATTGAATATTCTAATAAATCATGGTGGTAGATCATATGCTCTTATACCTATAGAAAAAGAAAATGTGATGTTCCTATAAGTTTTGATATGGTTAAGAAAGTGTTGATATAATTAGAAGACTATTGTATGATGTAGAGCTTCACTTTTAAGTGAAGAAAAAAAGACTAATATTGGTACAAAAGTACATCAAGTAATGATTTGAATTTGTTAAGTACCATGGTGTCGTCTTGTAACATGGCTATATGGTAAAAATATAAATAAAAAAGATTTTATTAATATTTAATTATCTTGGATGTTAGAAACAATGGCCAATTCTAGTGCCAATATTCAAAGGCCTGTTAATGTCACCCCATTGCAAGCTATACCATCCCACGTGACATCAGCAATATGCTCCACCAACGTCATCGAATCAAATACCCTCTGTACCAACGAGACAACCAGGATCATTTTCTAACCCTACATAGAACAAGCCTAGTAGGTATATATCAGTGGAGACACCCAATATGCCTGATGGGGGTGCAAGAAGACCACTTTGTTGTTTCTATTGTAGAGAGATTAGTCATTACGTAAGTGAATGTCCTAATCCCAGAGCTAGTGACAATTACACTGTTGTATTACGTGCTATTTAGCTTGAGAAGGCATCGGGCATCTGGTTGTGGAAGATAAAACAATGTTTTGCAAGTATCCCAATAGTCTAGTGGGTTTCAACTATCTAAATACAAACTATTTTGGATTTCAATGTAAAAGCTTAATCCGAATACAAAGTGCTTAGAAACACTATTTTTAATACCTTCAAGATATTATAAGCACAATTTTTTTTGTTATTTTTTAGTTTTTTTTTTATTAGTATTATTTTATTTTTTTTTAATTTTTAATTTTTTAATTTTTAAACACTAACCATAGACAGAGAGCTTTGGCAAGCTGTAATTCTCAATTTGACCATCTGATTGTTGTAAAACTTCTACCACTAGTGTCTTTGTAAGTCTTCAAAATGCTCAAAAAGTTTAAATCCAATCCAACTTACAGATTGTAAGAAAATACCATAAATCTACAGTGATGTTCTTTGATCGCCGCCTAGAAAGTTGATGACGAACTTTGAATTCTAATTTTTCCTTCTCCAATTGATAATTCTCATTCAAACTTTGTGTGCAGCTTTGCCTTTAAGTCCTCGACTTACCATGCTAAAAATCACCTTATATCAGCTAGTAGATCTCCTGATATTGCAGAAATCCTAAACAACCTCAATATGCCAACTTCTGATACCTCTTTATACTAATGATCAAATATCCTCTATCCGTACCGTAAGATTAATACAAAATTTTGTATGCATTTGGCATACTCAACCATCTAGCCTCTATATTCGGAACCTCATTTGGTTGCTCAACCGAGTCAGGTTTCATACTAGGTAAGAGGCCCGTAACATGACCTGGATTGGATGTCCTCGTAATTGAGTCAAATTGGCCCTTTACGTTAAGCTCATCTGAATGTTGAATTGATCCTTTCTCCTTTTGCCAACTCTTGGTAAGAACGGCTTGGACACATTCCACCCGATTTACTGGAGAATCTTGAAGACCTCGATTTATTTCCTCAATTTTTCCTTGGCTTTGGATCTACTGATCCCGATTATTGAAATTGAACGGAGCATTACATTGCTGATAAGTATGCCTCCACTACTTGCTATTCCTATACAATGGCATGTAATTGTTACTGGCTTTGGGATTGGGACATTTACTAGTATAATGACCAATTTTTCTGCAATAGAAACAACGAAGTGGTCTTCTTGTACCTCCATCAGGCATATTGGGTATCTCCACCAGTATATACCTATTAGGCTTATTCTATGTAGGATTAGAAAATGATCCTAATCATCCATTGGTACGAAGGGTACTTGATTCGATGACGTCAATGGAGCATATGCTATTGTGACATTCGGTGGTACAGCTTGCAATGGGATGACATTAACTGGCCCCTGAATATTGGCACTGGAATTGGCCAGTGTTTATAACATCCAAGTTGACTAAATATTAATAAATCTTTCTCATTTATATTTTCACCATATAATCGTATTACAACACGACATCTACTCCCTCTGAACTTGTGCATCATTTGGTATGTACCAAATAATCTAGTTTTTGTTTGATTTATAATATGTTCTTCAAGTCTTCGTCCAAATCCTCTTCATCACTTTTCTAATGTCTCTAATTTGCGTAATTTTCTTTCAATACTATATAATATTTTTCTTTTTTTTTCTTTTAAAATCATCAACTTTCTTATACATAATATTTCCATTCTCAAAAATACCAATAAAACTCGCATCAAAGGCACCTACATCTAGCGAGAATACCTCCTCTTTTGTACCTACATAATCCCGCTTTATAGTGGTACTTCTCCAAAATCCTTAAATTCTTCAACAACCCTTGGCAATGGTTTCTCCCTCAACCTATCTTGATTCCGTTCATAATTAAGAGGTATTGTTAGAAATTACACAGCTTTCTTTCCATCTTCATTATGTTGTCATATTACTTGCTTTCCTGTTCAAGAACGCATCGGGCGTCTGGCTGTAGAAGGTAGTATGGAGATTCACTAATATTCAAACAGTCTATCAGTTTTTGACTGTTGGAATATAAACAACTACAAGAATACACCGTAAATCTATACGGATGCCCTTCAACTGCTCGCCGAAGTCCTTTTTGTCCCAGCCGGTAGGTCTCTAGACGTTACAGAGAATCCCGAACAACCCAAACTGCTAATCTTCGATACCACTTTATACTCACGAACTTGTATCCACTGACTGTCTCGTTAGATTAACCCAATAAATTTCATTCACTCTGCATACTCAATCCTATAGACACCCTTTTAATTCTTCATCACAGACGTAACTCGATTTCACAAAACAGTCAAGAGTAATCAAATCCACTTCATTAAAAATCTCGATTCACCATTACAACACTGACTTCAACAACGATTGCTTCAATCTTCCCAAAACCCTATGAAGAAAAAAAAACCCAATTCTCTGTCTTTTTTCCCTGCCCGAAGCATGAAGCTAGCTCTCTAATCCTTCAAAAACCTCTCCAAAAAAAAACTTCTTCCCTCCTCTCATTTCTTAACCTTAATTCTGAATTTCTTCAATCCTCCGTCTTGGATCCGAAATTGGCTCTCGCCGTCAGAGCTTTTTCCTCCGTTTTTACCTTTAAGAGATTCTTTTATCGAAAATAACGTTCCCTAAAATGGCACAGAGAATAAGACAACCTGAAACAAAATCGAAACCCCGTAATCGGGACCACATTGAGTCGCCCGACCAATTCAGGTCTCATATTGGCTAAGAGTCCAGTAGTAAGACCCGGATGTTCTCGTAATTGGATCAAATTGGTCCTTCACGTCAGATTGGCTGAGGCTCATAGTAAGACCTGGATTTTCCTGTAATTAGACTGCATTGGATTGCCCGACCAATTCAGGTCTCATATTGGATAAGAGGACCCGGATTGGATTCTTGAAATTGGATCCAATTGGCTCTTCGAACTAGGCTCACCCATTGTGTGAATTGGTCCTTTCCCTTCCTATTGACTCCGTTATCGAAATCGAATGGAGCATTTCAGTATGCCCCGGCTGACTGTAACGGGGTGACTGACCCTGGCCTCTCAGTATTTGCACTGGAATTGGTCGTAGCTCCCAATATTTGAGGTAACTGAATATTAATAAAAGTCCCATTTCTTTATATTTTTACGATATACTCGTGTTACAACACGACAACGTACCCTTGCATAAGTAGAACCATCGTCAAGTATTTTTGTTTCCATCTGTATTGCCATAATATAAGCTTGTTCTAAAATCAATGGATAAAACGTTGAATCTTGAACAAAGAAATATTGTTCTAGAGCAACATCTCCAATCCAAATTTTGACATCTAGATAAGCTCCATATAATTTGCCTCGTGTCTTATTAGCTGCTCGTATTGCCCATCTATGTTCCATATTAATTAGCCATTTTTATTTCTTATAAAGATCCTTAGACATAAGATTTATTTCAGAACCATGGTCCACTAAAGCAACAATTGGTTCTTCTATATCTCCTACTTTCACCAACACTTCAGTAGTTGTCTTTGTCCAATGCTTTCAAGTATAATATCCTGAAGCTTTTATTTCTTTATCACTATAATTTTTAAAATATACTTGTTGAATATATCCATTCTTTTCATTTGTTGATTGCTTGTAACCATTATCAACCTCTTTTTCATCTTTATATAATCTTGCATCAATAGCATGATTCATTCTAGCTTCGCCCATTGATTGCTTCTTTTGTTTAATGCTATCAATGATAACATCATGAAACTCCTTCTTTGTAATTCCTAAAATCTCTTTCAATGTGAATTCCATCTTAGCATTTAATATATGTTCATCCAACACCCCTTTTAAATTTGTTGCCACTTCAATATCAGAAAGTAGCTTATAAGCAATTGATTTATCCTTATTTTTTGTCTCCTTTGTTTTTTCTTCCAATGATGCTGAAGTATCCTTTATAGGCAATTCTTGTGAAACCACCTTATAAGCCTCGTCTCCTCGAGTTTGTCTCTTAGAAGAATTTCCTTCCCTTGTATCATCAAAATTTTCTTCTTTCTTTTCTTCCATCAAAGCTTCATGTTGGTTCTTAGGAATATATGCATAAACTGAAAGAAATTCAACAAGATCTTTCCAACCTATTGCATCTCGTACTATAGCTACAATCCTCAATAACGCTTCTCTAGGTATTTTTCCTTTTTGCATTGTAGAAATGGCAAAAGTCCAAAATTCACTAATTTCTATACTTCTATCAAAGTCATCATCTACTCTAGCACCATAACTTGCACTCTCTCGTGTTGCTATTCCATGTTCTATTAAATAATCTTGAATCAATGCTGTCATACCTCCTTTTTCAAAATTGGTTTGAAGGAGATCCTCTGTATCTTTTAATGCAATCTTTCTATCTTTTCAATAAATAACTCCTTGCTGTACCATATTATTAAATTCATTGCAATCCTTCCTAGTGTGTAAAGCGTCATCATACCAGATACATCTTTGTACATACCCTTGTTTTGAAACATTCTTCAAATTTTTTGTAGAAGTATTTTCTTCAAGTCTTTTCAATTTGATTTGAAGATCTCACATTCCACGTATAATTTCTTCAATCCCCATATCTCCTTTCTTCGATAAAGATGTTGAAGGTTGAACAATAGGCATTGTTGGTTGTGTTGTATGTATTGGAATTTTAGGTGCTTGTACTTCTTTTGGAATATTACTCCTATCCTTCCTACTTTCTCTTTTTTTAAGCAAACCCACCATATTTTCAATATTTTTCCACTTTGTTGTTAATCCTTCATCTTCTTCTTTGTCTTTAAGAAGCAACTCCGATTTCTCTTGTAATTCTCCATCAGTAGCTTGAAGAAATAATTCAACCTTATTCGGCTCTAATGTCATATTTTCTACCTTCGATAATTGAGAATATTATCTCTCAAATTTCCTTAGTAGCTCTGATGCTTGCAAATTCTTATTAGGCTGCTCAATCCATTTTAGAAATAGTTTCAAAGTAACACGATCAATGTCCTCTAAGAAATATTCGTCTTTTAATACATGTAAAAAAATCTCCTATGAATTTTCATAATGCTCCATAATTAATGTAATATGCTCTCTTATTTCCAATATCATAGCAAGTCCAAATAATTCAACCATCTTCTTCTCAGAAACCCGATTTCATTCCATTTCCCAAACATAACATCTTAAATACTTTAAAATATCCCTTCCATCAAATTGATCAATTTTATTGACCACTGCTTGCAATGCTTTGGTTGCTAAAGTTTCTTTGTGATCATTATTGCTACATAGATAATGATAAGGCTTGAAACATATTAGCAATAGACGGATCCATATACATACCTTGTCTTTTAGAAGAAATTCCACCAGAAGCTCCACTTGAAGCTCCTCCCAAAGCTCCTTCAAAAATTTTATTCTCATTCTCCATAAAATAAAAATAAAAATAAACGAATTTCAATACCTCCCACCTCAAGCGTTTTACATCAGGTTCACCACTTATATCATTGTTGTAATACGTGAAGTCTTGTTTAAGAATGCTCCGGGCACCTAGCTGTGGAAGGAAGAATGGAAATTGTAGTAACAAAATCCTAATTCTAATAGAATATTAACAATGCTCTAATTAGACCATAATAATGCTAAACAAGCTTAATCAAATTCAAAAAAATCTCAAAGAAATTTCAAACAAACAATAAAAATTCTTAAAGAAATATTAGAAGGATCACAAATATCACTCAAATACATCTCAATTCAATCTTAATTTAATTCTAGTTAAAATTCTATTGAACTTTATTTAAACTTTAGGCCAAAACTAATTCAATCTTAAATCCTAATAAAATACTAAACTCTAAATCAAACCTGAAACAAACCTTAAACCAAACTCCAACCAAATCCTAAACCAAATCCTAACCAAACCCTGAACCAAACCATAAACCCTAAATCAAATCCTAACCAAATCCTAATCCAAATCCTAAATCTTAAATAATATCCTAACTAAATCCTAACCAAATCCTAAATCCTAAATAAATCCTAAATTCCAAATCCTAAACCAAATCCTAATCCAAATCCTAATCAAATCTTAAACCAAATCCTAGTAATTTCTACAAAAGATTTAAACCTTAATAATTAATGAATAAACCATTGATCTTAATTCAAATTTTTTACACTTCTAAAAAAATAAGTTAAAAACAAGCGATAAAAAATTAAAAAGGATCAGAATTACGAAATTGATGATAACCTCAAAAATGTGCTCGAGTGTTGGCCGGCCTCCTTCTCCAATCTTGATGCCAATCTTCTAGAGCTAATATCTCTCCTTTGCACCATTCGATTGATATCAAAATTCTCATATACATAGAAAATCAAGTCTAATATCTTCTCACATAAGTTTCACTCTAATCCAACTAATAGATTGCAAGAAATCTTAAAAACCCCTACTAGATCTAAAATTCTACTTTTTGAGACCTTGACCCACTTAAACCTCAATATCCCTCAATTCAACCATAAGATCAAGCTCAAATTCACAACACATATTAAACACAACTATAACCATAAACTCACAAAATTTCATTAATAGATTTATTACAAAACACTTGAAATTATCCAAAACATAAACCCTGTTTTATTTCATAAAATCTAAGTCATCCAAAACAAACTTTGACTTTGCAAAGCTCTTACAAAGTCATCTCAATTCCAAATCATCCAAAATCACCGCCCATAGAAACCCTATCTAAACTTCTTTCAAACTCCACTCTTCGATTTGCCAAAGAGTCCCAAAGTCGTCGTCAAGACTCGGTTTTGTGCCTCATGATCTAATTTTGACCCTGATTCATAACCGGCCCTCTTCGCGTATCAACATCTAGTTTTTTTTAAGTAATTTTTACTACAATTTACTCTTAACTTCCTCCTAGAGATGTCTATATCATTTTTTTTTCCAATCTATCTTATTTTGCCTTATTTTTGGCCCTACAAAGTAAGTAGAAGTTATTTTTTCTAAAAGGGCAGCATTACTACTAAAAGTTTTACTACCTTCCTATCTTTTATCCATATTTTTCTACCTTTTCTTTTAACTTGGCTCTTCTATAATAAGATCCATATTATCATCTGTCATCATATAGTCATCTTACAACATGACATCGTATTACGTGCTATCTAGCTTGAGAATGCACTGGACATCTGGCTGTAGAAGATAAAACAATGTTTTGCAAGTATCCAAGTAGTCTAGTGGGTTTCAACCATCTAAATACAAACTATTTTGGATTTCAATGTAAAAGCTTAATCCGAATACAAAGTGCTTAGAAACACTATTTTTAATACCTTCAAGATATTATGAGCATAAATTCTTTTATTATTTGTTAGATTTATTTTATTTTTTTATTTGTATTATTCTTTATTTTTAATTTTTAATTTTTTTATTTTTTTATTTTTAAACCATAATCCTAGACAACAAGCTTTGGCAAGTTGTAATTCTCAATCTGACCATTCGATTGTTATAAAACTTCTACCACTAGTGTCTTTGCAAATCTTCTAAATGCTCAAGAAGTTTAAATCCAATCCAACTTACAGATTGCAAGAAAATGCCATACATCCATAGTGATGTCCCTTCACAGCGGCCTAGAAAGTAGATGACAAAACTTGACTTGCAATTTTTCCTTCTCTAATCATTAATTCTCATTGAAACCTTGTATACATCTCCGCCTTTAAGTCTTCGACTTATCACGTCAAAATTCACCTTATTCTAGTTGATAGGTCTCCAGATATTACAAAAATCCTAAACAATCCCAATATTCCAACTTTTGATACCTCTTTACACTAATGATCAAATATCTTCTATCCATACCGTTAGATTAATACAAATTTTTGCATGTACTTGGCACACTCAACCATCTAGACATTTCTAAAATTTCAACTGTAGATGTTTCTCCAATTTCACAAAACAATCAAGCTTACTAGCCTTAACTTTATTGCAAAAAATCCAATTCACCAATACAAACACTGACTTTGAGCAACGATTGCAAAGTCCTTCCAAATCCTATGAAATCCAAGTCTTATACCTTTTGAAGGAGCTTGAAGCTAGCTCTCCGACTTCAAAAATCTTGATCTCCGAATGCCCTCTTCTTTTTTCTTTCTTTTCTTTTAACTCCGTAAGGTCCTCTATTCTTCCACCGTGGACTCGGAATTGGAACAGCAAACCGCGCTTCCATGGAATTCATGCCTCTAAGAGGATCTTTCCACGGAAAGGACGTTTCTTCCAAAACGGCATAAAGAATGAAATAGCTTGAAATAGAAATGAAGCCTCCGTATTTGAAACTTCATTTGGTTGCTCAACCGAGTGAGGTCTCATACTAGATAAGAGGCCCATAACATGACCTGGATTAGATGTCCCCGTAATTGGATCAAATTGGCCCTTTACATCAAACTCACCCAAATATTGAATTGATCCTTTCTACTTTTGCCGACTCCTGGTAAGAACTGCTAGAACACATTTCACCCAATTTATCGAAGAATCTTGAGGACCTCGATTTATCTCCTCAATTTTTTCTTTTTTTGGATCTCTTGATCCCGATTATTGAAATTGAACGGAGCATTACATTACTGATAAATATGCCTCGACTGATTGTTATTCTCACACAGTGACACGTAATTGTCACTAGCTCTGGGATTGAGACATTCACTAGTATAATGACTAATTTGTCTACAACGGAAACAACGAAGTGGTCTTCTTGTACCTCCATCAGGCATATTGGGTGTCTCCACCAATATATACCTACTAAGCTTGTTCCATGTAGAGTTAGAAAATGATCCTGGTTATCCGTTGGTACGGAGGGTACTTGGTTCGATGACGCCGGTTGAGCATACGCTATTGTCACGTTCGGTGGTACAGCTTGCAATGGGGTGACATTAACTGGCCCCTGAATATTGGCACTGGATTTGGCCATTGTTTCTAACATCCAAGATGATTAAATATTAATAAATATTTTTTATTTATATTTTCACTATATAATCATGTTACAACATGACAATGTGGTACTACGTGGGAATTGCAAGTAGTCGGGGCATACTTATCAGCAATATAATTCTTTGTTCAATTTCAATAATTGAGATCAGCAGATCTAAAGCCAAGAAAAAAATTGAAGAGATAAATCGAGGTCCTCAAGATTTCCTATTAAATCAGATGGAATGTCTCTAAACCATTCTTACTAAGAATTGACAAAAGGAGAAAGAATCAATTCAACATTTAGGTAAGTTGATGCGAAGGACCAATTTGACCCAATTACGGGGACATCCAATCCAGGTCCTGTTACAGGCCTCTTATCCAATATGAAACCTGACTTGGTTGGGCAACCCAATGAGGTCCCGATTACAAAGGCTTCAGTTCCATTTCAAGTTGTTCTGTTCTGTATGCCATTTTGGAGAAACATCCTTTCTATAAGAAAATCCTCTTAGAAGTAGGAATTCCATGGAAGTACGGATTGTTGTTCCAATTCCGAGTCCAAGGTGAAAGAATAGGAGATTTAGGGTCAGGGAGCGAGCTTCAAGCTCCTTCCAAAGGTATAAGACTTGGGTTTGACAAGGTTTGAGAGGACTTTGCAATCATTGCTCAAAGTCAGTGTTTGTATTGGTGAATTGGATTTTTTACAATAAAATTAAGACTAGTACTCTTGATTGTTTTGTGAAATTGGAGAAACATCTGCAGTTGAAATTTTAGAGGTGTCTAGATAGTTGAATATACCAAGTGCATGCACAATTTTGTCTTAATCTTATGATACGGATAGAAGATATTTGATCATTAGTATAAAGAGGTATCAAAAGTTGGCATTATTGGAGTTGTTTAGGATTTCTATGATATCTGGAGATCTACCAACTAGAATAAGGTGAATTTTAGCATAATATGTTGAGGACTTAAAGGCAGAGCTGCACACAAAGTTTGAATGAGAATTATCAATTGGAGAAGGAAAAATTGTAATTCAAAGTTTGTCATCAACTTTCTAGGCGGCGGTCAAGGAACATCACTATGGATTTATGGCGTTTTCATACAATCTGTAAGTTGGATTGGATTGAAACTTCTTGAACATTTAGAAGACTTATAAAGATACTAGTGGTAGAAGTTTTACAATAATTGGACAATCAAATTGAGAATTACAGCTTACCAAAGCTCTTTGTCTAGGATTAGGGTTTAAAAATTTAAAAATTAAAAAAAATTAAAAAAATAATACCAATAAAAATAAATAAATAAAATAAATAAATAAAAATAACAAATAACAAAAGAAATTATACTTATAATATCTTGAAGTTATTAAAAATAGTGTTTCTAAGCACTTTGCATTGGAATTAAGCTTTTCTATTGAAATCCGAAATAGTTTGTATTTAGATGGTTGAAATCCACTAAACTACTTAGATACTTGTAGAAAATTATTTTATCTTCCACAACCAGAGGCCTGGTGTGTTCTCAAGCAAGATAGCATGTAATACAACAACAGTGTCAAAGATATGAATCTCAAAGAATCAAAAATTCAATACACTCTTACGTAATTCAAAAAGAATAGATATCCACTAAAAATTTATATAGTATTAGAACTAAAATGGCTATTGCCAAAAAAAATAAGATTAGAAAGTCTTGAAATAAGACTAAGAACTAAAAAGATATTATCATGTTGTAATTTGGCTACCATATAAAAATAATATATTTATATATTTAATATATAATATACTTAGCAACATGGTAAGAGCCATGTTAGTAGATTTTAGTTGGTTGTAGAATGTAGTTAAATTACTACTTTAAAAGAAGATTGTTTAAAAAGATTACTATTAGAACTTATATAACTTCATTTTTTTTTGATAATGGCTTCTCAAATTGATTTTATTGATATTAATCTCATACATTTAGAATCTCTTTTATTAGACATTGATGATCCTTAAAGTCTTATTTTTATTCTTTAATTTGGTGTCTAGGACATATATTATATAAATCTTATATAAAAAAAGATTAGAAAGGAGTTTTGATAGCAAAAAGAATAATTAGGGCATCTATAGGGATGAATGAAGATGGATGATAAAAATTTCGATTTTTATTGGCCAAAAGTCATAACCAATGGACTTCAAGGAGACTACTTAAGACTTTATTAAGATTTAGGATTAGTCTTTTGAAGGGATTTGAACATTAGAGATTAACGTGAGCAAGTTTAAGTTTTTGACTTTGCAAGCCACATGTCTTAACTTGCAAGGTAAGTTTTCCATAGATGTACCACATAGTTAGCTTGTTTTCTAAGCAACCAACATGTGTGATACGTGGTTAATTTGTTGATCATGTTTCTAATCTAAAAGTTAACTATAAATCCGTGTGAGGTCAAAAATACATCTATAAAGCTTCTAGAAAGCTTATCTAAAAGATATTATGAAATTATTATATTTTTATTTAATTTTATATACTTCTATCTAATTTTATAGGTAATTATTAGAATAAGTATGTATGTCTGCGACATTACTCTTCTTTTTAAAGATGAGTTCTTTAAAAAAGAGTCATCATCTTTCATAGATCTTGTTATTCTTGATCTTGATTTTGATGAATGTTGTCAATAAAAAAAAAAAAAAAAAAAAACCTTCTTTATTATATTTTCAAGATTCTTTATTGGCTCCTATGTGCATTCACTAATATCATATTCATGCCAATGAATAAGATATTTTAACCTATTTTGGCATTGCCTTGAATTTAAAACTTTTTTCAGCTTAAATTCTTCATTATTATCCACTTCTGTAGAAAGAGGTGGTACTTGACTTCTTCTCAATATATTCAAGCTCTTGTATGGTTTGAGAAGAGATAGGTGGAATACAAGATGAATCTTCATTGATTCTAGTAAGTATAATTGATAAGCAACTGGATTGATTTTTTCAAAAATAGAAAAAATCTCTATTATAGGTGAAGAAACAGCTAAGTTTTTTAAAGCATCAAACAATATTTTGGCTTCTTTATTCCACTTAAGTTTGTATTTATAAATCAAATGTATAAGTGAAGCTGCAACTTAAGAAAAGTTCTTAATGAAGATTTGATAGTAATTGGCAAGTCCAAAAAGAATTGTACATTTCTTTTTATTCTTGAAATCTCTCAATTTATAATAGTTTGAACCTTCTTTGAATGCATCATAAGTCTTTTGTAGAAAATAATTTATTATAGGAAGTCAACTTAGGTAATCTAGAATACACACTTTTCTAACTTGACATATAATCTTGCATCTTCAAGTTTTTATAACACACAACAAACATAAATATTATGTTCTTTTGTGTTCTTAGAGTAGATTATGATATTTTTTAAATAAAAAATAGCAAAATCATCAAGAAACTTCCAAAAGACTTCATTCATTAAATGTTGAAAAGTAATTGGTGTCAAGGACATGAACTAAAAGATGATACATAAACCAATGAAATCCGTATCAAAGAAAAAGTGACAAAATAGAAATAAGAAAGTATATATATATATATATTAAAAAGAGATTAGAATGGCTTATTGCAAAAAAACAAGAAAACTTAAATTCTTGAATCTAGACTAGAAGTAAGAAAAGAATTCACAAGAGTGAAGAAAGCTTCTCTCTTCTCTCTATATATACTATCTAACTGAGGGCTACGTGGCAATGTTCTATAGGACTTCCAATACATATTGACTTTATAAGACCATACCTTGACTTATAAGGCATGTTTTTCTACGTGTAGGCCACATAATTAGCTTGGTCTTTAAGCTAAGAATATGTGAGGCACATGGCCAACCTATTGACCACGTTTCTAATCCAAAAAGTCAATTATAAACACCTATAAAATCAAAGCAGCATCTATGAAGCATTTAAGAAGCTTCTATAGAAGATATTATAGAATTAACTTATTTTTACCTACTTCTACTTATTTCTATCTTTTTATATAGATAATTATTGGCTTACATGTGTATGTCCTTGACATTACCTCTTCTTCTAGGGACGAGTTGTAGGAGGAACAGTCATCATATATTGAAGAAATCTATGATGTGACGAATTGTATTCACCATATACTAAGATCTTTGTTCTCTTTGAAGATAGTTGATAGGGTCTTTCAACCATTGATAGTGTCTCATACCAAGGCGGAAAGACTACTTTATTATTTGATCATTGTTGAGGCCTTCATAACTTCCTATATCTTATTTTTTTTATAGGAAAGGTCTTCATCTTGATTTTAATAGATGTCATTGATTGAGAGCCTCTATCACCTTTGCTACATTTGCAAGATTCTTTAATAGCTTCCATGTGCGTTCATTAATATCATATCTATGCCAATGGATAAGATATTCTAATTTATTTTGACGTCGCCTTGAATCTAAAATTTCTTTCACTTCAAACTCTTCATTATTGTCCACTTCTATAGGAAGAAGTGGAGCTTATCTTCTTTTTGGTATATCCACTGTCTTGTATAGTTCAAGAAGAGATACGTGGAATAATTGATGGATTTTTATTGATTTTGGTAGGTATAAATAATATGCAACTAGATTGATTTGTATAGAAATAGAAAATGGTCCAAGCCTACAATAGTCCAATTTATGACAAAGATGAGTGATCTTAATATTGTGACAAAGTAATCATATCTTATCATCCACATGGAATGATAATTGTTCATTTGGATAGACATCCACATTGATCTTTTGTTGTTCTTGAGCTTCTTTTAACTACTCCTTCATTGTTACATGTAGCTCTGACAAATGATTTGCCAAATCTTTTGCCACAGGATTATTAGCTTTTGAAAAGTCAAAAGTATCAAGTTATTGATGATAACCATAATTGGCAAAGAAAGGTATTTTTTTTGTAGAAGAATGTATTGTGTTATAATAAGCAAACTCTAATAATGGCAAAAGAATTATCCAATCAACTTATTGGTAGTTGAAGGTATATCTTAAATACTACTCTAAAACTTGATTAATATGCTCTGTCTATCCATCAGTTTGAGGATGGAATGCCAAAGATAGTGTTATATCTTCTTTTAAAATCTAGAAAAGAGTCCACCAAAATCTTGATACAAATTGAGTTTTCCTATCAAATAAAATATCCTTGGATAATCCATCATAGCGATAGATGTTGTCAAAAAAGAATTTAGTTATTTCTTCACTTGTGATAGATTTTTCATATATTACAAAATGTGCCATCTTGGTAAAATGATCTACTATCACAAATATAGAGTTATAAGAACCTGAGATTGAAAGATCGTTGATAAAATCTATAAAAACAGAAGACCATGGTTGTTTTGGAATGTGTAATGGTTGAAAAAGTCTGTAAGGTTGATGACAAGGAGTTTTTGATCTTGAACAAATGTTTCATGATTGAACAAAGTCTTTCACACCCTTCCACATTTGTGACCCCCAAAAATCTCTAGATATAAGCTCCAAAGTCTTATTGTATCTAAAATATCCTGTTGCTAGAAAGTTGTGACGTTGTCCTGTTGTAATTTATTCATAGAGTAAAAATAATGGTTATTATATTGATGTTATTTAATAATGATTTTAGAAAATAATGAATTATTTTCTATAGAAGTTCATAGTTTATAGAAAACTTAAATAACTTGTATAAGTTTTATAAGTAAAAGTAGAAGTATTAGGGTTATTTAATATAGAAGATGTAGAAAGATATGGATATTGATATTATAGTATTGTGGCCTTAGGCCATCTACGTGGATAGATAAGGCAAGGATAAGAGGATCTTCACTCTCATTGGCTATAGGTCATGACCAATGAGCTTCAAGGGGCTGTCCGAGAGAAAACCGAAAGGGAGGCTACTTCTTCGAGTGGATTCGAGGATTTAGAGGAGAGATTCAGAAAGCTTGTGTTTTGGGCTATAATTTTGGTGTATAAAGTTTGTTATTTGAGTTTGGTATGAAGAAGTTAAGGTTGTTTGAAGTTAGGGTGTGAATTGTTTACCAACTGTCACGCTTTTAAGCATACAGAAAGATGTAGAAGGTTTTTTGGAAAACGAAAGGTGTCGTTGGAAAGCTGGTTTGAAGGACTACAATTTTTGTGAAAGGGTTGTTAAATTTGAATCTGCAATGAGAGAGTTATGGTTATTTAAAGTCTAGTTGTTAAATTTATACCTACTGTCACTCTTTCAAGCATACAAAGAGTTGTAGAAAGGCATTTAACAATCGAAAGGTGGAGTTGGAAAGTTGACTTGAAGGATTTCAACTATTGTATAAGATTTGATGAAATCAGATCTGAAGTGAGGAAGAAATGGTTGGTCGAAGTCAGAGCTTGCAAATTAAGGAAGTAAGGGAACCAAATTGTTCATGGTTATGTTTTGAGCCATTTTTTTTTGAGAATTTTTGAATGAATTTTGGCTCAAACTTGCCAAAGTTGTAGTTATAATATTGAGATGCTACACAAAAAAAAATAAAATAAAATAAAATAAAATCATGTCATTTGAGTGTTGGCTTTGTAAGAAATCGCAAAATCAGTATATAGGTGTTTGTAAGTCAACATGTAAAGGCCGTGCTACTAGAATTGTGTTATCTAGAGTTTTGTAAAGAATCAACAATTGAAATTTGGATATAAAAGATTTAAGGGTATTGCCTTACTTCTTAGATAATTTGAACTCAATCTAACAGTTGGATTGAGAATTATCAAATTTTAAAGTTCATTGCATCAAAGGGATTCGGTATTGAAGGAATTTTGGTATTACAAGGATTTTACTACTACAAAAAGGATTTTGGAAATTATGAAAGATTTGGAAAATTACTGATTAATTTTATTATTACTAGAGGTCTAGTAATTATTATTTATTGCTATAACTTTTATTATTATTGGAAGTCTGATGATTATTATTTATTACTACAACTTTTACTATTACTAGAGGTTCGGTAATTATTATTTACTACTATAATTTTTATTATTACTAGAGGTCTGATAATTATTATTTACTGCTGTAACTTTTATTATTATCAAAGATCTGATAATTATTATTTACTACTACAACTTTTATTATTACTAGAGGCTTGGCCTTTGATATTTATTGCTTCTATGTTTAATATCATAGAAAGGAATATAAAAAAAATTATAAATAAACTTGGAGTATTTTTCATCTTATGATTAATTGAGAATTTAATGTCAACCAAAAGCCCAACGCTTTCTCAAGGCAAACTCTCTTTTCCTCAACAACATGCTTGAAGAATACGTAATCATGCTTCTCTTTTTGGAACATATAATTTACCTTCAAAATAAAATAGGTTTTTTTTAAACTCAAACTTAGAAGTATCTTAGGACTTATAAGAAGGATTCTTAATATTATAAATAAAAGGATAAAAAGATATATTTGATTAAATTTATTTCACAAAGATCAAATCAATAGTCAATGTTGATTTCATTACTCAAAGATGAAAATGTTTTGGCTTCAAAAAAATCATTCTTTGTTTATAAAAAGATGCATCTCTTTCTTTTGGTGCAAGATAAGAACGTCTAGAAAGGACATCTAATAAACCTTATTGTTTATTGGATCAATATGTAATCTTGAAATCAAATCTTGATAAAGACATGCTCCAACAGACTTGGCAACAATTTAAAATACATAATCTATCATGAATCTATCATAAATCTATCATTTGAAATAATGTATCCTAAGAAGTTGACTTGAGTAGAATAAAATATACACTTTTCTATCTTGGTATAGAGTCTGGCATCTCTTAATTTTTGTAACACACAACAAATATAAAGTTCATATTCATTTATATTCTTAGAATAGATCAAGATGTCATCTACATAATAAACAAAAAAATCGTCCAAAAACTCTCAAAAAATATCATTTATTAGATGTTGAAAAGCTATTGATATATTTGTAAGTCCAAAAGGCATGACGTTGTATTCAAAATGTCCATACCTAGTTTGAAATGTAGTCTTTCATTCATTTCTTTTTTTTAATACATACTAGATTATATGCTCCCTGTAGATCTATTTTTTTATAGATCTTAGCTTCATTAATTGATCAAAAAGTCTGGATATAAAAAATAGAAGATACTTATTCTTGATGGTGGTCTTTTTGAGTCCTCAATAATCAACATACATTTGTAATGATCCATCTTTATTCTTCACAAATAAGATTGGAGCTCCTACTAGTGATTTGGAATGGCGTATAAAATTCTTGATCAGATTAACTTCAATATATTCCTTGAATTCAGCCAATTTATTTTGTAATAAACTATAGATTGGTCCAAATGGCAGTTGTGCTCTTTCTTGAAGGTCAATTGAGCAGTAATAGGAATGATGTTCTAGAAGAGTATCCACATTCTTCTTCTCAAATACATCTTAAAATTCTTCATATTGGCTGAAAATGCCACTTCTTCATATTGGCTACAAATACAAGTTTAATTGTACTAGACTTATAGCTTTATATTGGATTAATTTCACTCTTAATTATAATTTTAGAAAAGTTAAGAGTACGAGAAATCCAATCTATGTAAGGATTATACTTTTTTAACCATGATAAATCTAAAATGACTAAATTAAAAGAAGATTTAATTATATTAAAGATAATACAATTACTATGACTATTTATTGCTATATCTATAAGAAGAGTTTTATGAATAAGATCTCTAGAAGATAATAAACAACCATCTATGACTTCTACATAAACAAGTTTAGTTTTTTGTACTAACAATATTTTATGACTTTTAACAAATTCTTTGTCTAAGAAAGAAGCTAAAGCTCCTGAATCTATCAAGGCAAAGACTTTATAATTTTTAGGTCCTAAATACACATCTATTATAAAATAAGGAAAGAATTGTGAGGAGAAGATAGGACCTTCATTAAAAAAATTACAAGATTCTAGCCACACAGTCCCTATTGTAACAAGACAAATTTGTTTTTTGACATATTATCTTTTTTGATAGCTGTGCTCCTTATTTTTTGGTTTTCTTGCTTTTTTGGATAATATTAAGTAGTATATTTAGATTCTCCATAATATCAATATAATCCTTTTTGGCGACAATAAATCTTTGCTTGCTCGATAAGAGGTTTAAATTATATTGCATCAATTTACATATCCTCTAATTTTGAATATATGTGTTGAAGAGATGTTGATATTGCTATTGAATTTTAGTAAAATTGAGGCCCACTTGTTCGATTTTTAGATCAAAATTCAAAAAGTTGGTTATTACACTTCTCAACAAAATCAATTGCTTAATTCAATGTTTGAGGATCAAGTAAGTTGAGCATCAATTTCTTTACTTCATATTGTATCCATAGAAAAATCAACTAATAAAAGCAACATCTTCTTACTTGATATTAATTACAAGTTGTCAAAATTGTGAAGCATATAATATTACAAATCAATTGTCTTGTCGCAAAATACAAATCTTATTGATTGCAACACAAATTGTATCATGTTCTCCATACATGGATTTAGCTTCTGTCAAAAATGCCTCCAGATTATCTAATATTGGATCTCGTTGTTCAAAAAAAGATGAAAATCACAATAGTACTAAACCTAAAAGAAGTGTATCAATGAATCTAACTTGTGATCCTGAAATTGGATAGCTTTGAGGTTGAAGTTCAATCACAAGTTGTACTTGATTGATAAATCCTCAAAATTTAGATCTTGTACCATCTAACTATTAGGGACATAGTCCTTAGATCTTTCTAGAGACAAGTTTCTAGAACCTTCTAGAAAGAAGTCTCTAGAAACTTCCAGAAGATTCCTTGAATATTCTCTTAGAATATTCTTCAAAGATTCTCTAAAGATTCTTTGAAGATTCCCTAAAGATTCCCTTAGAAGGCTCTAGAAGATTCTTAGAATATTCTAGTAGATTCTAGGAAGTTACTTGAGAAGCTTCCTAGCTCTTGAGTAGTTGCTCGAGAAGCTTCATAGTTCTTGGGAAGCTTCTTGATGCGCTTCCTTAGAACCATAGGCCAGTAGTATATATAGGAGTCGAGGCTGAAGAGTTCTTCAGTCTCGACAACACATCTCTTGGAGTTCTAGCTCACCTTTCTGGTGTTGTTCTTGTACTCATCTATTTAATCTAGTTCTGCCACTTCTTCTTGAACTTCTTGTTAGATTTCAAGTCTATATTTTGTGTCCGTGACAGTTTGTCGAGACTACCTTTATCTTAATGTCAGAGCTGAATCCTTCTTGTTTGAGAGTGAATTACCCCTCTTCTTGAAGGTATTCTAGCACTTTAGGGGTTGCGGATTACCTTCCTCTAAACTGATATTTTCTCAATCACAATATCAGAGCTTAGTTCTTTGAGGCAGAGAGTGGACTACCCCTTTCCTTGGAGATACTTGAGCGTTCTAAGGGTTGCGGATTACCCTCTCTTGGACTGATATTAATTCCTTCTTTTTGTTTAGCATAGCTAGTAGAAAAGACTGTTAACATCGATTTCAGAGCTTTGCCTTCTTGATAGAGTGCGGATTACCCCTCTTCTCGAAAGCATTGAGGCATTTTTAGAGGTTGCGGATTACCCTCCTCTAAAACTGAAATCGTTTAGTGTTTTTTTTTCCTTTTCTCCGAGTAGGTTTTAGTGACAGGTAGTGCTACAATTTTCTCCAAGAGACTTAGCAATTTCTTCTTCTCTCAAAATTTTAATCCATCTATTCTCTAAATATGGAAGTAGACCAGGTCATAGATAGTGCATCTCCACAAGTAGACAATAGAGTGGCAACTCTTGCAGATCTTCAAGCTCTTATGAATAGTGTACGAAAGGAGATTGCATTTCTTCACAATCCAAGTAAAGAACCTCAAATTGATCTAGTGACCGAAGAAGCTAGACGCGAAATTCATAGCCTACAACAAGAGATTATTCGACTGAGAGAAGTAAGACATGTGTCACATACGACCCCTATAGATACTTCAAAGATTAGTACGAAAGAACCAAAAGCGAGTATGCCAGACAAGTTTGACGAAACAAGAGCCAACTTTCGAGGTTTTGTGCAACAAGTACAGCTTTATCTACGCCTATACCCTTCTCGTTATCCGAATGGATTTACCCAGGTTGCTTTTATAGGTACTCTTCTATCAGGAAATGCTCGCTCTTGGTTTGCTCCACTATTGGAGAAGGATTCTCCAATATTGTACGACCTAGAGGCTTTCATAGAGAGACTTACTACTGCGTTTGGAGATAGCGATCGAGAAAGAGTGGCTGAAAGAAAGATACAAAATCTGCGACAAGGATCATGTTCTGCTGCAATCTATACTGCAGAATTTCAACAGCTTACATGTGATCTTGATTGGAATGATAAGGCGTTCATGACACGATTTCGATATGGACTGAGAGATGATGTCAAGAACTTATTGATCACCATGCCTAAGGCGGATACTTTAGAAGAACTTATATCTTAGGCAATTATTTGTGACAACCGCCTCTTTGAATTACGACAAGAAAGACGATCAGGTTGGAGAAATGATGGAGCATTTGCTACATTTTCAAAAGGTCCAGAGAATCACTCCACAGATCCTGAACCCATGCAAATTGATGCGGTACGTTTCAAACCCCTCACAACTGAGGAAAGGAAGCGACGGTTTGAACAAAACTTGTGTTTATATTGCGGAGAAGTGGGCCATAAAGCTATAGATTGTCGGAAGAAACAGAAGCCTCAAACAACAAGACTCAGGAGTACAAGCATGCAGGAAAACAAGGACGCCTAGCCACAATAAGGACCGTGCGGCTGGACATTTCAACATCCAAAATTAATCAAGGTCCCTTTCTCTCAACTCAACCTTCAGATTGTTTTATGGTATCTTTACATCTGGGTATTCAAGAACTACAAGTCGATGCTTTATTAGACTCGGGTGCATCCACTTGCTTTATAGATGAAGAGTTTGCCAAGCTTCACAATATTTCTCTTGTAAAGAAACTTAAGCCTGTCTATGTAGAAGTCATAGACGGACGACCATTGTCTTCGGGCAATGTTATCCATGAAACTAAACCATTGAAGGTACGTCTTGAAAACCATGAGAGCAATATTGTGTTTAATGTTATCAAGACCCCTTCATGTCCTATCATTTTGGGACTATCTTGGCTTGATAGATATAATCCATTGATAGATTGGAAGTTGCGAAAAGTGACATTTCCAACAAACTCCTTGAAGGTGGAATCTGCCAAGACAATGTCTAGAAACAAATCCTTGTTTATAGGTGCAAGGGCTTTCATGAAGGAAGCCAAGCAAAATACACCTCTTCTCATCTTTGCAACTCCGACTCGAGAAGATGCAACTCCGACTTTGGTTATTCTAAAGCAGTATGAAGAATTCAAAGATGTCTTTCAAAAGAAGAATGCTGATATGCTGCCAGAGCATCGACCCTATGACTGTGCCATTGAATTGCAAGAAGGAGCACAACCACCTTTTGGACCAATCTACAATTTGTCGCAGACGGAGTTGACTGAGTTGCGGAAGTACATTGACGAGAATCTAGCCAAGAACTTCATCCGTCATTTGAAGTCGCCAGCTGGGGCACCAATCTTATTTGTGAAGAAGAAAGATGGCTCACTACGGATGTGCGTGGACTATCGAGGTCTCAACAAGGTGACAAAAAAGAATCGCTACCCACTGCCTTTGATCTCTGGTCTTCTAAAACAACTTGGGCATGCAAGGATCTTTACAAAGATTGACCTAAAGGGAGCTTACAACCTTGTGCGAATCAAGGAAGGAGATGAATGGAAGACAGCTTTTCGAACAAGGTATGGCCATTTTGAATACAATGTCATGCCATTTGGTCTTACTAATGCTCCAGCGGTCTTTCAACACATGATGAATGACATCTTTCGAGAGCATCTAGACGATTTTGTTGTCATCTATCTAGATGATATTTTGATATTTTCTAAGAACGAGGAAGAACATGAGAAGCACGTTCGTCTGGTACTCAAAAAACTACGGGAGCGAGGACTCTATGCCAAATTGGAGAAGTGCTTATTTCACCAAACTGAGATGGAGTTTTTGGGATTCATTGCGACTACGGAAGGATTGAAGATGGATCCAAAGAAGGTGGAAGCAATCATGTCTTGGGAAGTTCCGAAGACGGTTAGGGACGTACAATGTTTTCTTGGATTTGCTAACTACTATTGGATCTTCATCAAGAATTATTCTCAAGTTGCTGCCCCCCTCACTCGGTTAACGTGCAAGGACAAGCTCGAATGGGGACCTATCGCAGAAAAAGCATTCCAAGATTTGAAGATGGTATTTACTACAGCTCCAATCTTGGTACATCCGGACTTTACAAAGGCCTTTTATTTGGAGACAGATGCTTCGGATTTTGCTTTGGGAGCTGTACTTTCACAGATGGGCGTAGATGAGAAGCTCCATCCAGTTGCGTTCTATTCTCAAAAATTCTCTGCTGCTGAGATCAACTATGAGATCCACGATAAGGAACTCCTTGCTATAGTAGATTCTTTCCAAGAGTGGCGCCACTTTCTCGAAGGAACTGCACATCCAGTGACCGTATATACGGATCATAAGAATTTGGAGTATTTTATGTCGGCTCGGGTTTTGAATCGGCGTCAAGCTCGGTGGAGTATGTCGCTATCCAGGTTCGACTTTGTTATTACTTATCGGCCTGGGAAGCAACAAGGGTTGTCCGATGCATTATCAAGGAGATCATATCTCGCGCCAAAGGCTGGAGATGCAGCATTTGATCAGCAGTGCACGACATTGTTGAAGCCAGAGAAATTTCGACTCAACGCAGCTATTGTACCAATTGATGCTGACTTCCTCGATCAGGTACGGGCCGCAACCATTGAAGATTCTCTAGCCCTTGATATCAAGCAACATGCTAGTGATGATAAATTCAAGATGGAAGGAGATCTAGTATATTTTGAAGAGTGGTTGTATATCCCAAAAGGGCCAACACGACTCCGAGTTCTTCAATCTCGTCATGACTTTCCAGCTGCGGAACATTTTGGATTCAATAAGACCTTGGAACTTATTTTCCGCGATTTTTGGTGGCCTCAAATGTCGAAGGATGTGAAAGATTTTGTTGTATCTTGTGACATTTGTTCAAGATCCAAAAACCCTCGACATCGGCCTTATGGACTTCTACAGCCATTGTCTATTCCGCGCCGACCATGATCTTTGGTTTCCATGGACTTTATTACGGATCTACCACCATCGAATTCATTTGACAGCATTTTTGTTGTCGTAGATCGGCTTACAAAGATGGCACATTTTGTCCCTTGCAAAAAGACATCGTCAAGCAAAGACACAGCAAGACTCTTTCTTGATAATGTGCATCGATATCATGGTCTACCAGATGATATCGTATCGGATCGAGGAACCCAGTTTGTGTCAAAGTTTTGGAAATCTCTTTTTGAGATATTGAAGGTGGATATCAAGCTTTCTTCAGCATTTCATCTTCAAACGGACGGCCAAACAAAACGAGTGAATCAAGTTTTAGAGCAATATTTACGTTGCACCATCAACTATCAACAAGATGATTGGGCCACATATCTACCGCTAGCTGAGTTCGCATATAACAACACCCTTCATGCATCAACTCAATAAACGCCATTCTTTTCCAATTATGGATACCATCCGAAGCTTGACTTATGGAATTCGTCAACGATTAACAATCCGACAGCTGAAGGATTAGTGAAGGAGCTTTCGCAACTTCAAACTATATTGAAGCTTCAATTGCAAACTGCCCAAGAATCTTACAAGGCGTCCGTGGACAAATTTCGGAATCAGGCACCTAAATTCATGATTGGAGACAAATTTTGGCTGCTTCGACGAAATATTAAGACCAAGCGGCCATGTGACAAATTGGACTATCGGAGATTGGGACCATTTGTTATCCAGAAGCAGATCAATTCTGTAGCGTATCGTCTGGAGTTACCAGCTACTATGAAGGTACATCCTGTCTTTCATGTTTCTTTGTTGGAGCCTTATCGAGAATCGTCTTTTCCTGGAAGAGTACAATGTCCACCACCTAGCATAGAAATAGAGAACCACGAAGAATACGAGGTGGAAAAGGTCCTGGATTCACGGCAAAGACGGGATAAATTAGAATACTTTGTGCATTGGAGCGGTTACGATATTAATGAACGAACATGGGAGCCGACCGAAAATCTCGCGAATGCGCCGTAAAAGGTACAGGAGTTTCATCGATGATATCCTGAGAAACCCAAGCCGGTTCGACGATAGCTTCTTACTGAAGCTTGCTCATCCAGAAAACAGAAAAGAGGAGAGAGCACCACCAAAATCCATAGTTGATGTAGTCATTCTCTCCAAGATAGCGTAGAACTTTGTTAGTAGCCCAAGTTTGTTCTTATTGTTTTAGCCTTTGAATATGGATAGCCAAGATACTACACTTGTCATGTCATCTCAAGCAACTAGCTCACGAAGACGACCGCGAGATGAAGAACCGCCTGCACCACGACGACGTCGAAGGATTCCGAGCAACAGATCGCTAGTGATTGTATTTGAGGTCGAGCCTGCCTACAATGGTCAGCCAGAAGGAGTGTTTGCAGGACAATTTCACAATGAAGACACGGAGGTTCATGCTTGGTCAGAAGTTGAAGGCGTGGGCCACTACTGTTGGCTTCAAGGACCATTGAATCACTTGCCTCGTGAACAACAATTGGAGTTCATAGCAGAGGTTATGCGACAGATCTTCATTTTCTTGCGTTGGTATTGACTGACGATAACATTGCTTCTCGGAGATCTCGAAGCTAAAGCAGGAGGTGATGTTAGGGACATAGTTCGTAGATCTTTCTAGAGACAAGTTTTTAGAACCTTCTAGAAAGAAGTTTCTAGAAACTTCCAGAAGATTCCTTGAATATTCTCTTAGAATATTCTTCAAAGATTCTCTAAAGATTCTTTGAAGATTCCCTAAAGATTCCCTTAGAAGGCTCTAGAAGATTCTTAGAATATTCTAGTAGATTCTAGGAAGTTACTTGAAAAGCTTCCTAGCTCTTGGGTAGTTGCTCGAGAAGCTTCATAGTTCTTGGGAAGCTTCTTGATGCGCTTCCTTAGAACCATAGGCCAGTAGTATATATAGGAGTCGAGGCTGAAGAGTTCTTCAGTCTCGACAACACATCTCTTGGAGTTCTAGCTCACCTTTCTGGTATTGTTCTTGTACTCATCTGTTTAATCTAGTTCTGCCACTTCTTCTTGAACTTCTTGTTAGATTTCAAGTCTGTATTTTGTGTCCGTGACACTAACTTCTCAAGTAGGGCAACTCTTGGTTTTCTAATACTTGAAGGATGTTCCATTATGGATGGAAGAACATGATTTGGTATACATATTGAATTAGCTCTAATCATTTCTATATCCTCACTTCTTGCCATTCTTATTGATCTTTGTAGTTGTAAGCTAAGTTGATACATCGCAAGCATTAACTCCCTCAATTATTCTTGCATGTATGCCATTGCATTCTTCATTTTAATAAGCTCTGTTATAATAATACTCAAAAAAAATATATCTAATATAAATTAAGTTAAGTAGAAGAAATGACTTGAAGACAAAGAAAATATTAAAAATAATATCAATTTAGAAGAGGATAATCTGTAACTTCTAATATACTTTTGTCTTATCATGAAAAAGAGATAATCCAATCTTAATCAAGATAAGACAAAGCTTTGATATTGTAAGTATACTCTTGTCAATCTATGAGGAATATGAATTAGAAGATGATATATAAACCAATAAAATCTATGTCAAAGAAAAAGTGACAAAATAAAAATAAAGAAGTACATATATTAAAAAGGGATTAGAATAGCTTATTACCAAAAGATAAAAAAAACTTGAGAATCTTGAATCTAAACCAAAAGCAAGAAAGGAGTTGATAAGAATGAAGAGGGCTTCACTTTGATCTCTATATATACTATCTAATTAGGTGCCACGTAACAATATTCTATAAGACATCCAATATGTGTTGACTTTGTAGGATACATGCCTTGACTTACAAGACAAGTTTTTCTATGTGTGGGACACATAGTTAGCTTGGTCTTCAAGCTAACAACATAAGTAGCACATGGCTAACTTGTTGACCATGTTTTCAACCCAAAAAATCAATTATAGACACTTGTAAAGTCAAAGCAGAGTCTATGAAGCTTCTAAGAAGCTTCTATAGAAGATATTATAGAATTAACTTTCTTTTACCTACTTCTACTTATTTTTATTTATTTATATAGGTAATTATTGGCTTGCATGTGTATGTTTGTGATAGTTGATATATTTGTGAGTCCAAAAGGTATGACATTATATTCAAAATGTCCATTCTTGGTTTGAATTGCAATTATCTATTTATCTCCTTTTTTAATGCATACCAGATGAAATGCTCTTCATAGATTTATTTTTTTTATGGATCTTTGTTTGATTTAATTGATTAAATAGTCTTGAAATCAAAGGTAGAGGATACCTATTCTTGATGGTAATCTTTTTGAGTCCTCAATAGTTCACACATATTTACAAAGATCTATCTTTTTTCTTCACAAACTAGATAGGAGTTTTAACTAGAGATTTAGAATGGTGTATAAAGTTGTTTGCTAAATTCTCAACAATGTATTCTTTTAATATAGCCAATTTATTTTACAATAAGCTATAGATTGCTTTGAATAGTAGTTGAGCTCGTTCTTGCAAATCAATGAAACAATCATAAGGTTGATACTCTAGAAAAATATCTATATTTTTAAAAATAAAAATAAAATAAAAATAAAAAAAACTCTTATAATTCTTCATATTGGCTAGGAATACCACTTAATATCTTTTTACCATTTGAAATAAGCATGGCATATATAACAAAAGTTGACCTTTTTTTTACAACATGCATAAAAGCTCTTAGACCTACCAATAAAGATTTGGATGTAGTAGAGTTATGTATTTCTACTTAACTAGCAAGAACTTGGATTATATTATGAGAAATTTTAAGGTTATAAAAAATCCAATCTATTTGAAGGTTGTATTTTTCTAGCCAGAATAATCCTAATATAATTAAATTAGAGATAAATTTTATTACATTAAATATTACTACGCTATTATGATCTTTAATTGCTACATTTAAAAAAATAATTTTGTAAGTAATATTTCTAGAACTTAACAAACGACCATCTATGACTTCTATATGTATGGATTTAGTTTTCTTAACTAAAAGTATTTTTTATTTTTTGACAAAATCTTTGTCTATAAAATACCTTGAGATTCTTGAATCTAATAAAGCAAAGAATTTTTGTTTTTTAGGTCCTAAATCCACATCTATTATAAAATAAGGTGAGGGATTTAAGGAGAGAATAGGACCTTTACTAGGTATTACATATAATTTCAACTCCACAGTTCCTATTATAGCTAAAGAAACTCATTTTTTAATGCATTGTCTTCTTTGGCAATTGTGTTCTTCATTCTTTGAACAATATTGAATAGTGTACTTAGCTTCTCTAAAATATAAGCACAAATTCATTTCATAATGTTGAGTCTTTTCTTACTCCTTGAAGAATTTAAAATATATTGTATCAATTTGCATTGGTTCTGAGCTTGATGAATACCTTTTAGAATACTTGAAAGCTACCATCATTACTTGACTTGTTCTTCTTTAGCCAAGTCTTTTTTTTTTTATATCTTTCAAATAATTAATTATTGCATGCAATGGTTAAGGAATAGATTGTTCCAAAGATTTTGCTTTTGGCATTGTTAATAACAAAACTTTGACGTTATCTTTTAACTCATAACAAAATTAATTGATAAGTACTTGGTTATTCCAATCCACATTACAAGCAATGTTTTAAAATTCAGTACCATATATGGTGGTTGATTGAGATCCTTATTATAAAGATAAGAGTTTGGTCTCTACTACTTGTTCTCAATCACTTACTTCAAATATAGCCATAAATACTTCTAGGAATAAATTCAAATCATTAAAGAGTTGCAAATCTTTTTCAATTAAAGGTGAAAATGAAGAGAGAGTTCTTCTAGATAGAAGTGCATGCTATGAATTCAATTTGAGTAAATCTATTAGGATATTGGAAGGGATGTAACCTTATATAGAGATTGACTTGTTAGAAAAATCTTTGAAATTTTGATCTTATTCCATCAAACTTCTTAAGTACACTAATCCTTGTCTCCATTATACTTATAGAAGCAAAACTTCTGAGATTTGGTTGTGAGGTCAATCTATTTGCTTCCTTCAATTGCACAACTTCCTAATACAGATCCTAAACTTCTTCTATAGGTGTAAGAATAGTACTTCCATGATTTACATTAAAAATATATTGTCGTAATATGTGAAGTCTTGCTTGAGAATGCTTCAAGTACCTGACTGTGGAAGGTAGAATGGAAATTGTAACAACAAAATCCTAATTCTAATGGAACACTAACTAAATTCTAATTAGACTATAATAATATTAAGCAAGCTTTAATCAAATTCAAAGAAACCTCAAAGGAATTACAAAGAAACAATAAAAAATCTTAAAAAAATATTAAAATGATTAAAAATATATCTCAAATACATCTCAATTCAATCTTAATTTAATCTTAGTTGAAATCCTATTGGACTTCATTGAAACTTTAGGCCAAAAATTAACTAAATCTTAAATCTTAAACAAACCCTAATAAAATCTTAAATCTTAAATCAAAACCTTAATCAAATCCTAAACTCTAAATCAACTTTTAATCAAATCCTAATCCTAAATCAAAGTCTAACCAAATCCTAAATCCTAAACTAAATTCTAACCAAATCCTAAACCCTAAACCAAATCCTAACCAAATTCTAAATCCTAAATCAAACCCTAACCAAATCCTAATCCTAAATCAAATCCTAATCAAATCCTAAATCCTAAACCAAATCTTAAATCCTAAACAAATCCTAAATTCTAAATCAAATCCTAACCAAATTCTAAACCTTAGACCAAACTCTAACCAAATCCTAGTTATTCCTACAATAGATTTAAACCTCAATAATTAATAAATGAACTACTGATCTTAATTCAAAATTTTCACACTTCTTAATAATTAAATTTACAACAAGCACAAAAAATTTGAAAATGATCAAAATTACCAAATAGATGATATCCTCAAAAACGTGCTCGGATATTAGCTCGCTTCCTTTTCCAACCTTGATGATAATCTCCTAGAGCCAATAGCTCTCTTTTTTACCATTTAATTGATCTTTAAATTCTTATATATGTAGTAAAACAAGTCTACTATCCTCATACATAAATCTCACTCCAATTCAAGTAGTAGATTGCAAGAAATCTTAAAAACTCTCACTGGACCTAAAATTCTACTTTTTGAGACCTTGACCCACTTAACCTCAATAATCCTCAATTTAATTGTTAGATCAAGTTAAACTTTAAAATACATATTAAGCACAAGTATAACCATTAATCTACAAAATTTTACCTATAGATCTATTATAAAATCCTTAACATTGCCCAAAATATCAACCCTATTTTATTTCACAAAACCCAAGTCATCCAAAAACAAACTAGACTTTGTAAAGCTCTTACAAAGTCATTATGAATCCAAATCACTCAAAACCAATGCTCATAAAAATCTTATTTAGTCTGATCTCAAATCCCATTCTTTGATTTGTAAAAGAACCTTAGAGTTGCCATAGGTGCTCAGTTTTGTGCCTTGGAGTCTAATTTCGACCAAGGTTGATAACTGGCCCTCTTTGGATATCAAATTTTATCTTTTTGAATTAAGTTTTATTAAAATCAACTCTTGACTTCTTCCTATAAATGCTCATATCCTTTATTTTCCTAATCTACTTTATTTTGTCTTATTTATGGTCCAACAAAGTAAATAGAAGGCCATTTTATAAAAGGCAATATTGATACTTTTTAGTTTTACTATCCTTTTGACTATTAACTATATTTCTAAGATAATTTTCTCTGATACTTTGAATTAAGATCTCCTATATTATAATGATTTCTACACTCTTTCACCTATTAGTCGTGTTACATCATGACAATGTGCACTTAGCACACTCAATCAATCGAGCATATTCAAATTTTGAACCTTCGATGTGATACCAATTATACAAACTAGCCAAGAGTGTTAGCCCTAATTATATTGCATAAATTCAAAGTCATGAATACATACTTGATTTTGAATAATAATTACAAATTTATCTTAAATCTTATAAAAACAAGCTTTGTGCTTATAAAAGAAGCTTGAAGCTAATTCTCCAACTTCTATTGCCAATCTCCAAATACATCTATATTCTATCTTAGGCATACATTTTAGTCATTAGAGATCTGATTTTAACCCTATCCCACAAACAATCAATCCTCATTATCAATCCAATCTATCGTAGCAATGCTTTAGCCTGACCCTACCTTCAATTTAACCTTAATATCAATCATACTAATTATTTATCTCTTCTATTATGTTTTTATTAATTTATGGCTTTTATGAAGCAATAAAAGAGTTTCTATAACTTAGAAGATAAAATTACTAACCAATCTTTAATCTATTAGCTATTAGGATAAGAAAATAAACGAAGAGGCTTTTATAAAAGCTATGTTTAAATATCTTAAATTATTATTGAATCAAGATGATTAAATATTTATTAGAAATTCATTTTTGATTATATTTTCACTATATAGTCATATTATAATACAACAATGGCAAGGTGGCAATGGAGTGGTTGGGCAAGTGACCATCCTCACCCTGAGATTAATCTTGAGCAGGGGCATAAGGTGGGGTGCAGATTAATAATAATTAGGAGCTAGGGCTCAGGTGTCTTAAAAGAGGTGTCTAACACCCTACTTGCTTTAGAAAATTTGAGTTGTGGTTTAGGATTGTTTAGAAGGCAAAAGTCAGTCCGAGAGTGAAAAGAGAACTCTTTAAGTGACCCCTGCAATGATATCCAAGAGAAGCATTGTGGAAAGAATCACAGCGAGACTCCCAAGGCGTGTTCAGTTGAGACTGGAGGCACAGTGTAGTGCACTGTGAGTCACACAGTACCCCAGCATGGAGTCCAGAGTGACTATGCTGTGCTGTAATGTGATTCTGGATGAAGTGCTAATTGTCTCTAGAGTTGAGTCTAGGAGTTATTTTTGTTTCGGGGTCAGCACTAAGTGTGGGCTTCTTGGAGCTGCTTTGGATTTGTTTTGTGAATTTTAAAGTGAATAACATTGTCTTCATTGGGTGATTTTAGGAATTGAATAAAGATCCAAAGTGAAGAAGTGTTGCACTTTGCCTCAGGCAAACCAATCATAGTCTCTCGCTCACTTTGTGCCTTATTTATTTAATCAATTACTTAATTTTGAAACAAACATAGAGAAGAAAGTTCTGTGCTAATAAAGGAAGAGCCCAGGCTAGCACAGTTTGAACCAAGTCGTTGTTAATAATTATTAGTGGCTATTCAGGTGGGTAGCAAGGTCTGCTCTTGGAGGGGTACAATCCCATAGGATTCCATTTCCTGTTTTTAAAATAGGGTATGCACATTGTTTCAAGTCCATATAATACCAGATTCATCGAGAAGAGTAATTTCCTTGTTTCAGTATTGCTCTAGATATTACTTTTTGCATACTGTCCTAGAAAAGTCTGTTGTTATTTTTTAGGGTGATCCAGCTTGAGACTATGACTCCTTGTTTTATTGGAGACTCTACAACTGTTTGAAAACTCATTTTATTAATGTGGAGCTAAATTTTCATCTGCAAATACTTGTATTTAAATGCCAAGTCTGTTTAATTGAAGAAAAGATGTTGAAATAGAGCTTCAATATAGATGAGTTGTTTGAAGTTGAGAAGACAATATATGGACCTTCTAATATGATTCTACTAGACTTTGTTGATAAGAGGTGTGTGTAAATTAAACTATTTAATTATATTCTTGAGGTCACTTCATTTTTTTTAATTATTAAAGGATGAAGTAAAAGTTGTGTTTTTGAAAGAAGAGTTTAAATTGTTTACTCCAGGGTCATATGATCCAGTGTTGTTGGAACATACTTGTACAGACACATAATCTTTATTTCATTCATTAATTTTATTTATTTTCTTACATGGTATCAAAACATCCACTTTTATTAATGGAAAAAAAAAAAAAAAAAAAAAAAAAAAATCTACCTCATAAGCTATACTTAAAATATATATTTTGATGTGACTGTTAGTTCAATCACCAATTGGTCTTTCTTAAATTTCCTTATAATTTTTCAAAACTATAGTACATGGAATATACAAATGTTGCTTTTTATTTATTCTAAAATTTATGAAATCGTCATTTAAAAATTCAATAATTTTTTAATTTTTTCTGTGCATGGTTCTTAACAGATTCTAAATCTGGGTCAAACACCGTTTTGAATTATAGTCCATCTCAAATTATCATTAATACTATGTGTCTTAACCAGCTTCAAACTTTAAAGAAATATAGAACTGAATCCCAAACATTTATCAGATATTTAAATAAACTTTTTAAATAGACTCCATTATTCAATTATGTGTAATTTTGATAATATATTTACACTCTTGGACCATTGGAAAATGATACTAAGAAAATCTATTTTATTAAGCTCTATGTTTATTAAACATCAATTTTTTATTTCATTTTATTTTATTTTAAAATTTTTGGATCTTTTTTGGATTTTTTTAATAAAAACTCTCAAAATTTTGATAACACAACCTTAAAAATATCATCTACTATTTTATAGAAACATAATATTAAAAATTCAAACCTAATTAGCAAAAAATAAATTATATTCAGTTAATGTAAGTAAAATAAATCAATCTTTAAAGTTGAAGTTTTATAAACAATCTTAAAGTCATACAGTTTCAATATATAGTTGGATTTTTATAAAATATAGAATTTTACAACTTTTTTTTAAAAAATAACATAGAAATAAATATATTATTGATAAAAGTTGTTAAAAATAAGTCTATGCACTTTTGATTGCATTTAGAATATATACAAAATTAAACCACTATAGAGAAACACTAAGTGGACATTTCTCTTTTACTATGTGGATACTCTTTTTTATTGCATGGACACCCTCTACGCCTCACCAAGCATGCATCATTGTTACAAATTTTTTAACAAGTTTAATAAAAAGATAAATAAATAAAAGAGAGTAAAAAGTATAGAAATAAAAAAGAAAAGAAAAAAGAAAAACAACAACAAAAATAAAAATTCATGAACATCAACAATACCAAAGCTAAAGAAAATAAATAAATAAAAGAGATATCTACATAGCAATTTTGCTAAGTAGACAATTTCTTTTTATCATTTGTTTTGTTTGCATTGAAAAACTTCATATATTTTGTTTTATGTGTCTATGTATGTTTTTTTTGTTTTTTTTTTTATTTTTATTTATTTTAGCCTCATTAGTGTCTAACTTTTTGAAAAACTTGTAACAATGGCATATTATTAGTGTGACATGGAGGATATCTATGCAATAAAAAAAAATGGTGTCCATATAGTGCTTTCCTTAATATATTAAAAATTCTTACATAAGTATTATTAAATTCATACTAAAATTATTTTATTCTATACAAAGTCTTAGTAAGATGCAACTATGTTTTTAGTAGTATCAAATAGATAAGAAAAACAAATTACCAATATAAAGTTGATAAATTGCTATTATTGTTGTTAATGACTTATATTAGTAACTTTGATTATTTTTATTATGATTTCTTTAATTTGGTTGGTATTTCAATTCAAGCTTTATAAATATATTTAAAGACAAAAATATGGTTCTATCTAGGTTCCAATTATTTTTTTGAAGAATAAAAAGGATCATGGAGATAGTTGGATTTATGATTTTATATGTGAGATTTTATTAAAATATATTTATGTTCTAATAGAAAAGATAAATTTGTAATCAAATATTGCAATAATTAATAATCTTAAGGATTTGATTTAGATGTATCTCATAATTAAAAAAATTGATAGTTTTGTAATAAGTAGCATCTACAAAATATAGATATTAATAAATTTTTGTATGATTAATTAGATGTGTTGAATTGGTAGTATTATAGATTTCTAAAAGATATATAGATACACAAAACTAACTTAAGTTTATATAAATATGGCATTAAATTCAGACACTACTAGAATCAATAAGATGGTCAATGGTCTATTAAAAAATATTTAATGACTCAAATATTTAAAGCTGGTTTAATTATGTTGATTGCATAGTTATATATTTGCTTGTGGTGGTTGTGTAAGCACAAAATTAATATGTATATAATATTTGTTGTAGACTCATGTAAGATACTTTAGAAAGGTTAATTGGTATTAAATAATTATTACTTTTTAATATCAAAAAAAATACTATTCAAATGTAAATCTAAACAATCTCAACTATAAATTTAAATAATTTCAACTATAAATTTAAACTATAGTAGTAAAGAAAAAATATTTTATGTTTTTTGGTTGTTGTTAGGAAATTTTACAAAAGACGTAAAAATAAACCTTTCTATAAGGATTAATTTTATAAAGTTTTTAATTTAATAAAAAATAAAATTTAATATTTAAATGGTACTAATATTTTAAATTTTTTATTGATATATGAACTATAAATTATAGTTGGAATTAAAATATATTCTTTAAAATATTATTATCAAATATTATTATCAAATATTATTATCAAATATTATTAGTCATGCTTAATATCTTAATTAATACTTTTATAATTAATATATATATATATATATTAATTAAAATATATCACTTTTTTAAGTCTATAAGTATATATACAATTTTCTTGCACATTTTTGTTTTGATATTACAAATATAATAATTTCTAACCACCATAATAAAGATAATTATTATCAATTTAATTTTAAATATTACATTTATTCATACAATTCAGTTTATTTATTTTTTAAAATTAAATTTATTTTGTTTAAAGTTTTTAAATCTTTCATTATTTATTTGTTTTAATTCTTGTAAATGACTATAGATAAACGATTCTTAAATAATTTGAGCAATATTTTGTAGAATTATTCTCTATTATTTTTAATTTTAAGTTTTACTGATATATACATATGTGTTTCTTATTTTAAATTTTAATTATTTCCTAATTATTTAAATCGGTATATAGATTTATTTTATATAGTTATTTCTCATGTTTTACCTTAAAAAGGTAATGAATGTTTCAAATGGACTATGAAACTTAAAAGTCATGAAAATTGTAAAAATGATTGAAGATAAAAAATTTAATAGAGTTTTCTTGTCTTTTATGAATTTTTTAAAAAATCGACCATAATTTCCTCTTCAATTAGAGTACTAGTTGGATATATTTTTATTTATTTATCATTTATATATATATATATATATATATATATAATATTACAAAATCATATGTATTTAATTTAATATTACAAAATCATATGTATTTAATTTAATATTTAGAAAATACTATCATTTGAAATTTAAAATAAACAATTGTTGCTTATTATTTTGTAGTAAATATTTTAAAATGAATGTTGTATGTATGTGTGTATATATATAGATATAGATATAATGGGTGTGCATATAGCAACTTGGAGTGTGCTTGTAGCATGAGCTATATATATGTATATGTGTATATATATATATATATATATATATATATAGTGTCCAAATAAAATTTGTGCTTATTTATTATAAATAATATTTCTATTAATTATTGATTCAATTGATACATCCATATAAAAACAACGAAAAGTATGCTTTAAGATCCATCTTTTTCCTCCAAAAACAAATAGTTGCTCCCTAAAATTTGTTTTAATTTGTTTTGGTAGTTTATGGAAAAACAGTACAAAATGGAAAAAATTGTTACTGTCATCACCGATGTAATTTTAGATGACTGCAAACACTGCGAAGTAATAAGACGTATATCATTTCAAACAGAAGTTGTACTTAAGTTCGCAACTTTTTACTTCGATTATTAAACTGATATTCTCACAAAATATTGGCATTGCTATCAAAAAGCATTTGTTACAAAGTTGAGAGAAATGACAACAGAATGAACAGAGGCACATTCCGTTGCAAGGATCCAAGTAATGTATACAACACATACTACACACAATTCCCATAGAATGGATATATTCAAAAATAGATTGAACCACAAATAACAGCCACAACTCTGGTACTGTCGGTGGTGGAAGTTTGTCACTGTGTAGAATAAGCGACTTGTGGAACGCAAGTGATTGATGGAAGAGTAAGGATTAGATATACTTCTGGTTTCGAAATGTACAGTCTCCAGTCCTAAATACTATACAGGAGTTGTATGAAGATCTGACTGATTGGCACTCTGGTTAATGCTAACAGATGCTATTGAGCATGGAGTTGTTCCAATTCCTCCACAAAACTTTTTAGACACTTTGCAGAAAGGCCATTGTCGCCAAAACTGCTTAGAAGCTTGTCCCTGAGATGGAGGACATTCTTCTTTGCAGCCTGACCCTCCTCTGAGCAAATCAGAAGCCGAACACCTTTATCAATAGAGTTTCTATCGACAAAGCTGTAAGGATCTCTGCGCAGTGCGAACGCTGCCCGGACCTCCTCCACAATCCACCTGTGGAGGAATAAAGATAAGCGTCAGATCTGAACCCCAACAAGTTCAACAAGCTTTATGACAAAAATCACGGCATGTATGTAATCACATTACCTTGTGTTTATCATTTGCTCTGCTTGAATTGGCCATGCAAGCATAGGGACACCAGCGCCGATGCTCTCTAATATGGAATTCCAACCACAGTGCGTCAAGAATCCCCCGGTGGAAGGGTGTTGCAGGATCTGCACCTGGGGTGCCCAGTGTGTAACAATAATGCCAGTTCCCTTTACCCTATCCTGAAAACCTGCACACGCACAACTCATTCAGATAGTGGAAAGGGGAGAAGTGATCTGGTTCTTTGTAGATGGGCTCCTGCAAATTAAGTTAATGAATGTTGACACAAACACTTGTACAACAATAGGATTCGAAGTGGGTGAAATACTTGTCTATAGGGTTCGTCAAAAACTACTCTGCAAAGAAGCACACGAGAGAAATTAGTCACCTGGAGGCAGAAACGAGTAAGCCTCAGAGTTTGCTGCAATCATGCTGGGATCTGAAGGCGGTCTCAAAATCCACACAAATCGTTGGCCACTTGCTTCCAGCCCCAGAGCCATTTCCACCAGCTGATTAGCGGTTAAAGTAGCGATGCTCCCAAAGGAAATGTATATGACGGAGGACGATGGTTGAGTATCAAGCCATTGTAAAATCGGATCCCTGCCTACACCAGAGCAGTTTGCATTGTTTTCTTGATTAGTCTCCTTGAAGAACACTGACTTGGGGATCGTAGGGCCAACTGGGATAATTCTCCGCAGCTGCAGAAAGCAGGGATAAGGTCAGAAAAAGACAATCTTGAGCTCCTTACTTGAATGCTAACCCATGATGATAGACGAAAGATCACAACAAACTGATAATAGCATGCTCACCTTTGAGCCCTCAGCACCGACATAATGCTCATTCAGGGCTTCGAATACAGAGGATTCAAGTTCATGAACCGAGTTCACAAGTATCCCCCGCACGTGGACATGGTAATCGGGATAGCTCGATAAGAGTACGTGCATAACATGTCTGGAATTCTGAGTGGCTCCTATAAATTCGAACGGATGCACCGGAGGAATGCAAGGAATTTCGACTGCTCTGAGATTGTCAGTGTCGTCTAGGTTGAGAGGAATGTGTCCATGAGCACGCAATACTGCTGTATGCATCATCACCGCAAGGCTGGTTGCAGTGGTTGTCCAAAATATATAGCTGCACAAGCACGTCGTACTATGATGGGCACAAGGAAGAACTGGTCGCTCAAAGAAAACGGCAAAAATTAGACCAAGACATGCGCGCACTTCAACATTAATATGATTGTTTGCGGGTAGGGTTGTCGGCTACCTGGGTAGGTTGAATTGATCAGCTAACTTCACCATCGAGCCCAGAAATAGGTCAAAAATGACACAGCGGGGAGGCCCCCATTCTAGAATATGTGGGTCCACTCCGTTTGATCCTTGCATCAAGCGCTCTAAGCATTCGGTGAAGGAATCAGACGTTCTTTCGGATATCGTGCTCGTCAGGAGTAGCGGGCTATCACTGGGTTTATATCCTTCCCCGTTAGATATAGCCAGCAGCCGAAGATTCTCGGGTTCCGAAGCCAACAATTTTCCCTCAGTGGCCTACAGGAACACATAACACGGTCGAATGGATAAGGTCGGACTAAACAATTTTGGCGGCGGACTGGCGGAACTGAAATGCTCCAGAAGGGAACCCTGAGGAGCACCATATACCTGCAGCAGAGAAATAACGTGCTCGATGCTGATGAAAGTGACTTTCACGCCGAGAGCTATTATTTTCTTTGCCATCAAAATGAATGGCACACAATGGCTGTGCATAGGGCACGGAAACAAGATCACATGTGGTGCAAGTGGACTAGTTTCTTTCGGTAAGGACCCCATGCTTCTCTGCGAAGAGCGAAAACGACCACAAAGATGTCAAAGCGGGAACCGTAATATGAAGAGATCTTTCACTTCAGAATTGTGGGGTATCTTACGATCGACTGCAGCAGCGAAAACATCAGCTGAGCCACCAGTTTGTGACGAGAGGCGTGGTCAAGCACAAAGCTTGGTATGGTTCGATACATCGATGGCAAGATGTCACAGACCGGCCGTTTCTTCGTTCTCAAACCCCTAGGAGGAAACAATACGAACCGCTGAAACAGGACAAAGTTGAAGGCAACCGCAAAACCTCAACATGAATAGAGGGTCGATACTCGTGAATCACCCCAAGCGGCGGCCATACCAACAAACGACTCGCCCCGTTGGAGTCATAAGCAACAGTCGAAAAGCTCAATGAGAGTGATCTGACAAACGCAGAGCAGTCAACTCACCTTGTTTGATCCAGCAAAACCCCTAGATTAATCTCATCCGCCACTCTGCCGGAGGTGCAGGAGCAAACAACCGCAACCACAATCTGTCACGCAGTGTGATCCTCACTTGTTGAGATCTTGGCCACCATTCACCTTCAATGTTGGGCATCAATGAGCAGCTTTGTCTACCAGACACACACACAAAGTTTGGAATCACGCAAAAAGTCGTGATCTCGAAGACAAGGTATCGCAATGTGCCAACTCAAAAGCATAAAGCACACTCAAGAACTATCAACATTCCCAGAAACCTGTAACGCCCAGCTGGAAAGAGAGACATTGCGACGCTGTGCTTGAAAATTTCTTTTAGAGTTCGTACCAATTAGATATCTGAGGAATCGTTGGAGTGATTCCGAAGCAAACTTGGTCCCACAGATGGTGCTGACACAGTGTTCAGTCAGCTGCCTCACACGGACGTCAGAGACTATTCGGCCTGACGAAATCTGCGACTGTCGGATTCTGACAAACAGTGCAACATGCTCACAGGAAGTGCGAAGAAGTGCAAGCAAATGCAAAGGAATCGTGGGAGAATCTTCTGATCATAAAAAATAGGTTGGTCAGTGACATTTGTGACAACGCCTCTGTGCATCGAAAATGGAATATTCGAGGTCAAACGGGCTCCAGCTCGCTGTAATTCAAACAAGGTTTACTGATTCGCCATGGTTACTTCAGCAAAAGACCATGTCGAAGATCGTACACCAGTCTGCTAGACGAGCAAGAGCCAATACCCACGACAACAGTCAGTCTTGCAGTTTGGCCATCTATTATTCAGATCGTCGCCATCACTCACATTCAGTAATCTGCATCGATGAGGATCTGTACCTCCGAGACACACACGGCGTTTGAAACCGCATGAGAAGATCACGGTCTCCACCAGTAGATGTCGCAGTCTAACTCAATAGTGACAGTTTTGAGTCGAAAATGAACTAAAAATTTGTCGAGGAACGATTACATGGACGAGGACATCCGTTACAGCTTGGACGGCAGAGGTGAGCACATTAATAACGTCTATGTTGTCTAGATCGATGACCCTTCTCACCATCGTTGAATACTACGGATGTGTGTGTTCAAACACGATCAAGCTGGATTTTTGGAGAATCGGAAATACTCAGTCTGCGGCGCATCCCGATCGGCATCCAAATGTGATCATCACATTGCGGGTAACAGTGAGGCCAAAATTTGCAATAGGACTGAAAGACATTACTCTCTCCTGCCTAGGATTACATTTACAGGTTGCGTGGACGTCCAGGACCCGGCAGACGGTAACAAAGAGAACTGAAAAAAGAATCAAAAGACAAACCTTAGGTTTGATTTTGACCAACTGTTTATCCTGCACAACTAATCACACACTCAATCCAAACGATAACTTCTGACTCTTAACACCCGAATAGATCAGTGCGCAAGAACCCGTAACTGACAAGGAGAAAGAGATTGGAGCAGTTGATCACACATGAAGCTCGAACAAAAACAAATCTCGCAGTTAAATTGCAGTAAACGAGAGAATTATGAGCCACCGATTGTATCAAGCTTTCATTCACACAATTCAACATCCTCCCGCAGCAAATAACCTCAGGATCGATACTGGCCGAGAGCTCGAAGACAGACAGAAACCTTTGCAACCGCAGGAAGAAAATCACAACAACCAACATTAACTCTACAGAAGCTCTTTGAGCATCGACACCTTGTCCGCATCAGCATAACCTTCATCCTGTTGAAACTGCAGACTCACCATGAACTCTCAATATTGATTCATTCAAGCAATAGAAAACCAACCTAACGCCCTCGCAAAGATCTCTCAACTTCAAACCCAAAAATAGACGACATGAATCTCTGTTTGAGTAAAGACAAACTTAGAGCACCGAAAAAGTGAGTCCAACGGATCATGGCTTGTACAGATGCCGCAAATCTACAGCTCAGCTTTAAATTTGAAGAAGTCCCACGTTTTCTCAGACCCCTTGGAAGAAAATCCATATTCCACATCAATGCACGGCAACACCGACAGGTTTCAACCCCAGACTGGCGAAGCAGAATCCTTTTGTCAACTTGTGAATGGGATTTTTTGATTTGGGAGGACACTGGGTTTGCAAAGGTGGCACCTTTTGACAGTTTGGCTTGTGAAAGAGGTTAGAATATGTTGGGTTGCACTTGGAAATGTAAATGGGTCTAGTAGGACATAAAGAATACATGTCATTTTAAAATAAAAATAAAAATAGTTTTTGTCAAATCCAAAAAATGTCAAGATACTTGAATCAAGTTTAGAATACAAGAAAGGCATTGATAACAATAAAAATGGTCATAGTCTTGCCTCCCTATGTATTAGCTACTAAGAAGGCCTTGTAGAAGTTTCTTAAGAACCACAAAACTTATAATTTAAGCATTAAGCTATAGATTCTTCCTAATATAGTTCTCTAAAAGTAAAAATTATACAAAATATATTTTAATAATCATGTATTTAATAGAATCTAAAGATCTAATCTATGTCTAAAAAAATTATTAAAGTTTTTTGATAAAAACATAATCTATTTGATATATTTTTACTTATTTCTATTATTTTTTAATTATCTAACTATTAAAGATATTACATAAAAAGAATATCATATTAAATACTAAAAATATTGAATGTTTCAAATCTTTATGTATATTTTAAAACTATAAAACTTTTATAATATTAAATACTACTTAAAAAATTCTAGTCTAGGTCTTGCAACTTAAAATCCAATCTATGTTGGCAAATATAATTAACTAAGACAAATTATTTTCTTCTTTGTTAAATATATTTTAAACTATTTAATTTTAAACTATAAAGAAATTTTTGGTCAAAATTTTCTTAATATAGCATATTCATATTTAAACTTAACTTTATAAAAGAACATAATTATATCTTTTAAAAATTCTTATTAAAAGAAATCAAAATCTTTAGTTTTGATATTATAAGACTAATAGATTTTATTAAAAAAATTATATTTTAATTTTGCTATTACCATTACATGGACTTTTTGTTTGATTTTAAAAATATTTTTTTATATAGTTTTTTTATTTTATTTTTTAATTGGTCTAATTAATAAATATGTGTATATATTTTATAATATCAAATTTAACTACTTAATTTAATTTAATTATATTTTTATAAATAAATATTTGAAGAATTTTTTATCTTTTGTAATTTTCATGTGGTACTTTTGTATATATTAAATAATTTAAGAGATATAATTTTGGATGTTTTATATCTTTTTCTTATATTACTTGGTCAATCTTTGAATATATTTAGTTTAATCTTAGGTTTCATGTTTAATTTTTATATAAATTTTTTATAATTCTTACATTTATATATTTTTGGTTATATTAATTCTTAGATTTACATCATTTTTGTTTAAACAAGTGAGTTGACTTCTTTCAATAATTGATTCTTATTTTTTCTTAGATTTATATTATGATTGCAAAGAATTTTTTAAAATATTCTTTAGTTAGATTTTTCTATTTGATTATATTATTTTTTTTTACTCAAATAATTTATCTTCTATTATAAATCTTATTTATTTTTATTACTATTAAATATATCTTAGAATTTATATTTTATAATTATTATTTGAAAATTAAAAAACTTAATTTTTACTTAGAATTACAATAAAAACCTTAATACTATGATACATTTTTTTAAATCCAACTTTATATTATTTAATAATAATTTGAAATAATTTTTTTCATAGGCACATTAATACAATAAATATTTGGATCTAAAAATAAGTTGAGAGTTTTTAAAATGTTCTTAGAATTATCTATTATTTGATATCCTATCACAATGCTATGTTATGTGAAAACTAACTTGTGAATGCAGTTGAAATTTGGTTGTGGAAGGTAAATTATATTTGCAACAAATAAAGAATTTAATAATCAAAATAAAAAATTTAAAAAAAGAATTAATTGAACCTTAAAAGAATCAATAAATAATTAAAAAAAAACACCAAAAATCATAAAGAACATTAAAAAAATTATTAATAAATTCTAAAGAAACTTTAATAAATTTAAAATAAATGTTAATAAAATTCTAAAAAACTATAATAATTTTCTAAATTTATTCTAATAAAATTTAATAAATCTTAGTAAAATCTTAAAGTTATCTTAGAATCCTATTTAAAATCCTAGTCAAAACCTAATAAATTATAATCAATCCTTTGGCAATGTTATAAGCTCAATAACTATTGATTAAACCATTGATCTTATTCATATACTTACACACATTGGAATCTAATTGAAAAAAAAAAAAAAAAAAAAAATACATACATAAATTTAAAGAAAAATCCAACTTAATAATTGGAAGAAAAATCTCTTTGATTTCTTGAATATCGGTTGTCATCCTTCTCCAACCTTGATATTGATCTTTTAGCAGCAATAATTCCTTATTGAATAGTTCATTTTCACTCAAAATTGGCAAAATTATTGAAAACTAAGTTTTCAATCTATTTTCATAGATATATATATTTATTCCAATAATTACATATATAATTAGGTAGAAGTAAGTAAAAATAGATTTATTTTATAATATTTAAAAAAAAAAAAAAAAAAAAAAAAAAAAAACACACATTTTAGAAGCTTTATAGAAGTAACTTTGACTTTACATGTATTTATAGTTGATTAATAGGTTAAAAATTTGATCAACAAGTTAGCTATATGTCACATGTGTTGATAGCTTGTGGAACAAGCTAACTATGTGGTACACATATAAAAAACTTGTCTTATAAGTTAGGACATATGTCTTACAAAGTCAACATGTATTGGTAGTTACATAGAATATTGCTACATATTTCTTAGTTAGATAGTATATATAGAGACAAGAGTAAAGTCTTTTTTATTCTTTTTAATACTTTTTTAGTTTTTAGTCTTCTAGTATTTGGTAAGAGCCATTCTAGTTCAATATATTACCAACTTTGAATGACTTTCTAATCTTTTTAAGTGACACAAGAGTATATTGGATTTTCTTTCTTTAAAATTCATATCTTTTACAGTTTGACAAGAGTCCTAATTTATTGTTCTTATTTTGTTCTAGAAATGAATAGATTATTCGACTTTTATTATTGTATTCTTGAAGGTTGCAAACTATCCACCTTTAAACTAACTTATAGTTTTTTAACATTGTATTTTTTTCTTTAAAGAAGGTCAATTATTCCTCTTTCTAGAAATATTTACTTAATACTAAAGGTTGCAGATTACTCTCTTCTAATTTAATTTTTTGAATTTATTTGAATTATCTATAGAAAGAAATATTATGGATGCTACTCTTGGTAGAAGTGAGAATAGATTTATAACTATTATAAATCTTCACAAGCTTATCAACACTCTTAGAGTACAAATTTTACATATTTCTAATATAAATCATGGAGGTACTATTTCTACTTCCATGAAAGAAATCAACAATGAAGTTTAAAGTCTACACTAAGAAATTATGCAATGAAGAGAAGCAAGTAGATTAAGTTTATAACTGAATTTGAAGAGTCTTGCTATTGCAAATATAAGAGAGACAAGAATAAGTATATTAGAAAAGTGTGATGGAATAAAAAAAATGTTTTGAGGGTTTTTACAACAAATAAAGTTCTATTTAAGGTTGCATCTTTTTCAATATTCAAATGGATTTATTCAAGTTGGATTCATAGAAGTAATTTTCTATGAGAGTACCATTTTTTTGTTTACACATTTGATGAAAAAATATTCACAATTATTCTATATTTTGAATTCATTCTTGAAAGTATTTATGATTATATTTGGAAAAAGTGATTACAAAAAGGATAGGAAAGACCAAGCTAAACTTTTTTTGATAAACATTATGTTTAACTACTACATATGCTGCTAAATGCCAAAATCTTACTTGTGACAAGAATTAAAATGATAAAGTTCTTATCAATCAATTTTAATATGGATTAAAAAATAATATCAAAGATTTATTATTGACAATATTGAGAATAGATTTATTGTAGCAATTTATTACTTAAGCCATTGCATGCAACAATCAATTCTTTGAAAGATGTCAAGAACAAAGATAAGGTTGGAGATGTACAAATTAAGCCATGAAAATACCTTCTGGTTTTTGGAAGCTTATTTGTTTAGGCCAAAGCCTATAAAAATTGATATGGTATGATTTAAATTTATTTTTGAGCAAAAAAAGACTTTTTATTGTCAAGAAGATTTGTGCCTATATTGTGGAGAATCCAAGTATACTGCTTAATATTATTCAAAGAAACAATGCATTCACAAAATAAGGAGTATGGTTGCCAAAGAGGACAATGAATTGAAAAATAAGTTTTTTCAATTACAATAAGAACTATGTGGTTGAAATCTTATATAATATCTAATAAAAGTATTATTCTTTCTTCAAATATTTCATATTATTTCATAATAGAAATTTGTTCAAAACCAAAAAATTATAAAGCCTTAGCCTTGTTAGATTCAAGAGCTTTAGCATATTTTATAAATGAAGTCTTTGTCATAAAACAAGATCTATCTTTAATTTAAAAAATAAAACCTATAAATATAAAATAATAGATAGTTATTCATTTTTTTTGGAAATATTATATATAAAAGTTGTAATACAATATAGATAAGATAATTATATATATAGTTAGAACTATGGAAATTTTTAGAATTGGAGTTAAATTAGTGGATTAAGTAGAATCTATTAAAGAATATTCTAAAAAGAACTTAAGACGATTATTTAAATGGGACCTACCATGGAACTTTTTAGAAAAGACTTAAGGTGGTTATCTAGGTAGAATCTACTATGGAACCTTTTAAAAAAGAAATTTAAGGTGATTATGTAAATAGGATCCACTATCTAGGAACATTTTAGAAAGTCTAGGATAGTAGGACAAGGTATAAATAGGACTGGTCAAGATCTTTTAGGACATCTGGTCAGGTATGGCTATGGATCCTTTCTCTTAGTAAAATTTGGTTTTACATCTTTCTATTTAGATCTGTTTTATTCTGTTTCTATTTTCTTGATTTTATCTTTCATATCTTATTCTATTTAATTCCATTCAATTTTGTTCTAATATGTTTTGTCCTATTTTGTGATGAAGCTTTACATTACTATGATTTAAAAGGATCTTGGATTTTTGAAATAGTCTAGTCCTATTTCATTGGTATCAGAGTGAGTGTTAAACTATTTACTTCTAGTAGCGAGTCTAAGGTCAATTGTTGTGGTCACATTGGGTATTGTGTTGAGGCTACTACAAGCTACTCTAAAAAAGTCAATTAGGAGGTGAAAAGGCATTACAATAGTGGAGTCTAGTAGAAAAATTACAGTATTAAAGATATGGCAAAGCAATCCGAGATGGAGGCTCAAATACAACATTTCTTAGGCCAGATAGCTACTTTGCAAAGAGAATCACTTTTAAAAATGGAAGACACAAGGTGATACTTTGTACCTTTGCATCAAGTGAAAAAAAAAAAGACAATCTACAATTAAAGACTTATTTGTATGGACAAGCTTTATGAAGAAGCAAATGCAACATGAGTAATTGATATATATGGTAATTTCAAACCTTGTGTTGGTGGTGGAAAAGACAGTCGAAGGAATAGAATGGGCAGAACAACTCATACGAAAATATAAGGATGTCTTTTCAACCAATCTACTTATTGGCATATCTCTTGATTGAGGTGCCTTCTTTCAAATAGAACTATTGCCTCGAACCAAACCAATAAGTTGACCAATTTATTACCTAGTACCAAAAGAATTTAAAGAATTACGAAAGATATTAGTTAAAGTTTTAGAGAAATGTCTGATTCGAGAAAGTACATCACCATGAGAAGCACTTTTATTCTTTGCATCCCAAAAAGATGATAGATTTTACCTTTGCATCAACTATCGAGGCCTCAATAAGCAGACTATTAAAAATACATATCCACTTCTACATGTAGATGATCTTCTTGACCAACTTTAAGATGTATTTATCTTTAGTAAATTAGATCTTTGAAGTGGCTATTGGAAAACACCTATTGCAAAAGAAGATGTGAAAAAGATAGCATTTTGTACATACTATGGACATTTCAAATAGTTGATTTTATCCTTTGGCCTCACCAATGCTCCAGCTTCTTTCATGAGTTAGATGAATAGATTATTTTGAGATCTTTAAAATAAGTATATAATTGTATTCATTGATGATATCCTTGTATATAGTAAAATCCTAAAGAGCATGAGCAACACTTATGAGAAGTATTGTATTGGCTAGAAGATAGTCGCTTCTATTATAAGCAAACAAAATGTGAACTTTGAAAGTCAAAAGTCACATTTTTGGAACATGTGATGTCCTCCAAAGGCATACATATGGAACAAGATAAGATCAAAGCAGTGGTGGATTAGTCAACTCCTTAGGATGCTTCTAAATTTTACTCATTTTTAGGCCTTACTAGATACTATCATCGTTTTATTCGGAAATTTATTTACATTGCTACCTTATTAACAAATCTATTAGAAAAGGGTGCCTCATTTGAATAAAAATTAGAGTAGCAAAATGCCTTTGATTAATTGAAGGAGGCACTCATTATTGCTCCAATATTGCAATCATATGATCCTAATCTTCTTTATATGCTTGATATTGATACTTTTGACTTTGCAATTGGAAAGATCCTTCAACAAGACTTTGGTAGGGATCTTCAACCTATGGCATATGAATCATGTAAGCTTAGAAGGATAGAGTACAATTATTCTATACATGATCAAGAATAATTAATAATTATACATACCACAAAGGTGTGGCAACACTATCTATTGGAAAAACCAATGATTGTTCGGATTGACCATCAATCCTTACTACATGATTTATATCTAGAAAATATGAAATTACAGTATTCTCATTGAAAAAAATAATTGTAGTTTTTTATTATCCAGCTTAAGTATAAGCAAGGGTAAAAACATATTGTGTTAGACATCTTATTGTGAAGACCAAATTTGAAGGACAAATCGTGAGACAAGGCAGTAGTCGCTACCATTAATAGTATCATTTTAAATCTAACCAAAGAGACAAAATGGAAAGAAGCTATACATGTAGATGCTTATTTTAAGATGTTTAGCAATCAGCTCATAATAGGCGATATACAATATCAAGATTACACTCTTAATGATGGCTTATTTTATTTCAAGAAGTAAATTTATGTACTCAACAATACTAAGCTCTAGACGTGCATACTTTAGGAAGAACATGACATCCCAATATCTAGACATCTAGGACAAGAGAAGACTCTAGAATGGATCTTAAGGACATGATTTTAGGCAAGTTAGGATTGTGATGTTAGAGCCTTTGTATGCTCTTACAAGTCATATCAATGTAATAAAGTATACAATGTAGCGTCTCCTAAACTATTATAGCCAATTTTCCTACCTATGGCACGTTGAGAGCAAGTGACTATGAATCTCATTACATGTTTACCACAGATGCCTCATAATCATATTGTGGTTGCCATCTTTTTAGATTGACTCTCAAAGCAACTTCACTTGGTCGTGATACGCTTGGATATTGATGCTTCAATGCTTGTACAAGTCTTCTTTGATACCATCTTTCATCACCATGGATTACCTTGTATCATCGTTTCAGATCGTGATCCATACTTCACTGGAAGTTTTTGGCAAGCCTTATTCAAGCTATTAGGCACACGACTTGCCGTGTCTATAATCTTCCATTCCCAAAAAAAAGACAAACAGAGCATCCAAATCAAACTTTGGAAGACATGCTGCAAACATTTGTAGTAGTTCATTATAATGATTGGGATGAATACTTGATGTCTTTGGAATTTTCTTACAATGATAGTATTCAAGCAAGTATTGATCATTCACCATTTTTTTTAATATCAATCAGCATCCAATTATGCCAGCAATTCTTTATCATCTTATCGATACTAATAATCTGACAACAAAGGAATTTATACAACATCTTATAATGATCTTATAAGAGGCACGACACCACCTCTTTACTGCATAGAATCAATAGAAGTAGTATGTGGATAATGATTGGCAATACAAGACCTTCTAGGAGAGTGATTAGGTATTATTCTCCAATGCCAATTTCTCCTTTGCTACATCAATTCAAATATGTAAACTAATACCTCAATGGCTTGGACCTTTCTACATTTTTGCAATGATATCTGATATCACATACCACCTCGAGCTTCTGCCACATATTTAGATTCATCCAATCTTCCATGTTTTGTAATTGAAAGAATTTCATATCGAATCAAAGTGCTTTTTAGATCATCACCAACTACGACCACCACCAGTTGTAATTGATGACCAACAAGAATATGAAGTAGACGACATTTTGGAGCATCACTATCTTTGTCATGGTAGTGGATGTCCACAACTTTAGTACAAAGATCTTTCGAAAGATTATCCTATTCATGATGCAAGGTGAGAACCTATACTAAATCTCATTCATTGTCAAGAAATAATTTGGAGATACCATTGCAAGCAAAAACGAGGATGTTTCGTATTAATAGAGGAGAATTAATTGTAATAGGATATACATAAGATAATTATATAGATTATTAAAACCATAGAAGTTTCTAGAATTTGGATTAGGTTAGTAGACTAGATAAGATCCACCATAGAATATTCTAAAAAGAATTTAGAATGATTATTTAGATGGGACCTATTATAGAATCTTCTAAAAAATGAGTTTAAGGTAATTATTTAGGTAGAGTCCACCACCTAAAAACATTCTAGAAAGTCAAAGGTAGTAGGATAAGGTATAAATAGGACTAGCTAGGGCCTTTTGAGGCATCTAGTTAGATATGGCTTTGGATCCTTTCTCTTAATAAGATTTGGTTCTACATCTTTCTATTCAGATCTATTCTATTCTATTCCCATTTACTCAGTTTTGTCTTTCATGTCCTATTCTGTTTAATTCCATTCAATTTTGTTCTAGTATATTTTAACATATTTTGTGATGAGGCTTTATGTTGCTATGATTTAGAAGGATCTTAGATTTTTGAAATAGTCTAGTCTGATTTTAAAAGTATTCTTTGATAAGTAGCAACTAGAAGTCATAATAATTTAGAAATATTTAATATAAATAGATATCCTTTTAACTCAATTCTTTTACAATTATCATGACTAAAAAAGTATAATCTTCAAAAAAATTGGATTTCTTGTAATTTTGATTTTTCTTGTAGTTTAGTCTAAGATTTTTTTAAATAAATAAAAATCCATAAGATCAATACATCTAAAATATTATTGATAGGTAGAGAGTTTTTATACATGTTGCAAAAGAAGGATCAATTTTTATTATATATGCCACACCTAGTGTTGTTAGAAGAAAGTTTTTAACTAACATTCTAAGCCACTATCAATATTATTAAGATATTTTTGAAAAAAGAATGCAGATATTCTTTCAAAGTATCATCTCTATCATTGTTCCATTGATCTTCAAGGAGCTTAATTACTATTTGGACCAATCTATAGCTTATGTCATGGACATATATATTTATCTCAAAAATTACTTATATGATTAAGTAGAAGTAGGTAAAAATAAATTGATTTCATAATATCTTCTAAACAAGCTTCTCAGAAGCTTTATAGATATTGCTTTGACTTTATACATGTTTGTAGTTAATTGATAGACCAGAAACTTGATCAACAAGTTAGTTACATATTACTTAGGTTACTAGCTTGTGGAATAAGCCAACTATATAGCTTACATATAAAAAACTTGTCTAATAAGTTAAGACATGTATCTTCCAAAGTCAATACATATTGAAGGTCATATAATATATCACCATATAGATTTTAGTTAGAGATTATATATAGAGACAAGAGTGAAGCCTTTTTCACTCTTATCAATACATTTCTAGTCTTTAATCTTATTTCAAGACTTTCTAATCTTCTTGTCTTTAGTAATAGTCATTTTAATTTAATACTATATCATTTTTGAATGATTTTTTTAGTTTTTTTGATTGATACAAGAGTATATTGAAGATTTCTTTCTTTGAGATTCATGTCCTTGACAGCTTATCACAAAACAAGCTAGTTATACTTAAAGAGTGTAATTATGAAAATTTAGCTGAAAACTTCATGCGCCATTTTAAATCTCTAGCAAAAGCTCTTATATTATTTTTAAAGAGAAAAGATAGATTTTTTTGGATATATCTAGACTATCAATGACTCAATAAGATCACTATCAAGAATATGTGTCTTCTATCTTTGATTTTAAGACTTCTTGATCAACTGAATCTAGTAAAGATCTATACAAAAATAGATCTATGAGGAGCATACAATTTGATATACATTAAAGAAAGAGATAAATAAAAAATTACTTTTCAAACTAGATATGGACTTTTCAAATATAATTTCATGTCTTTTAGACTCATAAATATACCAACTGCTTTTTAACATCTTATGAATGACATTTTTTATAAAAAATTTGATGATTTTGTCATCTATTATTTAAATGATATTTTAATCTAATCTAAAAATGTAAAAAAATATAAATTTTATATTTGTTATATATTACAAAAACTTAAAGATGCAAAATTATATGCCGAGATAAAAAAGTATATATTCCACATTATTCAAATTAACTTTCTAGGATATATTATTTCCAACAAAGGTTTTATGATGGATTTCAAGAAGGCTCAAATTATTATAGATTGGAAGATTCTAAAAACAATTAAATATATACAATATTTTTTAAAAAAATTTAATTATTATCAAATCTTAATTAAGAACTTTTTTCAAGGTTGTGGCTCCTCTTACACATTTGACATGTAAAGACAAACTTGGATAGAGCAAGGAAATTGAAGCATCTTTAGAAGCCTTAAAAAAATATTTATTTCTATACAAATTTTGTATTGCATTGATTTTTTTAAGACATTCTTTATAGTAATAGATTCATCAAATCTTGCTATAGGTGTTGTTTTGTCATAAATCAAAGCAGATGAAAAATTCCATCTAATAGCTTTTCATTTCAAGAAATTTTTAATAGTGAAGTTTAACTATAAGATCTATAACAATGAGCTTTTTACAATTGTGGATTAATTTTTAAAATAGCATCATTATTTAGAAGGCACCTTAAGTCTAGTCACCATATATACAAATCACAAGAATCTTAAGTACTTCATGTTGACATATATTTTGAATTGTTGCCAAGTCTATTGAAGCATGCTATTATCAAGTTTTGATTTCAAGATCATTTATTGATTTGAAAAATAATAAGGTTTATAAGACATCCTATCTAAACGTTCTTATCTTATATCAAAAGAAAGAAATACATCTTTTAATGAATAAAGAATGATTCTCTTCAAGCTAGAAATTTTTTACCTTTAAGTAATGAAATCAATATTGACTTTTAATTCAACATTTCTTAAGCAAATTCAATCAAGTATATCTTTTGATCTTCTTATTCATGATATTAAGAATAATTTTTTTAGGTCTTATGATACTTCTAAGTTTGAGTTTAAGAATAATCTACTCCATTTCAAGGAACATTTATACATTTTAGAAGGCAAAGCATGATTATTTATTCTTTAAGTCTATCATGATTTTCCAGCAATTAGATATTTCATATATAAGAAGGCTTTAGAAGTAATATCTAGATATTTTTAGTAGCCTCAAACGTGAAAGGCAATTAAAAACTTTATATAATCATGTAATATTTATTCAAGATCAAAAATTCCTTTTCATCAATCATATGGATGTTTTTAGCCAATATTTATTTTGAAACAATCATAGTCTCTTTTTTTCTATGGACTTTATTACAAATCTTCTAATCTCAGGTTTACATGATTTTATATTTATTAAAGTAAATTATTTTACTAAGATAGCGCATTTTGTATCATATACAAAATCTATTACATGTAAGAAATAGCTAAATTTTTCTTAGACAATATCTATTGATATCATGGATTATCCAAGGATATTATATTGAATAGAAAGACTCAATTTGTATCAAAACTTTAAAGAATTCTTTTTAAGATTCTAAAAATAGATATAAAACTATCTTTGGCCTTTTACTCTCAAATTGATAGATGAACAAAGTACATAAATTAAATTTTTGAGTAGTATTTAAGGTATATTATCAACTATCAACAAGATAATTAGACAATTCTTTTGTCATTGGAAAAGTTTGCTTTAAAAAATATAGTATATTTTTCTATGCAACAAATATCTTTCTTTGCTAATTATGATTATCATCAATAACTTGATGCTTTTGACTTCTCAAAAACTCATAATCTTATAGCAAAAGATTTAGCAAATCATATATTTGAGCTACATACAACAATGAAGGCACATTTCAAAGAAGTTAAAAAATGACAAAAGATCAATACAAATGCTTATAATAATAATAAAAAAAAAATAAAAAAAATAAAAAAAAATAAAAAAACTTAATTTGTTTTTGGCAATAAAATATAATTATTTTGTGACAATATCAAGACTAATTGCCTTTATGGCAAGTTGGATTTTTATAATCTTGGACCATTTTTTATTTGTAAACAAGTCAATCATGTTGCTTATCATTTATATCTATCAAAGTCTATGAAGATACATCCCATATTCTATATATCTCTTCTTGAGTCATATAAGACAATAAATATTTTAGAAAGAAGAAAAATGCCACCCTTTTTTTTATAAAAGTAGATAAGAATTAAGAATTTAAGGTAGAAGAAGTCTTAGATTTAAGGTGGTGCCAAAATAGGTTAGAATGTTTTTTTTATTAACATAAATATGTTATTAATAAATACACATGAAAATCAATAAAAAAATCTTGCAAATACAACAAAGAAGATTGATGCTCTTCATTGACAACATCCATCAAAATTAAGATAAAAAATAGTAAATCTTTATTATAAAAGAAATAAGATCCAAAAAAAATACAATTCTATCTTCTATCTTTTTTTGTAGCTTTTGTATATTTGTAGTGGTAAGAAGATAGAGAATTAATAATTAGCAAATTCAACTCAAGAACTATCATCTGTTGACTTATTAGATGAGACATTATAATTGTTACAACCTTTAAGACAACATAATCAAGATGAAGATCCTTAAGAATAATATATTCTTTTTTAAATAAATGGCAAGTTACAAAATATTTGATATCACAACCTTGGAAGAGACTTTCAATGTTTGGTGATTTTATTAGAAGTAGGAATGATTCTTGATGATGTTTAAAATGTTATATTTGTAAAGAGTTATGACGGCCTCAACAACAATTAAATAATAAGGTGGTCTTCTTGCCTTGATATGAGACATTATCAATGGCTGAGAAGACCTATTAATCATCTTCAAAGAAAGCAAAGATCAGAGTATGTAGCAAATCATATTTACTACAACTTAGATTTCAATAACATATGATGAGTACTCTTTATGGAACTTGTCTCTAGAAGGGAGAGTAATATCATGGACATATATATTTATTCCAATTATTATCTATATGATTAAATAGAAGTACATAAAAATAGATTAATTTGATAATATTTTTTTAAAAAGCTTCTTAAAAAATATATGAAAGAAGCTTTGATTTTACACATATTTATTGTTGATTGGTAGGTTAGAAACTTGGCCAAAAAATTAGCTACATATCACACATATTGATAGCTTGTGAAATAAACTAATTATATAGTATAAATATAAATAATTTACCTTGCAAGTTAAAACATGTATCTTATAAAGTCAATATGTATTGGCAGTGTTATAATACATATTGTTTTATTTAGAAATTCAATTCAAAATCATTATATATCTTGATCTTGAAGTTTTCTAGAATTATGTCAAATCTCACCTTGTTCCAACTAATACATCTTCACATATCATAGAAATCTTATCCAACTCCAAACTGCCAATTTTTGATACCTTCTTGTACCAAATCCAAATATCTCTCAATTGGATTATTAGATTAATATAAAATTTTATACACTCTTACTACACCAAATAAACTAAGTATTATCAAATTTTAAATCATAGATGTGACACCAATTGCATGAACTAACCAAGAGTGCTAGCTCTAAATGTATTGCACAAATCCTAAGCTATTGACACAAACCCTAACTTTGAACAACAATTGCAAAGTCATTCTAAATCCTATAAAAAAATCCTTATACCTTTAGAATAAGTTTAAAGCTAATTCACAAATTTCAATTGTTGATCTTCAAATGCCTCTCTACTTTGCCCTAAATGGCCATTTTAGTCGCTAGAGATTTGAATTCAATCTTATTCAACAAATGGTCAATCTCTAAGTATTAATCTAACCTATCTTAGGGATTTTTTAGCCCGATCCTACCTTCAACTTAATTCTAGTATCAATTATATTAATTATTTATCTCTTTTATCCTATTTTTATTAATTTATGGCCTTTCTAAGGTACTAAAAGAAATTCTACAATCTAAAAGGTAAAATTACTAACCAACCTTTAATCTACTAGCTATTAAGATAAGAAAATAAAATAAAAGGCTTTTATAAAAACCATATTTAAATATCTTAAATTAATATTGAGCAAAGATGATTAAAAATTAATTAGAAATTCATTTTTTATTATATTTTCACTATATAGTTGTGTTAAAATACATCAATGGTCCCATAGAACATTATAACATAGCTTCTAGTTAGATAGTATATATGGAGGCAAGAGTGAAGCCTTCTTCACTCTAATCAATGTCTTTTTAGTCTTTAGTCTTGTTTCAAGACTTTCTAATCTTCTTGTCTTTGACAATGGTCATTCTAATTTAATATATTACCATCTTTGAGTGACTTTTTTAATTTTTTCAAGTGACACAAGAATGTATTGAGTTTTTTTTCTTTGAGATTCATGTCCTTGACATCTGTTACAAAAATATATATTAGTTTAATTTAAAAATTACTTAAGATTAAAAAAATCTTCATTGATTTTTAAATCCAAATTCTAAAATTTTAAACTAGTTAGATTTCAATAACCTTTGATTTAATTATTAAATCAAATTTAAATTCATAAAAGAGATTTAAAACAAATATATGCACAAATTTTTTAAAATTTATTTTTTAATATATTGAAACTATTACATAATTCTTAAACTTATAAACTCCCTTTCATTTCTCAAACATCTAAACTTCTTAAATCACTTTTTATTTTGAAAAACTCTAAAAAATTAAATATTAATTTAAATAACTCAAAATAAATTTTTAATTAAATATTAGTGTATCTTTTTTTTAATTTTATTCTTTAATCAACAAAAAAATGGATTTATTGTGGATATGTAACTTTTTGTCTCTAAATTTAGTTTTGAACTTTGTTCAAAATTAGCCTTCTTTAAATATCAATTTTTATTTTTTTAAAGTAATTTTTGCTAGAATCTAATCTTGATTCTTTCTTCAAAATGCCTATCTTATTTGTTTCTTTATCTACTTTACTTTGTCTTATTTATTGTCTTATAAAGTAAGTAGAAGATTCTTTATAAAAATACAAATATAATACTGAATTTATTTATTAACTCCCTATCTTTTATTCATATTATTTTAAATTATAATTTATATTTTACTATTTTATCTTATAGCCATGTTATAATATATATATATATATATATATATATATATATCAATTCTAGTAATTATTTAAATAATAGAAATTAATAGAAGTAAGTAAAAGTAGATAATTATTATAAAATTTTGTGAAGTAGCTTTTAAAAAACTTCATAGATGCAAATTTGGATTTATACAGATTTGTAGGTAAGTGGTAGTTTGAAAACTTAGCCAAAAAGTTGGCCATATAGCACACATATAGGAAAGTTATTTTGTAAGTTAGACATATTTCTTTCAAATTGGATACATGTTGAAAGTCCTATAGAACATTGCCATATATCTCATAGATAGATAGTATATATGGAAGTAAGAGTGAAGCTTTTATTACTATTATAAATTTTTTTCTTAATTACAATTTAGTTTTAAGAGTCTTTAATTTTTTTTAATTTTAAGTAATAGCCAATTCCAATATTATTTTGAATATACATACTTACTTATTTCTTTTTTTTCATCTCTCTTTGATATATGTCTCACTTTTTTATGTACATTTTTTTAATTCTTATCTTTGATATGTTTTTATTTTTAGAATGATATTTTAAAAGGCCTTAATTATATTTTGGTAAAATTTACTTCTATTAATTTATATATTACTTCTATTGAAGGTATAATCCAATAATTAGTATCAATTTTTAATTAAGCTTTCATATTTGTTTTATCATAAAGGCCTAAGATTAGATTGAGTCCAAATATCTAACTCATTTAGAAGAAACGTTATCTAAAAATCAATATGTTTTTAGTAATAACAACCAAAAATCTTTATACTTATTACAATCAAGAATGAAATTGTTTAGATGAGTAAAATCTATATTGTTCAAGCATTAAAAAAAATTTACAAACAATTGTTGATAATTTTTTTAATATTATATATATTCTTTGGTATTTTAAAGATTATCAAAACATAAGTTTTTTTAATCTGAAAATAGTGACATGTAGCTTTTAAAATCATGCATACTATCTAAAGTATATATTGATTTCTAAAGTCTCTTTCTATTCATTTAAATAGAGAATATAAAAGCTTATTATATCTCATTGCACTATAGAAACTAAAAAAAGAAAATATTATCGTCTCATTAATATATTCTTTATAATATAAAAATAAGTTTTATTCCTCTTAATTATCTCAAAAATATTTATATTGGACTCAATAAAATTTTAGAAAATTAATCAAAATTAATATTGTTATATATTGTTTTAAATTAAAAATTCTTTGATTTAGTTAATTAACTCTTTTTAAAAATATTCTTTATTATGTCAAAAAGAGCATTTGGATCTTTCTTGCAAAAGTCGTAAGATATTACAAAATTATTTTTTTAATTAACAACAATAATCTTCTTAATGAAATTACAAAATTTATTAAAATCGATTTTGGCAAAAACATTCGATTCCATCTTTATTCAATATCTATCAAGTAGATGTGAGTGGATTCTAATAAAAAATCAATAATAACTATTTGGACTTTAAAGATCTTATCCTATAAATAATAGATTTTAATTTAAAATATAAGAATATTTAAATTTCATACTTGGTTCATAAAAAAAATATTATATCAATATATGAGATTGAGCTTAATAATATATTAGTAGAATACAAAAAAAAAAAAAAAAAAAAAAAAAAAAAAACTATATTCACCTTCATATAATATGTATTTAATAATTTCTAAATTTTAACTTATTTAAAGATAATTTGTTAGAATAAAACTAACTTCAAAGCAAGATTTTAGTATGCTTACCATTACATAAACTAATATTTTTATATAATGGCACAATTAATCTATTTGTTTTTCTCACTTAAGCTTTTGATTACAAGATTGAATGTGGAGACAAAAATCAAGTCCTTACTTAGTGCCTCCAACCTCAAGGATAACAAATTAAAAGCTTAGTTTTTCCAAAAATAATGATATTTATTTTTAAATTAAATATAAGAATCAAAAACATTTCTCACATAGCTAAGAGGGTACTTTAAACCAAGCAAGTTCAAAATTGGAGCCACACAATTTGCTAATAGAGGTCATAAATCTTTCTCTCCCACACTATTTTGAAGGTTTGAGCTTAGCACACTTGGTGAGAATCCCATTACCAAATTCCATTACCAATGGTCTTTTGGCCACTACATTCAATCAGTACACTAAAAACATTCTACAAAAAATAAACTCAATTTAGAGTGAGAATAAATTCTCATATTCATTCTCACCAGTATGCAGTCGTGGGCTGATTCTCCGGCCCTCGCTATCCCTCCCTCCTTCATTGTTGTTGATTTTTAATTTTATTTTTGATTCTTTCATCAGTGAGAACTGCTTTCTATCAAGCTGCAACTCAACAATGTGTATTCATACGGACAGATCAACCCTGTCAACACCCGATAAACTCATTTAACGTCATGCGATTCTCACCAATTAATCGAAGGATTGCAAAGCATTGCAAATTTCATTGCACTGTAGACAGACAGACAGACAGACAGACAGACACAGTCAATCTCAATAAGTTGGCGGCGCCGAAACCGCCCATCAGGGTGGGTGTGCGCCATCTTTTTTTCGTATCACAAACTCTTCACTCCAGTCCCCAGTTGCTGCAGCTTTTGGGTGTTTCGCATCGGAACTCCGATGTTGCTGCAGCACGACATCGTAAAACTATTATGTTTGAATGGATGAAGAAGGTAAGAAAATCCATTGTAGTAAGTGGACAAGGGCAGGAAAAAAAGAAAGCAAAACCACACTTTTGGAAGCTATGTAAGGATTTGTCTTCCCCTCAACATCTTCTTCATCCTCTGTCATGAAAAGGACCTCAATTGCAGTAGGAAGACGCAGAACGACACATAAATATACATGTAACATTAATATTAGACGTTTCTGGCCTGTGCGGGTGGTTTGTTCTGTGTGTGTTTCATGAGCGCGGCAAAGTCTTACCTCGTCAGTGTAATGTGGGCTGACCCAGATCAGTTGTGCGTAGTTTGGCAATTCGGCTACTGGACCTGCATCGAATGAAATGAGTATTATGGTTGCATTTGTGGTACGCATTGTCGCCACGTCGTGTCTCGTCGCTTTCAGAATTCTTTTGGAAAAGCGCCTTCTGAAACAACGGCGATTAGGACACGACCTAGTGGAACTTTCGATCGATTCGGGAGTAGGAGTAAGGTGGCGTTACCGAGTCTGGAGTCGAATTCTCGGTCAATTTCAATACTACACGTGGTGTGAGTAGAATACGATGGAAAGATTGTCTGAACTTGCCTCGCGGTTCTAGGTAGAGACAATTGCTGGTTGTGAATCATGGACTTCTCGCGTCCTATGGAGAAGTATGTCCCTTTCACTTCTCAAGACTCTGTTGATTTTGAGAGCATCACATTAGTTTGTAAATTCTGCGGTTTCCTTAGCACGTTCTTGTATGTGGGCGTCACAAGTAGGTTATTCATTCAGAAGAGATTAATTTATTTGGGTGCTTCTGAAGTTCTCAATGATCTCTGAGGTTTGAGCACAATTGATGAAGATTATACTTTAGGGTGGAGTTCTGCAGGAGAAAGTTTTTTGTACATTCAATCTCTGCTGTCGTAGAAAGTGTTCTTTTCAGTGTCCTTTGGCTATGGCGGAGCTTAGGCAAGACCTGCTTCGGCAGAGATGGATCATAATCTCTGACAAGCGGGGGAAGCGCCCGACGGGTTACAACAAGAAATCAGACAGCAATAGCGTGGAGAGTTGCACTTCCGGCCCGTGTGCATTTTGTCCTGGTCAAGAACAAAAAAATGGACATGAATTGTTCGCAATTCGTGAAAGTGACGAAGCTGATTCGCCGGACTGGGAAGTCCGAGTGATCAACAATAAATATCCTGCCGTGTCCTGCGACTTCGATGAAGTACTACCTACAGGCGAGGGCGAAGTTTATGGATCGTGCCGGCTACCAGGCTTTGGTAGTCACGAAGTCATTATCGAAACTCCCAACCATCAATTGCCGTTACCAGAGCTTTCAGCTCTTCATATTGTCAAGGTAACTCACTCAGCATTTTTTTTTCTACGTTTCTTCTTTACATGCACATTCATTCCTATTTTTGAGGTTTCCGTGGAGCTGTAACGAGGATTACCATGTTTAACGAGATAGACTGAAATTCTCCATGTAACTCCAGTTATAAACCTTTAACAGAAAGGATTGTGAGGAAATCTAGCTCTGCACTGCAAACTTGTTTGCAACTAATGAAGCTTTATGTTGCAAAAGCCTGGGTTAATATTATTTTTGCTGCAGGTGTTGAAAGCATACCAAGCGCGGATAAACTACTTCCAAAGCGATTCACGATTCAAGTATATTCATGTCTGCAACATCCGATCGCTTGATGTCCATTTCTGCCAATTTCTGACCCACGTTCTTCTTTAGATTATCTTTAGTACCACAATCTTGACCGGGGGTCCAAAATGTCGAAAGTCTACGTACAAGCGAGGTCGAGTATTAACATAAACCCAGCTTGATGGGATGTATGCTATCAGGTGTTCAAGAACAGGGGCGACAGAGCAGGTGCATCAATGACGCACTCACACAGCCAGTTGATTGCGCTTCCAGTCAGAACCCACAACATACAAGCTGAACTCCATGGTTCTCAAGAGTACTACGACAAACACAAGAGGTGCCTGCTTTGCGATGTTGCACAGTATGAAACACAAGCAAACTGCATCCGCCTTATTGACGAGAATGAGCACTTCGTCACGGTTTCGCCCTACGCACCCATGTTTCCTTTCGAGACTTGGCTGTGGCCCAAACGCCACTCCTCTAACTACGAGACAATTGGCGAAGACGAGGTAAACAATGTGCTTTATGCAGATACGACAGTGAATCACTTGTTCGTGGTATGTGGATTACCATGTGCCACTTCCCTTGATGATGTTTTGTGTGCTGTTTGAAACATGGCAAGGATGGCTGCTAAGAAATGGTGCATGTGCCTTCAAACCACAGATTCAATCATGGCAAAGATGCTCAAGTTGACATTACGAAAGATTGACAAGGCTTTTGGGTGTCCATCGTACAACTACACGCTTCAAACAGCTCCTCTGGGAAAGGAGCACTACAACTCTGCTCACTACCATTGGTGTCTTTGCGTTGTGCCACATCTGGCATCTCCGGGGGGATTTGAACTTGGCAGCGGATCGTATGTGAATTCGGTTCGTCCTGAAGACGCTGCCGACTTTCTACGCAACCTTGAAGTCGACGCACCGTGGGTGCGAGCCGGAGAACGTATCACTTTATTGTTTGTCAAAAACATTTAGCAACAAGACTCATTGATTTGTAGATGTTACAAGAGATCAATTTGAAGAGGAGTGCATCGCCCATAGTGTGCTCATCTGCACAAAGAATGGCAACTGTGGATTTTTTCAAACTCTCATTGCTGAATATGCCATCTTCTGATAGTAAAACTCCACTTATTTTTTGGTTTTCATTAGCATTTTATTTTGAAAAGATCTCTTACTACACTGATTGGTATTTCCTTCGTAATGGAATCCAAACTAGGATTCATCTAACCTTGTTTTAGAAATTTGCTATGGAAGTTACATCACAAAGATTTCTAAAAGCCATCATTTTACATATAATTGTGTTGGTAATATGAAAATTCAATGTATTCTTAATAATTAAAGTTAATAAATTAATAGAAGTTAATAAATTAAAAAATTCTAGACATATCTCGATTTTATTCTATAACATGTATTAATGAAGACACAATTAGAAGAAGTTCAACAAAAAATCAATGTCTATGCCTATTGTAAGGAACAACATCACTTCCACATTGGCAATGACGTATGGTTATTTTATCACAATATCAAGACTATTTGCACTTATAATAAGTTGAATTACTATAGAATTGAACCATTTTTTATTTGTGAATAGATCAAACTAATTGCTTATCAATTATACCTTCCAAAGTCTATAAAAATCTATCTTGTATTTTATGTATCTTTTTGAACCATACAAGACAATAGATATATTAAGAAGAAGACAAATGATACTTTTTTAAAATAAAAATAGACTATAATCAAGAGTTTGAGGCCAAAGAAGTCCTAGATTCAAAGCAGTGCCAAAATAGGTTGAAATATCTTGTACATTGGCATGGATATAATGTTAATGAATACACATGGAAACCAACAAAGAATCTTGATTGCAAGGAAGATTGATTCTTTTTATCAACAACATCCATTAAAATCAAAATGAAGAATCAAGATGTAATCAATACTCCTTATGGAACTTCTTTCTAGAAAAAGAGGTAATATTATAGACATACATAAATTACTTAGATAAAAAGTATTAAGTAAAAAATATATATATAAAAATTTAATAATATCTTGTGGAATAACTTCATAAAAGCTTCGTAAACATGGATTTAACTTTACATATGTTTATATTTGATTAATAATTTAAAAACTTGACTAACAAGTTGGACACATGTCACACATGTTGGCAACTTATGATACAAGTTGACTATGTAGTACACATGGAAGAAATTTGTTTTGCAAGTTAGATACATATCAAAGATTCTATAGAACATTGTAACGTAGTTTCTAGTTAGATAGTATATATGGAGGTAAGAATAAAGCCTCCTTCACTCTTTGAAATGTTTTTCTTGTTCTTAGTCTTGTTTTAAAAGTCTCTAGTCTTCTTTGGCAAAGCCATTCTAGTTCTAATATATTACTATGTTTGAGTGAATATCTATTCTTTCCAAGTGACTGAAGAATGTATTGAAGATTTATTTGCTTAAGATTCATATCCTAAACAACAAGTTGGCATGGCAAGATGTGTATTTTAAAATCTAAAATAAATAATCAGTTTTTGACTTTTCATGTATTATATATAATTGAATGTGTATATAATTTAGAAGAGTTTGTAGTTTTTATAAAGAACACATTAATTTTATTTATTTTTTATTTAAGAAAAAAAAAATATAATTTCTACATTCTTTAGATTTTTAAAATATTATTTTATTAAATCAAGATAAATAGATATTGATAGTTAATTAAGTAGAACTCATAAAAGAATAGATTGTTTAAAGAATCTTATGTCTAAAATTAATATAAATCAAGACATTGAAATGAAGTAATTATAATAAAATAATAATTAATATATAATATTTTAAATACATCTCTATTAATAAGATACCAAAAATATATAAAAATATTCTTTGTAATAACATCTTATAAATAACTTTCAATCTATGTATTAAGTATTATTACCAATTCTATTGATAATGCTTTATAAAAAATATTTATAGTATTTAATATTTTATTTTTAGTATATATAATTTTATTTTAAAATAAAAAATAATATTTATATTTTCTTAATTTAATTAAACATAATATAAATAATTATTATTACAAAAATTAAAGTTTTAAATTAAATTTAGAAATAAGATGTCATTCAAATAATAATTTTAATAAAAAAATATAAAAATAAATAATTTAAATTTTATATTTTTAATTATTTTTAAATCTAATTAATTACTTAGAAATTTTTTTATATATATTAATATATAATCTAGAATAAGAAAATTTCAATAAAACATTTTACATATAATTAAAAGATATTTTTAATATAAAAAATTATTATCATTAAATTTAGTTATTTTTCTTTCTTTAAAATTTTTATTATCTTAGCTTTACAGATGAATTTGAATATGAATATCATATCTATATAGTGTTTTTTTTTATTATCTTAGCTTTTAAGATGAATTTGTTTGTTTTTTGTTTTCTTTTTTTCTTTTCTTTTTTTTCTTTTTCTTTTTTTCTTTTTGTCATCATATATTATGCAATGTATACAAAATTATATCTAAGTTCAAATTTTACAATTTTTTTGATGTATTCAAATACTTATTATTATATGTAGTTAATAATTACCAATAATAAAAGATAGATTTATTTATTAGTCAACTAAAAAAGCACACAATGCAAGAACAAGCCATTTTAGATATTTCATGAAAAATGAGAATAGAAGAAATATATATATATATATATATATATATATATATATATATATATTATTTGCAATACAAACATTAGTATCACACCTTTACATGAGAAATATTTATTATATTTTACTTTATTCACCTTAATATTGCATGTTTTAACAAACGTGGTACAAAATGTCTTTTTGAAAGTTTTTCCATCATAATCTATTTCCAAAGTATTTATAAAAGTTGGATATGATGACATATCTATAGCATTATTATTTTTTGTCCAATCTTTGTAACCAAATAATATCTAATAAAGTACTAACATAAGCAACCAACATATCTTCATTGGCATGCATGAGTATTTTTTATTAATATAACTACACTAAAAAGATATTCAAATATCTACTAGAAATAAATTCTTATCTTCTTAATCAATTAAGTTAAGTTATTCTTTGCAATTTTTCTACCTTCTTTTTTACAATGCATTGATGGATATTTCTACAATGTTTATAATATACTAATTTTAATACTTCATCTAATATTATTTTAAGCTAGCTTCAATTCTATCAAAAAAAAATGAAATATCTTATTAAATATAATCTTATATATTTGAAAAGATATTCTTTAACTTGTTAATAAATATAATATTTTTAATGCCACTCAATTTATTAAAACCATTACCAAAAATTTAATTCATTTTCTTATTTCAATATTTAAAATTTACTAAAACACAATATTTATCCATATCTTAATCCTTTTTTAAGCATGTAAACTTGGTACAACATACAACAATAAATTAGCCACATTTGTCATCACCTATTATATATAATTTGTCATCACCTATTATTAATTAAGACCAAAAATATTTTAAATTATCTAATGCATATAAGTCCTTGTATAAACACAAATGCGTATAAGTCCTTATCAAGTCTGATCACAAATGTTTACAAAATTGACACCACACTTTTAAATGACTGTAGGCACCATAACAAAATGGTCAAAACATTATTTTTTTTTAACAGATAAAAAATTTAGGTGTATATTGCTGGTGTGCTCATTTCAACATCAAAACCCCCAAATCTAAAGTTCCAATTTTAACAGGCCGTCTTAGCATGTGACTTGAAACATTGATAAAACGAATCTCGAAAACATTCAGGCTGTTAAAGCCGCTTAATCTCAGTCATTGGTATAATGATCCGAGAACTCACATATTCTAGGAGCTCCTTCTGGTGAACTTATCTATCGTGCACCAGCTTGGGCTATGCTTAGAAGTCAATTTAATTGATAGATTAATGTATGCAAGTTTACAAACCACGAGCAGGCTTGAAAACACCATCGGAACCCCACCTGATAAATACGCTGGACATCATCGCACTAAAACAATGAACCGACATGTACAAGACCGGTAGTAAAGAAGGTACTAGTATGTGAAGATGCTTCGTGGATGACAAAACTGCGATGATACATTTCATAAACAGAAGTACCTACCATTTATGCAAGCCCAGTGTACATTTGCAGCAATCTAGACTGCACAATTAACATGCTGTGATTAATTACTTGCTATCAACCTTTGAACAGCGTTGTAGCCACCCGCTTCAAGTTGTGCTGCTAATGACATATCTCCAGTTTGCATGATCCGTCCAGCCTCCTCCAACAGAAACGAACTAGATTGTAAGTAGGAACAATCTTACTGGTTTCGAATCTACAGCTAGCAGGTCCGGGTCAAACCCCAGAAATGTATACCTTAAAATCAACTACGGTTCTTCATTAGACACAAGTTAACAGGTGTTCCCGACTCAAAATCAACTACAGATGAGTTTGCTTGCCACACGGCTAAAATTATTAAAAAAAGAAAAAATTGGTTTTTTTTTTTTATAGTTTCCAACTGCTAACGTAGAGTTGCTATGGGACGTTATGTTACCATAATATGTACGTAGGTTGGAGCAATGTAGTTCAACAATCGCTGGTAATGAGTGATCATGAGGATAGCGTTATCATCCTTCTTCAAACCAATAACTGCCGTTGCAACATCTCGTAGGGCATCAGTATCCAGGCCAGAGTCAATTTCATCCAATATTGCCATATCCGCTTCAAGTACCTGCTCACCACCATCTCCGGTCAGCACTCTGGCTGCTGACAATGTACTGATTGTCACTTGGTAACATCACATACATAATTGAACGTGCACAAGTTGAAATCACACCAGCGCGGTATGCAACATCGGGTAATGTATTACGAATTAAACAAGCCATTGCTTACTGATAATTACAAAATCTCATTCCTCTTCTTCTCTCCTCCACTGAAGCCCTCGTTGACATTACGGTCCAAAAATTTTGGGTCCATGTTGAGAGCTCCAAGCTTCTCAGCAACAAATCCATAAAACTGTAGATCACAGAACCTAGTAATTAAACCAGCGTGAAACTGATACTATAATGTTGGGAATACGTTTCCTTTAAATCGAACTTGATTTCTCATAAAACCTATTCAAAGAATGTAAAGAAAAGAAGTGGTATTCAACAAATCACCTAGAGCCTTCAAGACAGCAAATTGTATTGGAGGCACGAAAGAACCTGCATGCACACCATGTTCATTGAGAGCGGAGATACCTCAAGTGGACCAAGTTCTTCAAGGTTTTGTGCTTTTCGCCGAGCATTGCAAGCCATTCGAAGAAAGTCCATATTGCTCACTCCAGGAATTTCAACTGGAGACTGGAAACTTAAAAACAACCCACAATGACTTCTCTCCTCGGGTTCCTTATCGCGAAGATTCTCTCCCTTGAATATGGCAGTTCCCCCCGTCACTTCGTAGTCTGGGTGCCCAACTAGAACCTGCATTCACAACATGCAATCCAATCCATAAAAGGCCAGCCGGGAAAAACCTCAGAGCCGCCAACTAATTCCAATGGCAGGTGGACAATGTTCGAAAAACTTGACGACTAGTGAGTCAGGCATAAGAACACTCATTGATATGCAGTGACTTGCTGCGCTAGTGGAAGATATCAAAAACACCACATTATTAAAACTCACGATAAGAATAGTTACCTTAGATAGCGTGCTCTTCCCTGAGCCGTTCTTTCCCATGATTGCGTGCACCTGCACTACTGGAGACCAGACCTAGTCAGGACACTACTCAATAGCCCTAATATGATAATCTGATCCATATACTCAATTCAAACCCATTGCGCCAGAAACAGTAGAGTTACGCGCCTATGGGGTTTATTGATGTTGTGCTAAAGCACATCATAAAGTCCTGCCAATGGTTCTCGTGCATCTCATAACCTGACAGAATTTATCCCCATTCTCAAGTCGGGGTTTAGGACATAACGAGAGTTTTGGATCCCAATTTAGGATGATCCACAATTGAGGGCCTAAAACCAAAAACATTTATATCCAGTCAGAGACTTGGACCATGCTTATAGTATAATTCAACCCTAAAAGAGAAGCCATTCAGTCCTAGCCCATGATAGCTCCCAATGAAATTCCACGCGTGAGCTTCTCCAAGGATAGGAACTACTCCAATGAAATTCACAAGGTTTCCTTCAAACAAAAATGAGGGATAAATCCGGAAATACAATATGAAACTTGCACACTTCAACTAACCTCTCCAGCGCGAATCACAAGATCCACCCCTTTCAGAATTTCCTGCCGCGTGTCTGACACTACGGCTGTTAAACCCTGCACCTCCAAAATCACAGGCGAATCGCTTTTTTCCGCGACTACTTCATCGAACTGCGCTGCAAGAGCGTTTGCAGACAAAGCCACTGCACCACCACAGCTCCCTCTTCTCCATTTCCTGTGACAATGAGGGTTCAAAATCTCCAACTTCTCTCCACAAACTGTCATACTCTTCTCCCGGAGATGCAATATTCCTGCAGCCATTTGAATGCCTACTCTTCCAGCTCCGACGTGCACCACATTACACCTGCTTGTTGCCAATCCCCTCACCCCAGCTGACGACGACACATGCTGGCAGTACGAGGAGCAAGACGCCATTGCTCCACACCCCTCAGAGCCTCGAAAAACAAAATGAAAAACCCACAATCTGAAAATTAAAAAAAAAAAAAAAAAAAAAAAAAAATCTTCTTCTGCAATCCTCCAAGCTCCTGAACCTCGAAATCCAGGGAATCCAGGGAATCGAAGCCAACCGAGTCCAACGCAGACAAGCAAGCACACGCTTCACGAAGCCACTTGAGCTCGGTAGAGTGCGTGACCCGGATTAAGGATGAAGCTTGAATAAATGTAGAGTATGCGAAGGATGTCTAGTAGATGAATGTGGATGATATTTCTCTTCGGTCCACCTCTGAACCAGCTCAGAGCCTGTTTGTGTGGAAGAAATATACAAGTGTAAAGTTTTTGCGCCTAGAAATAAATCACAAAAATGAATACCAAAAAAAATTTCCAGAATATGTCATTTTATTTCAGTTGAAACAATAAAACTGAAATCAAGTTTATAAGTTCTTCCACTAATTGGGAAGCTCAAAGTCCAAGTATAAAAGTTCAATGTCAAAAAATTAGCTAATTTAAAGTGACTCATTTCACATTTTTCAATATTTTGTAATATTTAAGAAACTAGATAGGGACTTGTTTAAAGGAACATCAATAATCTAATAATCATGTACATCTTATTTTAAGATTTTGTTTTATTTTCATGGGATACATTTGTTGGCTTCTTTTAAGATAATGAATTTTAAGTTTTAAAATAAAGAAATAGGTATTTATATTTTTTAATTTTTCAAGACACAAGTAATATGATTAATTTCTTTCAAGTGCGTATGTTGTTTAATAAGAAAATTTAATCACAAAAAATACAAGAATAAACCAATAAGAACCGCTGTAAGTTAACCAATAAGAACAAGGATTATTGATCTCCAATTTTGTGCGTATTTTTGCACAATTACTTTGTTTCTTGTTTCTGGAAAAAAAAACAAAACAAAAAAAAACAAAAAACAAAAAACAAACAATAATATATGTATGTGATTCATAGTTGTCCTTTATACATAAACCTGCACCAACAATCATATAATTTTAGTGTAAAGGATTTGAAGCATTACACTTACGAGACTTAGTGATGGACATCGGAGTCACAAATGAATTATACGCATCATGCAAACTTTGTCTGACACTTCGCATGCACTAACACACAACTATAGGCAGAATAAACCTTGTAACGGGCAAGATTCAAGTTTCAACTCAGAATAATTAGAATGGAGAAGATGTTTCTGCACAGTTTATTTTCACAATAACATTCGACTAGAAAATCGGTCCAGATCACTCATTCCACATGAATATTCATTTGGCATTCTTTCTTATCAAAACATATTTTGAGCTTGAAATCCCTTGTGCCCACAAGTTTGCACAATCTAAGCTACAGCCGCAAGCAAAATGAACGGAAACTGCACAAGGATTAGCAACAACAAAGAGGGTTTCCTAAGTACAAACGAAAGAGGAAACGTAAGAGAGCAAAGAATGAAGATGAGAATCCGCACAAGAGGATTGACAGTTTACGATAACTAAGAAATTTTACTTCAATTTGCCTACATTTTTGTTCGGCAAAAGTAAGAGCGACGAAACTCTCTCCGTCCCTCTCTCAAACATCTGAACAGTAGCCCACCTCGCAGACCTAGAACTCTAGTGAATCTGAAAGTGAGGCCGCACCAAGGCTGCAGTGTCACTTAAGCCGCCTGCGCAGCTAGCTCTACTCAAGGATTACACAAACTCCTCATGTCTCACTCTACATAAATCAAAAGAATGGTTGATTAGCTATTGTACACTGACGTCCAGCGAATATAAAGTATCTCCGTCTCCCCTGGGTTCTTCTTCCTCAATCCTACGCATATGTGCATACTATTCCTCCGGAAAGCGAAGAGCTGCCACAGTAGGGGCTTTGTAAGCATCCTCTATCATATCATTCAGCTGCCCATGAGAAAAGTGTTTGGCGTGTACTCTGCAACAAGGCTCGGAGCCCAGACACCAGCACTTGGAGCCAAGGAAAAACACTAAAAAAAAATCGATCAGTACATCAGGAATGTGCTGGCGTAACGTGGACACCAATTTGGAGTGCTCAAGGGAACTGGAAGATTCCGCCGCCGCCGACTTGTGCTGCCCTGTTTGCATTAGGACTGATGTAGAGCCACAAGAGAGAGATGATAACTGATAACAACCCGGCCCAGACGTAAATGATAGTCGGTGTCTTGCCTCCCTTGCCCATGAGACCCTTGGCGAAGGGGTAGAGATGGAACAGCACCCACAAGGAGAAGAACACGCCTCCGATCAGCTTGCTCCACTCCGGGATCTCACTGTAGATAGTTCGCGAGACTCCCACGGCGATGGCGATGATGTTAGTGAGGCCGATGGTGATGGGAGGGATCATGAGAGAAGTCCACTTTACAACGTAGAGATCTGCGTAGATATCATCTTCATCCTCTCCAGCAGACTTTGAGGTCAGAGTGAAGGAAATCTCGACTCCGGCCATTACCTTAAGCAGACCCTGGATAACGGCGGCGACATGTGCACTGGTTCCTCCGATAACCCAGAATTGCTCGTTACGCCACCATTCCTCGAGCGTGATACCGGACCATCTAACCTCGAGAATGGCGAGCACGCAGAGAGTGACGGTGATGGTGAGGAGATAGATTAAAAAGGAGAGGTTAAGGGTTTGCACAATGAACTGGCCAGTGAAGAGGGAGAGTGCGGGAAGGAAGCAGTAAACCAGCAGGAAGATCGAGGTGAACGGGTAAATGCCGACGTTAAGGTAGGCAACTCGCTGAAGGAATTTCATGCGAGGAGAGGCGAAGAATGCGTTGTTACGGGAGAAAAAAATTTCGACAGATCCCGTAGCCCACCGAAGCACCTGCAATCAGTGCAATGATTTGCAAGTTGATCAGAAAACCCCGATCTCCCACACGCCCTAGCGAGTTCTACCTGTCAACAAGGTTGCAGTTCACCAAACAGTACCAGGGAAATAAAAAGAATCATTAGGATTTTCTTACTTGGTGCAGACGATCCGTAAGGTTGATGGGGGCCGTACCCCTGAAGGCATCGCGCTTAGTGACACAGTAAATTGAGCGCCAGCCACGATTGTGCATACGGAAACCAGTAACCACATCCTCTGTTACAGACCCGTAAATCCACCCCACTCGACCACCCCACTCTGTTTTGTCCTCGTAGAAGCAAGAGATCACATTGATAGCTTCAGCAACAGTACTAGCATCTAGAGGCTCTCTCGGGACCGTCAGCGCACCGACGGGACGGCTGTTCAGAACGCCTTTATCTGCCAGCGGCCGCCCTTGAAATTCGGCAACAGCAATCGAGGAAGCGAACACAACGGACTGACCGTATCGCTTGGGAAGCATAGAAGCCTCAAGATCATCGTCCTCGTCGCTGGTGTGCTCAGTCATGCCTGTCACCTCGTTCACTCGCTTCGTATGCATGATCTGATTCTTTTTCTTGGATCCAGCGCAACAGCAGCAAAAGAAATCGAAGCATCCTCCGTGTTCACGAACCCTAGGGGGATCGAAGCCGTAGAGCGCAATTCGTCTAAACACACATCCGGTTCCGACATAGACGGGCCCTTGCAGTCCATCCAGAGCTCTCATGTTTACGTCGAAGAAGACGGTGTTGTGGTTGGCATATCGATCGTTGGGGTCGACGCCCTCGAAACGCTGAGGAAACTGGACGTATGCAAGACGATCGCCGCCCTTGTCCATAAAGAAGCACATGGCTTCCCGGATAGCAAGGGAATTGAAGATGTAGTGATCACAATCCAGATTGAGAATGAATGGCCCGTTAGACATGACAGCGCTTGTGCGCACGAGTGCATTCATAGCTCCAGCCTTCTTGTTGTGATCGTATCCCGGACGCTTCTCACGAGAAACATAGACAAGCATCGGGAGACGGATATCTACGTCCGTAGTATCAATCACATTCTCTTCGTCGGCGCTACCCATTAAAGGCTCATGGGTAGGAGGCGCGAGCATCACCTGCAAACAAACAAGCACCACATTCACTGTCAGAAAATTGCACGCGGTTACTTTCGGATACTCAAAAACTCAGACTTGGGTTTGCAGATATCTTTCTGAAGAGAGCAGCGAAGATTGACCTGAATGATGCCAGCATGATCTCCTCGTCCATGCTCCTTCCCAGATTGCGTCCATGTCCCAGGCCAGTGAGTTCCATCGGCCATCCAAGTAGCCTTGGGCACCATGAGAGGATCCGACGGATCGCCTCCACTTTCAATTTGAGACCGCTTGGCACGAATCTCCTCATGAGCATTGTAAGCGTCTGAGCGACGGCGAATGGCTTCAGGCAACCCATTGACGCGCACCTTAAACTCATCATACTCTCGCTTAACTCGACGACGATCTTTGACAAAGTCGGAACGGGTTTTTCCTTTGGTAGGATCTCCTCTCAAAAGAAAATAAGTCTCGGGATTGCGCGGCTCAATCTTGTGCTTCCGACAAAATGGAATCCAAATGCGTGCAAAGCTGGCGGCCTCAGCCAATGCCTCGAATGAGAGAAGTGCACCTCCGTCGTCGGAGAGATAGATTGCAAGCTTTTCGAGAGGATACTCCGACGCTAGAATCGATAGAATAGTGTTGCCGGTGGTCAGCGGAGGCTCTTTCTCGGGATCAGCAGTCGAGACGAACACGTCCACACCTGGCAAATCAGACCGCCCAGTAGGATTCTCCGGCCTGGGGGTCTCGAACTTATCCTTCAATACGGTCAGATCCGTCATACGGTTTATGGGACATAGCTTTGGCAGCTGATCCAAAATCCAGGAGAAGGCAAACCAAATCTCGCAAACGACAGACATCCCCCACAACCACACAGCGTCCACATTCGGATTCCTGATACGCCATGCCAGGAACATACCAAGGACAACCATACGGATCGCCACCAGCAGCCTGCAAACCAATCAACTCATTGTTACCAACTGACAGCAAACAGTCGAAAAGCATGCATCCTATTTTTGTACAAATAGGCAGAAAACACTGTGCACCAGAATCATGCTACGAAGGGAAGCTCATTGAAGTGAGGACAAGGTACAAGACAATTTTCTCTGACAGCAAGTTCGAACCTGTTGACGTTTCCCCTTGTGATTATAACCGGTAATGATGTTACAGCTCAAAGTTGGAACGGGTCGAAATTGTTTAAGAATGAGTAATGGATTACCTGTAAGGACTTAGAATTCCAGCTGAGATGTTTACTTTGCGCGACAAAGGACGGCGAGATTTATCATTGAATTCAGGTACCGCACCCACGTTGCCAGTGGGATTTCCGTCACCGCCACCACCGTCATTGCTACCGTAGGCATCCTCCTTAGGCCACAAGGCATTACCATATCCATACGTTCCCTTAGTCTGGTAAAGCCACCGTGCATGATCAAAGTCTGTGGTGTTATTTCCCGTGAGCAGACCCGGCTTCTGCTTCGTGAGCGATAGGCGGCGGTCCATTCTGCCGGAGGTAACATCGTCACTATTGGGCGGCGGCAATGCGCGCAAGTCATCGCGGCGCGAGTCAGTGTGCTTGAGCGGCTCATCGGGAACCCTGTACTCGTCTTTGCATCCTGGGCAAACACCCTTCCCGTTCAAGGCATCAATGTAGCAGTCTCGGCAGATTCTGAACTGGCAATCACAAGGCATCATGTCATCGCCGCGCTCGTCGCGCATGGCTTTGCCATCACACCCTTCGACAGCACAGATGGGACCACGAGCACCCGCGAGTTGTGGATGATTTCCCTCACTCTCCATCATCTTCTCCATCACGTGACCTCTTGTGACGCTCTTGAATCCTCCAGTGAAAATGGTACTCGATACAAATTGCTGCTCTGCCTTCCCTGCGATTGCCGAGTCTACGGAGCGGCTGGACGGATTCGCAGACATCAGCTGGTGGTCAGGGGTGGCCGGTATCTGGACCGTGTAGAGATAATCGGACCCCATTTCGCTGTCTGTGACGCCGCCCAATTCACTCTCGTCGCGGGAGAGGTTCATAAATCTGCCGCTGGGGGTCCCCCGTCCGTGGTGCACCTCCACCGGGATGTTTGTGCTGCTCCCGTTCGGCGCCCGTCCCATGTTACCCGGCTGACCGCCGCCACGGAATCCAAGACCACCGGTCTTGCTGGACCTCGGCGACGCCATCTTTTGCTTGACGTCGTTGTCGACTCCCTAACCTTGCACTTCGATAAGTGCAAGATCAAATGCGTAGATCCGCAAAAGTCGGATCGCTGAAACTCCAATCCCCGGAGCCACAGTCACGACAATTCAGCCCTCCAGAATGCCACACTACCAGTCCACGCTAGCGGATTTCCCGACAAAGTCATTTCCGCACCCCGCACTAACCCACCTGAAACTCACACCATTTCATACCATCCACACGACGTCAGAAACACTTCCCGTATGCTCTAAACCCCCTCACGCTCATAAAACCCCGGAGTGGAAACTTGAACTCGGTCTCCAAGCCAATAACGATTCTACAGTAGCATCCTCCACGAGCCTCAATCTACACAACCTAGGGACCACCATTCGTCGTCGCTAGCCCACCACATTCACCACTCTCCCAAGAATTCAAACACGATCGTGCACTAGACTGCAATTACCACGAGACGCGGCTCGTCACCAAGCAAGCACGCGGCGGCTGTGCAACCAGGGGAAGAAGCAGCACCCAACTCACAATCTCTTGACGAGGAGAGTGAACGGCAACAAGTACTCCTGCAACCGTCCAGGGTCACAGTGAGCAGGCATGGCATAGAACCCGCTACCGAGAGAGAGAGAGACGACGAGTGGAAGAAAGGAGGCAGATGGGAGGATGGAAGAAGGCCAGATCTTCTCCAGAAACCTCGGATCAATGATGCACCGAGTGAACAGGATCCATCGCCGGAACAGGAATGGAGTGGCAGCACAGCAGCAGCTAAGCTACGGCACAAACACGGGCAGGTGGAAGGGCAAGATCTAGTCTTAGCGGCGCTGAGACACCACCCACCCACCCGATGGCCAGCCAGCTCTCTAGTGACTGACTTGTTTGCCACTGCCCGCGGCTCTCCCTCTTTGCTCTCTACCCTCATCCCCCCCACCCTGGACTTTTCTCCTCCATTCCAGCTGCTTTCCTTTTTCCGCCGTTGAATTTCCCCGGCCGGTCGTGATTGCTTTCCTTGGTCTATCGACTGGGCTCAGTGAATAATTGGGGTAGGAATCGCGTCCAGCATCTTCGTGGAATTTCGTCTTCGCGCTCACGCTTAGTTTCTGGTGGTTCTGTCTGTTTTGTCTCGCCCCATCGCTGTAGAGCGATTTCAGAAAGATCCAATCGCCGTCCACCACTACCACCGCCTCCAGATGGTGAGTTAGTGCGGCTGTTCATTACAGAACTTATTATTTCTATAGATTTTATACGTGTATGTGTGTATTTTTATATATATACACACACATACACACTTATTTAATCTATCATTTAGCATTTCCAATAATGAAACCACTCGGATGGAGCAATTCTGATGTTCTGAAAAGTCTATTTTCTAATTCCATGACCAGGACTGTTATGACCAAATCCTAATACTCCTCCTCTGGTGGCTAATTAAACAACAAGACATCATCAGACATTGCTTTTCTTTTTTAGCCTCAGTTACTATTATTATTAAGGTCAAATGGTTTCTCATGCATTCATCCAACCATCCAGTGCGAGGGAATTTCATCCACGTGTTCTCATTCCCTGTCCCCTATTGTTTTTCCAAGGCCTGGTTGCATATTACTGTAGACACGTTGTAAGAGAATACATTCTTATTTATTTATTTATTTATGTGCATACATGTATAGACATACAGTGAATGCACTTCAACCAAACATCTCACAGATCAGTCTTGCATCTTTCTCTGGGAGCTCAAACAAAGTGGGTCAGCAAAGACTTGCCATGCACATTTAAAATTTAGAAAAAAATAATATTGTAAAAGATGATGGGGGGATTGGACAGTAGACTTTGAAGCAAGCAGGACATGACAAAGAAAACTTGACCAGGGGGGTGGTTGGTGCTACACAGGGCGACACTTGGCTGCAGGCACCAAGACAAAGATAGAAGAAGAAGAAGTTGAAGAATACTAAGAATGCAAAAAATGAACACATGGGAACCCCGAACTTTCTAGGAACCTGAACACCATAACCCATATCTTCACACCCCAAATGGGGCCACCCACATTTGGTTTTTAAATGCAATCCATATATATATATATATATAGATGTATGAAGACGTCCACCTTTTGAATGGGAAAAAAGGGATGAATGGTAGGCTTGGGCTTGTTGGAGTTCAGGTGTTGAACAGATTCCAGAACACCAATACAGTGAGCATGATAAGAAAGAGGAGGGTGGGATAGAGTTTCCCATGAATTACTTTGTTGGAATGTTGAAACAGATATTTTTCTAGAATTGTAATTTTTCTTTTTAGGGTTAAGTGTGATAATAAGTAATAATAATAATAATAAAGATCTCCTGCACTGGTCTCTGTCTCAGGCTCTAAAAACTGTAAAGCTGAGGGTCACCCTCAAGAAAGACTCTGAAGTGTGTATGTGTGTGTGTGTGTTTGAGGTCATTGGAATGTGCAGAAGAGATGATGTTTTTTTATGAAATTGAGACAAGTCCTGACCTGGTGGATGGAAAATAAAAAGAGATGATCAAATTGGATGGTGATGAGTATATATATACAGTAGAGTTGGATCTAACATCACTTTGTGGGGTTTCAAACAATCGAGCATTGGGTTTATCCTGGCTATGTCAAAAGAAAAAACAATACAGAAGAAACAAAACATAACAAAACAATGGTTGAGCTTCCACCATTTGATGTTTGACCTACAGACACAGTGTCTACTTTTTATGCCAAAATGTGTTCACCTTTTACTATATCATGGCTGTTTAATAATATTTCAGAATTTGTAACAACTAAGATTTTATGCACAAATTTGAAACTGTTGTGATGGAAGCTTAGAAAAAATGCATGAAGTATTATTATGTTTTGGTTGATATAGTCAATCATAAAATTAAGTTAACTTGTGCATGAGTTGGTTTATAAATCATGGTATTATTTAAAGTAATGATTACTCTTGAAGAATATGATTGAAATTAAGACATGTGTTAATTTGCTAAAAGAATTATTACAAATATATATATATATATATATATAAATGTGCACATCATGAAAGTCTATATACTCATGATGCCACCTTAAAATAACATCAAGTATTCAATGAGCAAAAATCACTAAAAAAAACTTCTTCTTATTTCAAATTCAAACATATGTTTATTCTTTTTTTGTTATATCTATACTTTAATTTATGAAAACGTGGAATTTCAATCCAATAGTACATATTTAAACTTTGGTATTCTATGACTGCATTGTATGTTTTTGTATTTAGCTCCAAAAAGTAAAAGCCAAAAGCAATGTTCACAAATACACATGCATATCGTAAATCACACTAAACCCACATATGGGAGTCAACTGCAATTCATTACTTTATTTTATTTAATTTTTTCCCAGTGTTGTAAAAGTATCTTACTTCAATATTTCTTTCTTTCTTCTTTTCTTTTGTTTATTTAAATTTCTTTTTTCTTACATAATAATTAAAGTTAATTGAAATGATTATTTCTGGTAAGTATTTTTTAGCTTTAGTTGTTACATTTTAATCCATTATTTCCAAATTTTCCATGCATTGAGAACAAAATAGGTCTAGAAAATACGCAAATGAATTCCCCTCTCTTTAGACTAAACTCTCAACCGTGAGAACCATGCAGACTTTAAATTTAAGTTTGATCTCCAGCTCTACTTTTGCTATTAATTGTTTTCAGGGATCTATTTTATTCAATCAAATGCAGCCTTTGCTTGTGCTCCACTAACTCAGCTTTTTTACAAACCCAAAAAGTTTGTCAGAAGAAAGGGAGACTTAAACCCTTGGTGTCAAAAAAGCTTTGACATTGGTATTGAATGATGCTACAAATAGATGGTTGAGCATATTGGCAAAGTTGACATGTTCTGCCTTTGTACAAACTCAATAAAAGTCTTTTGCATGTATAGAAATAATATTCAAAGAAAAAAAAAAAAAAAAGTGAGGAAGAAAAAGGTGCAATGAATAGGAATTTTGTAGTTTCTAAGTGGATGCCATACACACACACAACTAACATGCACTCCTGCAATAATTCCATTTGTTTCTTCCAATGAAGGGACCAACACCCTACCCTTGTTGATACCCGTGTGTGCACCGCCAAGCCACAAACTTCTTATTCCAATTAAACAGGGTTTCATTTTGCTTCATTAAACATGCCCAATTAGAGGCACAGAAATTGAACACAGAGACACCAACCTGGATACTTAAAAAGATGCCATACCCTTATTGATACCAGGGTGAGGACCCCACAAAAGGATATTAAAATGCATGATTGCTGTGCAGAATCAGTCTAGAAGTAAGAAGTCAACTGAGTATCACAAGAGGAAGAAGTCCCTTTTTTTTCCTTCTCAAAATTGTTGTTCATTTGTTACTTCACTTGTTGTTTGTTTGTTGGTTGGTATGGGCCACAAGTACCAGCACCTCATCATAAGAAGAAAAAGCCTCAGGTTCTAACAGAGCCCTTGGGGAAATTTGATTCCAAATAGATCCCTTCTCTCTTTTCTCTCTTTTGTGGTGGGTTTGCAAATGATAGGGTTGGTGCCAGGTAGATAATATGATGTCAACCAACAACCCAACTCCTTCAGATACATTTGTGTGTATAATATATAACACTCTTTTGCACACATACACATCCTACAAAACAAAACACAAATTATATCAATTTATTGAGGTTTTCGAAACTGGAGACTGAATATTTGGATTCCCTGATAGAAATGCACAATGATATGTCTTCTGAGGAGGTTTAAGAAAGAGTAAGCTGCCCGAAATCAAATAAATTTTAAAAAGAAAACGAATAGAAGGCTTGGCCCAGATTGCTAAGCTGCTGCCTCATGGGAGCCATGCAAGCCACAGCCCTCCCTCCATCTGGGCAGCCACGATGTCCGGACGGGCAGCTCAATCCCACATGCCCTACAAAAGAACATGACATCAATGCTAAAAATGACAAATAGAGACATGCAAATCCTTTTTTTCCTTGGTTGCCCACACGACCGCCCTGCCCCTGCCCCTGCCCTAACAGCACCTTTTTTGCTGGTGCCCATGAAGCTGCCCTGCCCGGGTCCTGCTAACCCCCCTTTCTAAGTTGTACATAAAAGTCTATGTGCCCATACTTAGGAATCTGCCCGAATGAAACTTACTTTGTAACGTACTCTCTCAAAATGTTTCATTCATCTACTTTCATCCATCATGAAACTTAAATGCTTGCTTTACAACTTTAGAAGTTGAGATCCATCGGAGTTGGTATTTATTGATTAAAGAGGTAGTTGCAAACCATTCACAAAAAGTAGTGGGATGACTTTACATAAAATAGAAATCACATATAAAATTATTTTATTTGATTGTTTATTTAAGATAAAAAAGTAGTTTTAAACTTTCATGTAATTATGTGAACAAATTTCTAAAGATGATGTTTTTTATATTTGAATTAAGCATGAGCTCATGTTGTAGAATTCAAGCTTTCTATAGACATTCACATGATAGGAAAATTGAAATATTGATTTATGGTTGAGTTTTGAGGAATTCAAAATGATACAATAGCAGCTGAGGGAGTTATCTGTAATAACTAGCAACAAGAAATTAGCATATTACAAAAATGAGTCATCACGATTAATCTTATTCTTTTTGAAACATGAATATAAGGTATTATTAATACTTCTACAGTTTATTCTACTGCCAGCACAATCAAATTTTCATGGTTATATTTATATATATAGAGAGAGAAATATAAATACTAACAATTGTTTTGATTGAAATAAAAATAAAATAAAAAAATCTAAAGATATAAGTTGAGTGGGAGGTATATTGTAGTAGAAATAACATTATCTCAGAATAAACTACCTTGAATTCAAATTTGTATGGACCATGACTACTAAGCATCAGGTATGATACTTCAACAAGTGTGATGTCACCTCTTGTTAGAACTTCTTTTAACTCTCATTTTTTGATAGAATTCAAAAAATAATAATTTGAGAAACTTTTTTATTAAGAATAATTAGTAAAATTAGTACATATATATATATATATATATATATATATGGGAAAATAAAGCAATCCAAATTTTTACTAAAACGACCTATCTTTACAAAACCATCATTACACTTCCTATGCTCCATCTCCATTCTCCCTATTTTTATACCTCATTCTTACACCTAGCTCTTTGTTCTCCAATTAGCCTCACTTAGCCGCACCAACTAATGGAAAAGATTGAAGATGGTTTTGATTGTCATGCCATCTCAAGCCCCAACATGAAGGATTTTGATTTTTATTGAATTACAGATTGCGAATTTTCTATTCTCTTATAATCATGAAATTGCTCTAAACTGATTGTTTTCGCATTAATGAATGTATTGTTTGCTCTCCAAAAAATCCTTTATTTGGACTAGGTGGGGATCTTATCTTACTAATTTGCATTCAAAGGAAATAGATATAATCAAATAAATAAATAGTTAAGTCAATGATCATCTTTTAGAATAATTACACATGCATCATATCAATTCTATGAAGAATATGAAGCTTATAGAAAATAATATAAGACACTTGGAATTCAACATTGGAGCTTTTCTTCTTTGAAAACTTCTTTTGATTTGTATTAGATGTTGACTCTCTAAGCATGGTGTAATTTTATGGTTCATCTCAAAGTAATTGGCCCTTTAAAAAAGAAGCTATTTTGAGGTGATTTATACTTCTTTAAGCTAACTCATACGTAATAAGGGTGGCCTCATCACCAATCATGATGTAAAGGTTGGTATCTTAAGATACTAAAAACCTCACCATATCCATATTGCTATCAATAACAGTAATGTAGAGTATACTCAATCCTTTAGATTTGTTTGATGTATTTATGTCGGCTCCATATTTTAAGTAGTCATCAATAATTACAATCAAGCATAACTTGCCTAAGGTATATTCTTATGTCCAATTTTGAGCTTGTTGAGCATGTAGCTAGACCCCCATCATTAACATGTATAAGACTGAAGAGCAAGGCAAGTGATTTATTGTTTGGAGCTCTAAGATTTAATTCTCACATCAAGCAACAAAGCTTGGTTGTACACGGGAAGAGGCTAGGAATGGAATTGAGGGAATGAGGGACCAAGTAGGGAAATGAGATATGGAAACAATAAGAATATGGATAAGATATAAGAAGTATAATGATGGTTTTGTAAGGATGGATCGTTTTAGTAAAAATATAGACCACTTTATCATTCCTCTGTATATATGTCAACAAAAATTTCTTATATTAAAAAAATTCTAAAATATTTAATGCATAGTAGATTAAGTTCTTTTCATAATGATATTTAAACTATTCAAATTCTTGATTATTAATAAATCATCAAAATAAGAAATTTTATTTTTTGACTGATTTTTTTTTATTAATTTATAAAAAAACATTCTTTTCTATCAATGAATGATAAATTATTTTAAAATTTTTAATTAAAAATATATATATATATATATATATATATACATTATTTCTTTTGATAATAAAAGATAAAAAAATACAAAAAAGAAATTTGTTCAAGATTTTAAAAAATATCTTATATATATATATATATATATATATATATATATATTCTAAAATTATTTTACATATTTTTTATCATCAATTAATAGCATTATTTTCAATGTTTATTTTAATAATTTAATGTGTATTACTTTTATACATTATTATTTTTTATTTAAGTTACTATTATTATTATTATTATTTATTATTAATTAAGTGATATTAGATCAAATTAAATTATACAAATTTAAACCTATATATATATATATATATATATATATATATAAAATTTTAAATAAGATATTCTCAAAGATATGAATTTCAAAAAATTAAGAAATGAAAAAATTCTTTTATCACTCAAAAAGATTAAAATATCACTCAAAGATTGTATAATATTAAATTAGAATAGTTATTGCCAAAGCCGAAAAGATTTAAAAGTCTTGCAATAAGTCTAAAGACTAAAAAAGTATTGATAAGAATAAAGAAGACTTCATTCTTGCCTCCATATACCTTATCTAACTAAAAACTACATAACAACATTTAATAAGACCTCCAACATGTGACCAATTTGTAAGATACATGTCTTAATTTAAAAGACAAGTTTCATATATGTATACCACATTGTTAATTTATAACAAAAGCTATCCATACTTGTGAAACATGGCAAATTTGTTGGCCAAGTTTTAACCTACTAATCAACTATAAACATATATAAAGTCAACTATGTGTCTATGAAGCTTCTAAAAAGCTTTGTCACAAGATAATATTAAATCTATATATAATTATCTTCTACTAAGTACTTTTTATCTAGATAAATATATATGTCCGTGATATTATTCTCTCTTCTAGAAATAAGTTCTACAATGAGCAATCATTATATAATGAAAAAGTGTAAAATGTACCAAATTATATTTGTTATATACTTTGATCTTTGTTTCTTTTAAAAATGGTTGATAGGTCTTCTCAAACATCAATAGTGTTCCATATTAAGGCACGAAGATTATCCTATTATTTGATTATTATTAAAGCCTTTGTAATTCCTTTCAAATAAAATATTTTAAAAATATTGATAGGAGTTGTTCTTATCTCTAATAAAATCACCAAATATTAGAAGTCTCTTTTAAGATTATGATACCAAGCACGTTGTAACTTGCCATCTATTCAAGGAAGAATATATTATTCTTAAGAATCTTCATATCTACTATGTCATCTTGAAGATTGTAATAATTATAATGTCTTATTTGGTAAGTCAGCAAGTAATAGTTCTTGAGTTAGATATACTAATTCTTAATTTTCTATCTCATTAATGCGATAAATACACTCAAACTACAAATAAGGATAGAAAATATAATGCTATCTTCTTTAAATCTTGTTTCTTTTATAACAAAGATTTACTTTTATTTATCTTGATTTTGATCAATGTCATCAATACAAAAATATCAACCTTTTCTGTTGCATTTATAAGATTCTTTGTTGGCTCCCATGTGCATTCATTAATATCATATCTGTACAAATGAACAAGATATTTTAACCTATTTTGGGACCGCCTTGAGTCTAAAACTTCTTCTATTCTAAATTCTTGATTATTATCCACTTTTATAAGAAGATGTGGTATTTGTCTTCTTTCCAAGATATTCATTATGTAATATGGAGCAAGAAGAGACATGTGGAATGTATAATAGATTTTTATAGACTCTAGTACTGTATTATGTATATTCTTAATTGACAATATATTGGGCGCCTAGATTTGGGAGATAAGTAGAAATGCAACAACAAAATCCTATTATATTAAATAGAGTCTTAAATAAATTCTAAATAATTCTTAATAATTCTCATAAAATTTTAATCAATATAATTTTTTAAAAATAAATCTAGAAAAGAAACATAAAAATTTCATAAATTTATCTATAATTTTTTAAATAAACATTCCTAAAAAATACAAAAATATTAAAGAGATAAAAATAATCTTAAAGAAATATAAGAAATAAAAAACATAAATAAATCCCAAGTAAATATTAAATAAATTCTAATTAAAACCTAATTAAATATTTAATCTTAAATAAATCCTAATAAAAATTTAATGAATCCTAATCAAATCTTAAATCCTAGACTAATTCTAATGAAATTTTAATAAATCCTAACCAAAATCCAACCAAATCTCAAACAAATTTTAATCAAATCCAAACAAAATCTTAATTAAATCCAATAAATAAATTCTAATGAAATCACAACTGAATTCTATCCAAATCTTAAATAAATACTAATCAAATCCTATAATTCTAATAATCCTTTACTTTGAAAAGCTTTCAAAACCTTAGTATATATTCAAATCACAAAAAATTATTTTCAATTTTTTCATAAGTCTACTCTCAAATCTGACTTTTTAATCAATCAAAGAACCTTAGAATCATCATAGGTGCATAGTTTTTTACTTAGGAATTTGATTTTGATATTGATCCCTAACTAATATTTTTAAAATATCAATTTTATAAATTTTTAAATAATATTTGCTAAAATCTATTCTTAATTATTTCTTAAAAATAAATATATCAAATATTTATTATATTTAATTTGATTTGATTTATTTATACTACTACTAAGTAAATAAAAGTTTCTATTATGAAAAGAAAGAATTAAGATTAAAGTTTTTACCACCTTTATTATTTATTTTTAATTCTTGATTATATCTTTTTATTAAACTTTTTTTATAAAACATTCATATTTTTACTTTTTATCATGTCATCATATTAGGATATAATATCAATAGATATAATTACTAAGTAAATGGATTAATTTGGCGTCAAGGACATGAACTAAAAGATGATGCATAAACCAATGAAATTCGTGTCAAAGAAAGAGTGACAAATTAGAAATAAGGAAGTACTTATTTTTAAAAGTAACAAAAAAGACTTATTGCCAAAAGATAAGAAAACTTGAGACTCTTGAAACTAAACTAGAAACAAGAAAAGAGTTGACAAGAGTGAAGAGGGCTTAACTCTCATCTCTATATATACTTTCTAACTAGGGGCTATATGGTCATATTCTACAGGACCTTCAATATGTATTGACTTTATAGGACACATGCCTTGACTTACAAGGCAAGTTTTTCTATGTGTAGGCCATATAATTAGCTTGGTCTTCAAGCTAACAACATGTGTGGCACATGGTCAACTTATTGACCACGTTTCTAACCCAAAAAGTCAATTAAAGACACCTATAAAGTCAAAGCAGTGTCTATAAAGCTTCTAAGAAGCTTTCGTAGAAGATATTATAGAATTAACTTGCTTATACCTACTTCTACTTACTTCTACCTATTTATACAAGTAATTACTGGCTTATATGAGTATGTCTATGACATTACCTCCCCTTTTAGGGACGAGTTCCATGAGGAGCGGTCATCATATATTGAAAAAATCTATGATGCAATAAATTATATTTACTACATACTCAGATCTTTGTTCTCTTCTAAGATGATTGATACAGCCTCTCAACCATTGATAGTATTCTATACGAGGAAGGAAAGACCACCTTATTCTCTAATCATTGTTGAGGCCTTCATAACTTCTTTCAAATAAAATATTGAAATCATCGTCAAGAGTTGTTTCTACCTTTAATAAAATTATCAAATATTGGGAGTCTCTTCCAAAGTCATGAAACCAAACACGTTATATCTCGCCATCTATTTGAGGAAAAATATGTTATTTTTAAGAATCTTTATTTTGATTGCATCATTTTGAAGGTTGTGATAATCGTAATGTCTTATCCGGCAAGTCAGCAAATGAAGGCACTTCAGTCAAATCCACTAGTTGTTAGTTCTCCATCTCCTCAATGTCACAACTACAAAGAAGCTACAAATAAGGATTGAAAGTAGAATGTTATCTTGTCTTGATTTTTTTTTTATATGAAAGGTTTTTATTTTCATTTTGATGGATGTCATGGATGAAAAGCCTCTATTGCCTTTGTTGCATTTGCAAGATTCTTTACTAGCTCCCAAGTGTATTCACTGATATCATATCTACATCAATGGATAAGATATTTCAATTTATTTTAGTGCTACCTTGAATCTAGGACTTCTTCCACTTTGAGCTCTTCATTATTATCTACTTCTATAGGAGGAGGTGGAGCTTGTCTTCTTTTTGATATGTCCAATATCTTGTATGGTTTAAGAAGAGATACATGAAATACTGGATGGATTTTCATTGACTTCGATGCAAACGATATGCAACTCCATTGATTTGTGCAGAAATAGAAAATCGTCCAAGCCTTCAATAGTCCAACTTGTCACAAGGATGAGTGGTCTTGATATTGTGACAAAATAACCATACCTTGTCACCCATATGGAATGGTAGTTGTTCTTTTCGATAGATATTCACATTGATCTTTTCTTGTTCTTGAGCTTCTTTTAATTGCACCTTCATTATTGCATGTAGCTTCGACAGTTGATTTGCCACATGATTATAAACTTTTAAAAAGTCAAAAGTATGAAGTTGTGGATGATAATCATAATTGGCAAAGAAAGGTCTTTATTTTATAGAAGAATATATCATGTTATTATAAGCAAACTCTGCTAATGATAAAAGAGTTGTCCAATCATCTTATTGATAGTTGATGGTATATCTTAAATACTACTCCAAAACTTCATTAACATGCTCCGTTTGTCTATCAATTTGAGGATGGAATGCCAAAGATAGTTTTATATCCACTTTTAGAATCTTAAAAAGAATCAGCTAAAATCTTAATATAAATTAAGTTCTTCTATCTGATATAATATTCTTAGATGATCCATGATAGCGACATGTATTGTCAAGAAAAAATTTAGTTGTTTCTTCACATATGATAGATATTTTACATGATACAAAATATGCCATCTTAGTAAAATGATCTACTATCATAAATATAGAGTCATAAGAACCTGAGATTGGATGATCCATGATGAAATCCATAGAAACAGAAGACCATGGTTGTTGTGAAATAGGTAATGGTTGAAAAATCCATAAGGTTGATGAAAAAGACTTTTTGATCTTGAACAAACGTCATATGACTGAATAAAGTCTTTCACACCCTTCCACATTTGTGGCCATCAAAAATTTCTAGATATAAACTCTAAAGCCTTGTTGTATCCAAAATGTCTTGCTACTAGAAAGTCATGACGTATTTGAAAAACACGTAATCGTGCTTGTCTTTTTAGAACATATAATTGACCTTAAAAATAGAATAGGTTATTTTTGAACTCAAACTTAGAAATATCTTCGGACTTAGAAGAAGGATTCTTGATATTGTGAACAAGAAGATCAGAAGACATACTTGATTGGATTTGTTTAACAAAGATTGAATCAATTGTCAATGTTGATTTCATTACTCTAAGATGAAAATGCTCTGGCTTCAAAAGAATCATTCTTTTTTGATCAAAAGATGCATCTCCTTCTTTTGGTATAAAATAAGAATGTCTAAAAAAAGCATATAAGAAACCTTATTTTTTTTTTTGGTTGATATGTGATCTTGAAATCAAATCTTGGTAAAGTCATGTTCCAATGGACTTCGCGACAATTCAAAATACATGCTGACATAAAGTACTCAAGATTCTTATGGTCCGTATATATGGTGACTGGATTGAAAGCGCCTTCTAGATAATGAGGCTATTTTCGAAATCAATCCATGATTGTAAGAAGCTCTTTGTCATGGATTTCATAGTTAATCTCGATTGTTGAAAATTTTTTGGAATAAAAAGATACTAGGTGAAGTTTATCATCTATTCTCATTTGTGATAGTACGGCATCCAAAGCAAAATCAAGTGCATCTGTTTTCATAAAAGATGCCTCAGAAAAGTCGACGCAATACAAGATTGGTACAAAAATAAAGATCGACTTCAAAATTTCAAAAGATGCTTCAACTTCTTTGCTCCACTTAAGTTTATTTTTGCAAGTCAAATGTGTAAGTAGAGCTATAATTTGAGGGAAGTCTTTGATAAAGATCCAATAATAATTGTCAAAGCCCAAATAGCATGAGACATCTCTTATCATTTTTACAATCTTCCAATCTATAATCATTTGAACTTTCTTAGGAACCATCATAAGTCCATTACTTAAAATGATATATCATAAGAAGTTGACTTGAGTAGTGTAGAATACATACTTTTTTTATCTTAGCAAAGAATCTCGAATCTCTTAATTTTTGTAACACACGACAAATATGAATTTCATGTTCATTTGTGTTCTTAGAATAGATCAAGATATTGTCCAAATAACAAACAAAAAAATCGTCTGAAAACTCTCAAAAAACATCATTTATTAGATATTGAAAAGCTGCCAATGCATTGATAAGTCCAAAAAGCATGATGTTATATTGAAAATGTCCATTCGTAGTTTGAAATGCAGTCTTCCATTCATCTCCTTCTATAATACTTACTAGATTATATGCTCTTCATAGATCTATTTTTGTGTAGATCTTAACTTGATTCAGTTGATTGAGAAGTTCGGATATCAAAGGTAGATGATACCTGTTCTTGATGGTGATCTGGTTGAGTCCTCGACAATCAATATACATCCGCAATAACCTATCTTTCTTCTTCACAAATAAGATTGGAACTCCTGTTGGTGATTTGAGATGGCATATGAAATTCTTGGCCAGATTCTCTTCAACATATTCTTTGAGTTCAATCCATTTTGTGATAAACTATAGATTGGTCCAAATAGTAGTTGTGCTCCTTCTTGAAGGTCAATTGAGCAGTCATATGGATAATGTTCTAGAAAGGTATCCATATTTTTCTTATCAAATATATCTTGAAATTCTTGATATTAGCTGAGAATGCCACTTGAAGTCTTCACATCATTAGAAACATATGTGGCATAAATGACACAAGATGACCCTTCTTTTGTAGCATGTAAGAAAGCTCTTACATCTACAAACATAGGTTTAATTGTACTAGACTTATGACTTTCTACTGGATTAATTTTACTCTTAATTATGCTTTTAGAGAAGTCAAGGGTATAAGAAATCCAATATATGCAAGGATTATACTTTTCTAACTATTGTAAACCTAAAATGACTAGATTAGAGAGAGATTTAATTATATTAAAGATTTTGCAACTATTATAACCATTTATTGCTACATCTATAGGAAGTGTTTCATAAATAACATCTCCAGAAGACAACAGACGGTCTATGACTTCTATATGAACACGTTTGATTTTTTGTACTAACTATATTCTATAACTTTTAATAAAATCTAAGTCTAAAAAATAAGTTGAGGCTCGTGAATCTATCAAGGTGGAGACTTTATAATTATTAGGTACTAAAAATACATCTATTATAATATAAGGAAAGGATTCAGAGGAGATGATAGGACCTTCATTAGAAATTGTACAAGATTCTAGCCACATGGTCTCTATTGTAGCTAGACAAATTTATTTTCCGACACTTTGTCTTCTTTGACAAATGTCTTCTTCATTTTGTGATTTTTTTTGCTTCTTTAGATAATATTGAACAATGTATTTAGGTTCTCTAGAATATAAGTACAATCCTTCTTGATGGCAACAAGTCTTTTTTTGCTCGATAAGAGGTTAAAAACATACCACATCAATTTATATATCCTATACTTTTGAATGTATGTGTTGAGAAGATGTTGGTATTGTCATCAAATTTTGATAACATTGAGGCCCATTTGTACAATTCTCAGATTGAAATTCAAAAAATCAATTGTCACATTTCACAACAAAGTCAATTGTTTGACTCTATATTTGAGGATCAGATAAGTTGAGCATCACTCAAGTAGAACATCCTTCAAGTGGGTGAAAGGACATGATATGGTACAGATGCTGAAGCATATTTAATCATCTTTATATCCTCACTTACTGCTATTCTTGTTGATTCTTGGAGTGGTAAGCTAAGTTGATGAATCGCAAGCATCAATTCCCTCAATTGCTCTAGTATTTGTGCCATTGCACTCTTCATTTTAACCAGCTCTGTCATAATAATACTCAAAAAAATATCTAATACGATTCAAGGTAAATAGAAGAAAGGACTTGAGAACAAAGAAAATACTAAGAACAATGTCAGTTTAGAATAGAGTAATCCGCAACTTCTAATATCCTTATGCCTTATCATGAAAAAATGATAATCTACTCTTAATCAAGACAAGACAAAGCTCTGATATTGTAAGTGCACTCTTGTCAATATGTTAAGGACATGAACTAAAAGATGATGCATAAACCAATAAAATCCATATCAAAGAAAAAGTGATAATATAAAAATAAGGAAGTACATATTTTAAAAGAAACTGAAAAGGCTTATTGCCAAAAGATAAGAAAACTTGAAACTCTTGAAACTAAACTAGAAGCAAGAAAGGAGTTGACAAGAGTGAAGAAGGCTTCACTTTTATCTCTATATATACTATCTAACTAGGGGCTATGTGGCAATATTCTATAGGACCTCCAATATGTGTTGACTTTGTAGGACACATCCCTTGACTTACAAGGCAAGTTTTTCTATGTGTAGACCACATAGTTAGCTTGATCTTCAAGCTAACAATATATGTGGCACTTGGCCAACATATTGACCACGTTTCTAATCCAAAAAGTCAATTAAAGACACTTATAAAGTCAAAGCAGCATCTATAAAGCTTCTAAAAAGCTTCCATAGAAGATATTATAGAATTAACTTGCTTATACTTACTTCTACTTATTTCTACTTATTTATACAGGTAATTACTGGCTTACATGCATATGTTCGTGACATTTGGTTATAAATAAAAAATGATTTAAGCCTACAATAATTCAACATGTCACAATGGTAATTAGTCTTGATATTGAAATGAAGTGACTATTCCTTGTTACTAACATGAATTTTAGGTTGCTTCTTGTATTAAGCATTTACATTGGTCTATGTCATTCTTGAGTTTTTTTGTTTTTTTTATTTTAAATTAAGTCTTTATTGTTTTATATAACTTAGATAAATAATTCTTTAAATCTTTGCTATAATTTTATCAATTTTTACAAAGTCAAAAATATTAAATCATAAATAATAAATATAATTAGTAAAAAAATATTTATTTAATAAAAAATTATATTCTATTATTATAAGCCTATTCTACCAATGGTAAAAGAATCTCCAATCAACTTGTTGGTAGTTGATAGTATACCTTAAATATTGCTTAAAAATCTTATTTACTCAATTCACTTATTTATATTTTTATTGATAAAAAGCCAAAGATAATTATATGTCGACCTTTAGAATCTTAAAAAGAATTTTTTCTTTATTAATAAAGAAAAAATCTTTGTTTAATAAAGAAAAAATCTTTTGTTTAATAAAGATTGATTAATAAGTCAAAAGACAATGGTTGTTTTGGAATAAGTAGTGGCTAAAGAAGTCAACAAGATTAATGATAAGAAAATTTTGATCTTATACAAACATCATATAATTATACAAAGTCTTTGACTATCTTTCACATTTCAAGCCAAAAAAAATCTCTAAATATTGGCTCCAAAATCTTATTTTATTTAAAATATCTAGTTGCAAAAAAATTATGACAAGATTGACGAACACATAATCATACTTTACTTTTTAGAATGTATAATTATTCCTCAAAATATAATAGATTATTTTTGAATTTAAATTTAGAAATATTATGAAATTTAGAAGAATTATTCTTAATATTATAAATATGAAATCTAAAGGACATACTTAATTGAACTTACTTGAAAAAAAAAGAATCAATAATCAATATTGATTTTATTGCTTGAAGTTGGAAATACTCTAGCTTGAAGAAAATTATTCTATGTTGATCAAAATTTGTACCACTTTTTTTTGTTGTATGTTGGAAACATCTAAAAAGGGTGTTTCATAAACCTTGTTGTTTTTTGGATCAAATCTTGATAAAAGCATGTTCTAATAAGCTTAGCGATGATTTAAAACATATATTGACATGAATTAATTGTCATTCTTATAATCCATGTATATAAAGATTGAATTAGAAGTACCTTCTAGATAATAATGCCATTCATAAAATGAATCCACAATTGTAAGATGTTTTTTAACATAAATACATATAATTAACATATATTTAACTTTATTTAACTTTATTTTTTAAAGTAAAATATTATTTTACTTTATTTTTTAAAATTTAAACTTTATTTAACTTAATTTTTTTAAAATTAAACTTTATTTTTTTAAAGTTAAACATATTTAACTTTATTTTTTAAAAAGTTAAACTTTATTTAACTTTATTTTTTTAAAGTTAAACATATTTAACTTTATTTTTTTTAAGTTAAATAAAGTTACAAATGTTCAATATATGTTATATATATATATATATATATATACATATATATATATACATATATTTAACATATATTTAACATATATTTAATATATATTTAACATTTGCAACTTTATTTAACTTTAAAAAAATAAAGTTACAAATATATTAAATTTAAAAAAATAAAGTTACAAATGTTAAATATATGTTAAATTTAAATTAAATATATATTATTTCACTTAATATTAAACATTAATAGAAGAAATTATTTTAAAAAAACCATATATTTCGAATTATTAATAAATCAACTTATAATTGTATTAAGTAGATGTAAAGACAACCTCCTTGGATAGAGATTTCAGAAAATAAATTTATTTAAATGTGAGTCAAAAAATTATAATTAAAATCGAATAAAAGGATTAATTCTTTAAATAGTTGCATAATCGTTTTTAGATTTGATTTCATACAAAGTTTGGTGTCACGGCCATAATCATGTAAGCTAATAATTACATATAGAAATAGGTAGAAGTAAGTAAAAGTAGATAAAAACAAGTTAATTCTATAATATTTAATATAGAAGCTTCCTAGAAACTTCCTAGACGCTGCTTTGACTTCATAGGTGTCTTTAATTGACTTTTTGGATTAGAAACGTGGTCAACAAGTTGGCCATGTGCCACACATGTTGTTAGCTTGAAGATCAAGCTAACTATGTGGCCCACACGTAGAAAAACTTGCCTTGTAAGTCAAGGCATGTGTCCTACAAAGTCAACACATATTGGAGGTCCTATAGAACGTCGCCACGTAGCCCCTAGTTAGATAGTATATATAGAGACAAGAGTGAAGGCTTCTTCACTCTTGTCAACTCCTTTCTTGCTTCTAGTCCAGGTTCAAGAGTCTTTAGTTTCTTGTCTTGTGGCAATAGCCATTCCAGTTTCCTTTTAATATACCTACTTGTTTATATTTTGACTTATTATATCGAGATAGCCTTTTTGTATATTTTCCCTCATCGAGTCTTTGTCCTTGATATTTGGTGAGTATGTACAATATATTATTTTTAGTATTCTTCTAAAACCAAATAGAATAAAATGAAATAAACCATTTAATATGAAATACCTAACAGAAATTTATTACAACATTTGTAGAATGTCAATTCATTTTTTCTCCTTTGTGTTTTCTTAATGAATATAAAATATCCATGTAGATTTCACATAGAAAAAGATTTTCGGATTAAAAAAATATTAATTCAAAGTTTTTAAAAAATAATAATAAAAAAACAAATACTTCTGTATTAATGGAAGCAGAAACATCCAAAGGAGATTCAAAATCACAACAATAATATTAAATAAATAATAAATAATAAAAATGTTAATTATTAGATAGGGAGAGTGGTAACTTGAGTTTGAAGCATGATTTTCAAGATGTAAGAATGTGAACTAGGGTTTTGTAACATCTGTATAAATTCAGAAAAACAAGAACAAATAATGAAAAAATAAACTACAATACATGCCTACTACTCTACAATTCACACACACATAGAGTGCACATCCAAATTACTCATATACATGTATAGTTTTGTATGTATTGTACACAGCAATAACAAATGGTGAAGAAGGTAAAAGTGGTTGAGTTCTGCAGAGGTTCAGTTATACCCAGCAAGCCAGCATTATAGTGTGGTGGTAAAGCATCACCCAGTGGAGGGAGGGGAATAATAATTCACAAAAGCTGTTACACTCCCCTTCCCTTTCTCACACACTACTTAGAGACTGGGCATGCCAACCACATGACACCACTTTATATGGCCCCCAAATAGGGTGGCAATGTATGCATCCTCCATGATAAGGCTGTAAGGCTCTCTCTTATTCTCTCCCAATGCTATTCTTTAGAATTTTTTTTAATGGTAAACAAATAAATCAATAAAACATAGTACTGGATTTGACTTTGAAAAACCCAGGAGCTTCAGTATCTTGTCATGGCTAATTGTATTGGTTGGCTAACTGAAACAGTCCATGAGCTGAACATTATATTAAAATCCTTCTGTTTGGATTTTTATACAATTTGTTTTTAAGCTTTTTTTAAGGGACAAATGTGTTAAGAATTCACACCAATTGGCATGCATTTATTTAAAACCGGTCAGTCACTTTCTCTCACCACGTGTCACCCACTTAAAACAAAATTAGACCCACTTGACCATGTTTTAATATGTCTGACTAGACTCACTAATTGTCCCTAACGACCAATCCAGCTACGCCAGCTCAGATGATTACTCACTTTATTTATTTTTATTTTCTTCTCTATTCAAATTTAATCAAATGGAGACTTGACTGCTGGGTCGCTCTTTTTATAGAAAGACATGAAGCTGACTAGTTTGAATGACACGTCGATTGACTGGCTTCACATGAAGCAAATTCAAACCAAGGGACCCAATTAATTCCATGCAAAAAAGATGCTCTAATTAATTAAACAGTTTTTTAAAAACTGGATGAACGTATTCGAAACGTTTTCCCCCGTTACAATGATCTCATTCATCCATCCAAAAGGCTTTACACGGCACTTCCACTGAGGCTGTACTTAGATAGCGTTCACACGCGCACAAATTTCATAATTGAGGGTCTCTTTTTGCTAAATGGCTAATAAAAGTATGAACACGAGCATCGCGGGCGCGCGCTTAGTTGAGTGCATTATTGAGGGAGAATCAACTCAACAACCCCCCTCGGCGGCGGCACTTTCTCAGACAGACCTGATCGAAGAACCCTGTTTCCGGTTTCAGAATGGCGCTAGAAGATCCGAACCCTAATAAAAGCGTCACGGCAACATTCGTTCCGGTGTCGACACAGCGGGTGCGGTGGGGAGAAGGGAACAACGCAGCCCCCGCTAAATTGAGGGGCCGTGATTTCGGGAACGCAGTAATGTTCCCCTTGGGAGCTCATTCTCCCGCCTCGTTCTCGTCCACGCGGCATCCTTTACGGTTGTATCGGAGCCCCGTCAACGCTTGCGTGGCTTATAATAGACAAAGGAGACTAATGCTTTGAGTTTTGGATTTTTTGGTAGAATAGTGTGGAGTTAATTTAGGCTGCGAAATTTATGGCGACATCATTTACGGAGTATTCGTATATATAGTATGATAATTTATTGGGAGATATATATTTGGCATGTTTTTTGGGTCCTAATTGTGCATGTGTGTTCCAAACCACTTCAAATTTGTTATCGTTATTATTGGTATTGTTGTGAATATTTACTTTTGGAACATAAAGGAGTTGATGCTTTTGATATTATGGCATTTATGTGTTGTTTTAGTAACAGGTTGGAGGATGTGTTTTTTGATGCTCCTGATTGGGTAAGAGATACAAACTCAGTTAGAAGACACATACTTCACAATATTATTTTTTGGACTTTCAAAGCTAGTAATAGATAATTCTATTATATGTGCATGACTACTTCGTAAATAATTAGGGGGTGAAGAAGTCGTTCGTTGTGAATGCTCTCTCTAGTTTTCCTTTTCAATGTATTTACGATATCCTCCAGTGTCATATTAGAAAAACAAACAATTATGTTTAGATTTGATTGCATTCCTTAAAATCTTCTAGTTGAGGTAAAGTTTCAACACTATGTTCCATTTTATTAGTTAAATAAGAGAGAATGCGGGTTTATTCTCTAAAAATAGCTTTACATTATTTTGGTATTTTTTTAATATCCAGTGCTGAAAAGGCAGACTGCTCATAAATCGCCCTTTGTATCCAAGTTGAAGGCTTCAATTCAACCAAAGAAGATGCTTCTGCATAGTGGAGACCAACCATTCTTTGACTCCATATAATAGGAGTGCACTATTAAAATTCTCTATGGACCTTCTTCTTTTTTTCTTTCTCCCCCCCCCCTAAAAAACTGCCCTTCAAGTATGAAAATTTTAAAATTAGAGTCACTATCTTCAATAAATTAAAAAGGCCTTTGTTTCAAAGGCTGGTTCAATGAACAATTCAACTGTAGGTATCAACTTCAAGGAATTTGAATTCTCATTTTTTAATTTTTTTTAAATGTATTGCATGTTGAACTGGAAAAATTAGTTGGAATTGACCACAATATTGAATTGAGTGGCTTTATGCCAAAATAACTTGGGGAGATATATGGATATGTACAAGAATCCCCAAATTACTAATGAAACAACACAAATAGTGCAAGTGGCAAATGTCAACCTTCAATAATTCCCCAGTTGCAACTATGCAATTGTTTTTGTACTTATTCAAATTATTGCTTAAGGGACATTATTTTGATGGATATAGGTGCATGGCAAACTTCCCCATCATGGAGTGATATGGGAACAAAGAATTTAAGCAATCTCTGAGGAAGAAATCACAACATAAAGAGATTTCTTCAACATATTTCTAGTTTATTTTGAATATTCAACAAAGAAAATGCCAGCACTCAGTGCAAATCAAGTGGACATGAATGGCCTTGCACTTGCGACTACATTTTCATTTAAAAACTTCCTACATTTAAATTTCAGTGTGAAGTGCACAGTTTGATACATTTACTAATAACCAAATCCCTTGAGCACCATTTCCTGCATTGTGCACATATCTTTCCAATAATTGAAGATAATGCAATCTCAATGCAGGATCATAACTTAATTGCAAGCAAGGCAAGTTGGAAAAAAATATTTTAAAAGAATGCATTTAATTACTTATAATTCTAGCAAGATTTCTAAAGCACTACAGGGGGGGGGGAGGGACTTGGGCACTGGAAGAGGACTTGCCAAGATCTAAAAAGGAATATTCTCCATTGGAGATTATATATATTTATTTATTTGCTTTCTCATGGTCTTCACATTAATGAAATACTGGGGAAGTGGGTCTGGACGTTGGGTGCTGCAAAGACTACCCAGGGTAGATCAGCACATCCTTGGACTCAACAATAACTACAAACATATATAAATGTATATATATATATATATATATTCTAGTCTTGGAATGGGCCCGGGTTTAACAATTGGTGGTTTTTTGCACTAGAATCATGACTTGTTTTTGGAATTGTCAAATATTCCTATGGGTCGTCCATCCATCCATCAATCCACCCAAGTTTCAGAGGAAAGACCATCTGTGGTGACTTGACATAGGTCATGATTCATGAATCAAAGGAGAGAAAAGGGGGCTAGGGTTAGGGTTGTATGTGGGCTGAAGTCACAGTCTTCCAACATTGGCAACAGTGTATGACAATTCTCTCAAGTAGACAGACTCCAATGCCTGCAGCTTCTGTAGTGGAGCCTCATTTTTGAGTACAGAGACCTCATGTTGCAATGCCATTCGGAACTACTGAGATTTGGACTACTTTAGAGAGGTCTGGAGGTCAAAATGTAACACACAACTTCTCCAGCAAAACATCCATCCTCATTTGTGCGAGCTCATCAAGTTTTCCCCAAATTGTTTTGCTATTTGAAAGTTTGATTGTTGGGTCCATATCCTCCTGCATCCATAGCATTCACCACCATGACATAGACTGACTTTGATCCCATCTTGACTTGTGCTTTGCTCCACTTTGTCGTTGTTCTTGTGTGTAGTTTTGTTGTGTTGTGTTGTGAGGTTTGCTGTTTGTGGTGCAGTTGTACTGAAATGTTGCAAATTTGCTAACTTCACTGTGTTGAGGTTGTCTTTAGAAACTGTATAAACAATGTATGGTAAATTGTTTAAGAATAATCTATAATTTACAAACTTGCCATTCCTAGGTTGCAATTGTTTCAAGTATTTTATTTAAAGGAGAATATAAAGGTTTTAACATTATTTTAAAGAAAAAGATTATTTTTTAAAATTTTAGGATGGAATATTATTGATTGCTTAAAAGACTTACAAGTTTTTAGTTTTGGAACATAAATTAATATTTATAAAAATAAAATTATACCTTCTTTTCAAATATAAAATTTACTTCACATTAAGTTTTAATTGAGGGAATAATTTTTAGTTTTTATTTAAAAAATAATAATACTATGGACTAAATTATTTTGAAAATGTTAAAATAATTTTAAATTCAGTTAAATATAAAAGTATACATATGCATTTAAAAAATATCCAAGTATAAATATTGGTGAATTAGTGATTTTTAATTTTTTATTTTTTATTATGTAATATGAAATCGAATAAGATTTTTGATACAAAAAATAAGAGTAAAAATATTTTTAATAGAAAAAAAAATGCTCCATATTTTAAAGACATAGATCAAGATAAACTTTAGAAAAGATAACGTATTTATGTATTATAAAGAAAGAAAGAAAGAAAGAAAGAAAAAATACCAACTACTTGGAGTTTGATAGAAGAATCATATATTTTATTATATATATTAGAAACAAATGAATATGATATTGCTTGTTAATTCATTGACATAATATAAACCCATGTATTTCATTGATGCAAATAAGTAAAACAAAGGATTACAAAGGATGGATAATAATTCCTTGCAAGCAATGAATTATAGAAATTAGCTCATCTACCTTATAATTATACAAGTATATGATTGCAAGTGAATATTTTTGTACTAAAAGAAATATATTGGACTAAGTTTTAAGATAATAACTAAGACTAGTTGCCAAAGCATTTTCACAAGTGGCAAGTATGGATTTAAAGAAAAGATTTATATTCATTGTTTAATTCACTATCATTAGAACTATAGGTGCAACAATATTAATAATACATTTAAAATTGCATCAAATAAATGAAAAGGAAATCTTTTTGAATAGAGAGTTAGAAAAAGACATTTATTTGGACCAACTAAATAGGTTTGTGTAAGAGTGCAATGATTTTCTTTTATGCAAGTTAAGAAAGATATTGTATAGATTTAAGTACTTGTCATAAACATAATACTAATGCATTTACACCTTCTTTGTAAATAAAAGCTTTATTAAGAGTTTAAAAATAAAAATCTTTGTATTAGTGCAAAAACAATAGCAATAATCACTAAACATAATTTTTTTTATCAAGTGCATTTGTAGATGTTCAATACATTGATTTAATAATAATATGTTTTTTAAAAAATAAGAAAATCACTATTTTAAAAATTCAACCATTAGCATGTAACATAAATTTTAAAAATATTTCATCATAACTACTAATCTGTTAGCTTAAATCTTTGTGATTGTAATTAAAAATTTATATTTTGAATACCATTAATGACCATTACCTTAAATATTTAAGTATTTTATATTTTAAATACCATTACCTTACACATGTCATTACATACAATGTTATCAAACTAGACACCAAGAAGACACACACAGTAAAAGAGTAGAAGTAACTGATTATGCAAAAGAAATCTACATTCCTGTACAATTAAATAGTTTAAACAAAAGACTGAAAAAATATTAAATATAAAATGATACTTTTTGTTCAGTTTCAAAGAAACATATAAGGCAGTTGAATATGTTCTATAATTTACAATATCAAATAAGATATCTACCCAAAATTACTTCAAGTTAAGTGCAAGAATAATTGCAAAATTACAAACAATCAGAGGACTCTATCTTCCCTGCTTGTCCTTCATTTGAAGCTCTTCCAGTCATACACATACACAAACACTAACATGTGTCCACAAATTCATTTAAAGAAATCAGCATCTACACATTAGAATAATGATTCAAGTACAATTTGGAATAAATTTGGAATAAAAATTTGCAGGGAGTATTCTATCTCTATGCAATGCTTTCAGAAATGCTCTGACACTGCCAACTTTACATGGGCAGTGGAAACAGTAATGAACTGCTCACGAGCACCCACAAACGACACCATATCTCGATGGTAGAAAAATGATACTTTGTATGTTCCTTGATACTTATTTCCTTGGACTTTTCACCGAGTAAGAAGAGTCACATTAACTCTGAAATCTATGACGGTGAGTATGAAAGAGAGGACATTGAATAACATAGGATTGTGTGTCAGGAGTGTCGGCAAGAAGAGTTTCCATTGCAATCGCAACAACCGAGAGTGAGACTCGGAGTTTAATGAAAAACAAAATTGGGTGAAAGAAAAAAGCACACACAGACAGACTGCCCACAAGCTCACTCGAAGCATGGCTTCGACTTTACAATGTATGTACTCTAGAATTACTACATACTTTGCGGCGATGATCTTATTGTACTGCGTCGGGGTCCTCGCCGCTGTCTATACCACCTCAAAGAGGTCTGAGAGACGATTGATCCTTCATTGCCTTGATTGCACTTTAAGTATCCTGTTTTTTTTTGCCTCACTCGCATTCTACGTGCGCCCCAGAACGGTAGTCTCATCTTACGTGAGTCCAAAGAATGTTCAACTAATGTACAGATGCAGCGATTGTGAAATGCTCCGCGACTACCGCAGATGTAACATACACGTCTTAGGAGGTTAGGTACTATTCTACTCATGCATGCGTGCCCCAGTCTGATTACTCTTAAAGAACGGCGCGCTCTGAAGCGATCCGCAACTGGGGCTCGGGTGCGGAGGAATTAAGGTTCGGGGGGAAATGGCCATGTCTTTCAAGGGAATGTAAAACCACCAGTGCCCGCTGCGTCCGCGTTCGAGGGGCTGATGTACACCCACAGGAGAGAGATGATGACGGAGAGAAGACCCGCCCACACGAAGACGATGGTTGGCGTCTTACCGCCCTTGCCCATGAGACCTTTGAAGAAGGGATACAAGTGCATGAGCACCCACAGGGCGAAGAAGACTCCTCCCAGAAGCTTGCTCCATTCGGGTGAAGTGGCGTAGACGGTGCGGGAAAAGCCCACGGCGATGGCTACCATGTTAGTGATACCGATGGTGATGGGAGGAATGAAGAGAGACGACCACTTTACAATGTAGAGATCAGCGTAGATGTCATCTTCGTCCTCTCCGGCTGACTTGGACGTTAAAGTGAAAGAAATGTCGACTCCGGCCATGACCTTGAGCAGACCCTGGAATACAGCAGCAAGATGGGCACTAGTTCCTCCGATCACCCAAAACTGCTCATTTCTCCACCATTCCTCCAGAGAGATTCCGGACCACTTCACTTCCAGAACGGCGAGAGCGCAGAGGGTGACGGTGATGGTGAGAAGGTAGATCAAGAAAGAGAGATTCAAGTTCTGCACGATAAATTGACCGGTGAAGAGAGAGAGAGCGGGAAGGAAGCAGTAGACCAGAAGAAAGATGGAAGTGAAGGGGTAGATGCCGACATTAAGGTAGGCAACACGCTGCAAGAATTTGAGACGGGAGCTGGCCAGAAAAGCATTGTTGCGAGAGAAAAAAATCTCGACGGATCCTGTAGCCCACCGAAGCACCTGCAATTTTCCGATTGGAGAAGACCATTAGTACGCATTTCATGCCATTCACCAATTTGGAGGAGCAGCAAAAGAAAAATCCTGACATTGGTACAATCAAATTCAATTATCTTGCACCAATTTCTAAAGAGAGGCTTATTACTTGGTGAAGACGATCGGTAAGATTGATTGGAGCAGTTCCCCGAAAGGCATCGCGCTTGGTAACACAGTAAATTGAGCGCCAACCACGATTGTGCATGCGGAAACCAGTGACCACATCCTCTGTCACGGACCCGTAAATCCATCCCACTCGACCTCCCCACTCAGTTTTGTCCTCGTAGAAACAGGACACCACGTTGATAGCCTCAGCAACTGTTCCGGCGTCCAAAGGCTCACGGGGGATAGTGAGGGCTCCGCTAGGGCGACCATTGAAGACACCCTTATCTGCAAGAGGTCGCCCTTGGAATTCTGCCACAGGGATGGAAGCGGCGAAAACAGCAGAAGAGCCATAACGCTTCGGAAGCATGGTGGCTTGAATATCATCGTCACTGTCGCTGGTGGTGTGCTCCGTCAAGCCTGTCACCTCTGACGCCCGTTTCTCAGATTTAGATTGCTTCTTCTTCTTCGTGGGTTTCTTTGGTCCGCAACAGCTGCAGCAGAGGGTGTAGCAGCAACCACGTTTAGGTAGCCTGGGGGGGTCAAAACCGTAAAGCGCAATTCGTCTGAACACACACCCCGTTCCGACATAAACAGGCCCTTGCAGTCCATCCAGAGCCCTCATATTCACGTCGAAGAAGACGGTGTTGTGGTTGGCGTATCGATCGTTCGGATCCACGCCCTCAAAACGCTGAGGGAACTGCACGTATGCAATGCGGTCACCGCCCTTGTCCATGAAGAAGCACATGGCCTCTCGGATAGCGAGAGAATTGAAGATGTAGTGATCACAATCCAGATTGAGAATGAAGGGCCCGTTAGACATTACGGCACTCGTTCGCACAAGTGCATTCATAGCTCCGGCCTTTTTGTTGTGATCGTATCCCCGGCGCTTCTCGCGAGACATGTAGACAAGCATCGGCAGACGGATATCGACGTCCGTGGTGTCGATGATGTTCTCTTCGTCGCTGCTGCCCATCAGAGGCTCGGCAGTGGGAGGCGCGAGCATCACCTGAATGATGCCTGCGTGGTCTCCTCTACCATGCTCTTTGCCAGACTGATTCCATGTTCCAGGCCAGTGTGTCCCGTCAGCCATCCAAGTAGCCTTGGGAATGTTAAGAGGCTCCGATGGATCAACTGCAGACTCCATCTGTTGGCGCTTAGCTCGAATCTCCTCGTGAGCATTGTAAGCGTCAGACCGACGACGGATAGAGTCAGGCAAACCATTGACGCGCACCTTGAACTCATCGTACTCTCTCTTCACCTTACGGCGATCCTTCACAAAATCGGAGCGAACCTTGTTCTTTGTTGGATCCCCTTTGAGCAGGAAATAGGTTTCGGGATTGCGAGGCTCTATCTTATGCTTCCTGCAGAAAGGGATCCAAATGCGAGCAAAACTTGCTGCCTCGGCCAAAGCTTCGAACGATAGAAGCGCACCACCATCATCAGAAAGATAGCACGCAAGCTTTTCCAAAGGATACTCAGCTGCTAAGATGGACAGGATTGTATTAGCAGTTGTGAGAGGAGGCTCTTTCTCGGGATCGGCTGTGGAGACAAAGATGTCGACGCCAGGGAGATCAGACCTGCCGGATGGATTATCTGGTGACGGCATGTCGAACCGTTCTTTCAACACGGTCAAGTCCGTGAGCCGATTGATGGGGCACAATTTTGGCATCTGATCAAGAATCCAGGAGAAGGCAAACCAAATCTCGCAAACGACTGACATTCCCCAAAGCCAGATGGCGTCGGGATTCGGATGATTTATTCGCCACATGAGGAACAAGGCAAGTACAACCATGCGGATGAAGACGATCAACCTATGGACAAGCACATTGAGTCAGAACTAAGGCAGAGAATCTTCTTTGTGGATCATGTCAGACATGGTACATTCATTCATGATGAGAACAGGCACTTCGGGATATAAAGTTCATTGCTCCGGTTTAAGACCAACCTGTATGGACTCAGAATACCAGTAGAGATGCTGATTTTTCTTGTTAGCGGGCGCCGCACTTTATCATTAAACTCGGGCAAGGCTCCCAGGTTTGGGGGATTATTGCCGCCTCCACCGTCGTAACCATCTTCACCAGGCCAAACGGCGTTGCCATAACCGTAAGTGCCCTTAGTCTGGTACAACCACCTAGCATGGTCAAAATCTGCGGGGGAGCCATTGCCTACGATCATGCTAGGCTTCGTTTTCAGGAGCGAGAGACGGCGCTCCAATCGTGAGCTGTCGTCGCTCGGGGGCGGGAGGGCGCGCATGTCGGTCTCGGAACCGTCTCGGGAGAAAGGATCGTCCGCAACGGTGTACTCTTGTTTGCACCCCGGACATTTCCCAGAGCTATTCAAGGCATCGATGTAACAGTCTCGGCAAATCTTGAAGTGGCAGTCGCAAGGGGTCATGTCCTCCCCGCGCTCGTCCCTCATGGCCTTCCCGTCGCAGCCTTTGCAGGCACAGGTTGGGCCGCGGACGCCGGCGAGTTGGGGGTGATTGCCCTCGTTCTCCATCATCTTGTCCATCGTGTGACCCCGAGCTTGGTTCTTGAAACCCCCGGTGAAGATCGTGCTCGAAACGAATTGCTGCTCCGACTTCCCGGCGATAACGGGGTCAATCCCGCGCACAGAATCGCGGCTTGTATTCATTACTTGATTGTCAGGTGTGGCCGGAATTTGGACGGTGTATAAATAATCAGACCCCGTTTCGCTGTCTGTAACGCCGCTCATGTCACTTTCATCGCGGTACAGATTGTTATATCTTCCGCCCGCAGCCCCCCTAGAACTACGGTGAGTAGTTGAGCCGCCATTCACACTCTGACCCCCCGCCATTTGCATATTCTGCTGCCCAGCGCCGCGGAAACCGAGCCCACCAGTTGCAGCAGACCTTGGCGATGCCATGCCTGCCTTTGAAAGGAAGACTTCTCCTTAGTCTTCAAACATACATGCGAACCTTGTAAGTCCCGATTGCCTGAGTGTTTTCAAAAATCTCAGACTCGGGATATGCTGTCTGACTGTGTCCACTCCAACATGTTCCAAGCTCCGCCAAATTGCTTCCGAGCTTCAACAATCACAACAGGCGACACACAAGTCAGAATTTAAACCGCGTCGTTCAAAAATTTGAACATACTCTTGCAATTCGCCTCCCTAAACATACTACGTTTCATGTCAAGAGCAACGAAGACGGCCAAGTCTGGAATAATCCTCCGCCTGGAAACCCACCGCGTCCACGTTCACGTTCGAACTAGTTCTACCCCCCCCCGAATTCGGACACAATAAACTCACAATCGCACCTAATTCCCTTCCCAGCCAACCAAAATCTCGTCGAAACTCACCAAATAGCACGCGGCTTTCACGGCGAGCACGGTGTCTCCGGAAACCCAAACTCTTGCAACTTTGCAACCATGCATTCAACGTTTCAGGTCAAGAAGCTGGTACGCATTCGCCTCAGAGTAGGCACAAACGAATGAGTGCAGGAGTTCTTCATCACAAGGATTCCTGTACTAGGTAGCTTCCTACCCCCAAGGCTTTGGGCTCTCCCTCCCCCACACCCTCGCACCTGACAGAATAACGATGGTTTACAGCGGTTCATCCTGGTATTTCCCAGCACCCCTCGAGTGATTACGTAGCCGCGACCAAATCGGAGCTTCATCAATCATCCTAAGCCCAGCTGTAAAGCAGTCAACTCAGTGGGGGGTGTGCAATTATTCTCCCCAAATGTTGCCCAAATTCCAATCCCTCGGCTGGAAAACCAGCGCCTAACCTCCCCATGCAGCTCCACGCGCTTGAATTGTTCCGGACGAGAAAAAGTTGTCGTCTCGATGGCATAGTGATTCGCTTCCCCTTCCACCTCCGCTTTGGCCTCACCTCATCATCCTGGACCCTACCTCTCCTCCATCCTGACCCCGCTACTGGAGATGGAAGAGCAAGTCAAACTTCGCATCGACAAGTCATTGCAGTAACTGTTCCGTCGATCGATCCATCGATCAAGGCATTATTCCGATGGACCAGCAGTCATCGTCTTGCATGTTGCCCGATATCTGACCAGTCATCGGCGGTAAATATCTTCACATCTCGCTTTGTTGCGATCGGCCGGTGCGGTCATTGCTGTTCCAGCGATGAACTGGCCATTGGGTCCCATCCGTCCAGGGTACTGAGCACATTCCGTGATTACGGGTGACTCAACACCAACAACATCAACACCTGTCTTAGTGTCCAAGCGACTTGTAAATTGTTGCGAGAGACAACCTGTTTCGCTATTGCCGATGCAGCTTTGACCGTCGGTTCTTTGCAGATATCTCTTGCTGGATCTTAAGGTCTTCCTAGATTTCTTAACCAGGACCTGTTTCTGTGTTGAAACCCGTCTCTGTAATTCGGTTCAGTGATCACTCTCTCTGAGGGGCAAGTCTTAATCCAGCTATGTCTGCCACTGTCTGTGTTTGCAAGTGAATAACTCATTTTTCTTAACTATGTTCCTTCTACTACTACTACTACTACTTCCCTGACATGAGTGAACAAATGGACCAGGCAATTGAAGAGCTTGAAACCTTGTTGCCTATCGTTTATTAACCGACTGGATGGTTAGCTGGCAAGTAAAACAATGTCGAAAATAATCATGTGGAAGTTTCGAATGAAAACAAATGAACAAAGCACGTGAACATTGCATACGGTAACTTGACAGAATACCATTTTTAAAACTCTGTCTAGAAAAGGAAAAAAAAAAAAAAAAAAAAAAAAAAATCAGAAGAAAAATAGAATAGAAATGAAAAAAGAACCACAGTTGAAAAGGTAACAAAAAAGTTGGTAATTTTTAATATAAATAAACCAGGTAGTACTATTGTAAATTTGCGAATCTTAACATTGAGTTCGTAAAGTACTGCCCAGTCTCAAAAACAGTAAAATATTAATAGCACAGAAAAGAGTTTGAATAATTCAGGGAAGAATATGGTCAAACGATCTAAATTTAACAATTCCGAAAATGGATTACGTGAGTCACCTCCCTCATGAATCGTGAAGCCCATCGTGAGCTTTCATCCATGTAACCCATTTTGGCAAGAAGTTTACACCATGACTGTGGTGTTGGAGCTTCCTTAGGATGCTCTTTCCTTGAACCTACACTTCAATTATTTCACAGAAAGAGAACATCTCAGAAAAAGGATGCAAGATTGGTTTGTTTTTTTATTTTCAAACCTAAGGCAAGATTGATTCACATATCAACAACAGCTTGCCAGAACACATGAATGAGTCCCTGGTCTAAAGTCAAGGCATGAATTTATTGTTGGGAAAATCAAGTTGCTGAGTTGTCAATCTGTCCTTCATTCCCTTTTAAAAAAGAAATCTACCCTAGAGATTACACACATGCACAAACACACACATAAATAAATAAATAAATAATATAATATAAAAAGAAATAAAGACAGATGAAATATGTCTGTGTTTTTATGTTTGCCGCAAATGTATACTGTTTATTGCAATATTGCAACTAATTTGTGATATTTTTTATATAACACTTTTTCTTCTGAAGTATGTGAAAATCTTAGATTTTATCATGGGATGTAAATGTTTCTTCTTGCACCAAAACTTGACCATAAATAGATAACCAGTCATGTATTCACAAAGTTCTGTATTCAACAAACTTACACCAAGATCTGCATCACTTCAGAGAGTGCTTTTTTGGAAAACCCATAATTTATAAAAGGTAATTCTTTCATACAAATCAATTATCAAGTGACTTATTTTTGTATTAAAAAGTACAACTTCTAATTGTTTTCCTTAATGTATTACCTAAGTAAGCGTAAGTGAAGCAAAGTCCATATCCCTATGAGTAGACCCCCTTCTGGCTCCTCCTAAGCTTGTGTTCATAATCCAGCAAAGCAAATGTACCTTTGTAGACACATGTTTCATGCCACTAGATGAATGAGGTGAAGGATGCATCCCTAAGGACACCGGAGTATGAGCCCCTTTGTCACTAACCAAGCTTCTTTGATTGTGAAGTTGCCACGCAAAAAGTACTGATTTATGTATGGTATCCAAACCCCAATTGAGATATTTCAAACAAAAGGAAGAAGACCAAAAAAGAAAAAAAGACTTTGCAATGCTTGCACTTTCTTTACACCTTGAGTTGCATTTTTGTTTATTTATTTATTTATTTTTATTTTAAGAATTTTATTGTCTGTTATAAAAGTAGGAGAGTATGGGAATTTGCAAACTCCACCTTAAGAAACAAAACATGATTCTCCGACACATCACATAAATCCTTTTCACAATAACAAACCACTGATTTGGTTTTTGTTATTTTATACATTTAATGTTAAAATTTAGGAGTGGAAATGCCCAACAGTATTTTTGCTCCTTAGCTTTATAAATTGAGATCTGATCCTATAAATGGTAGAGGACCATATAAATGGTCATTTTTTCTCTATTCTTTTGGGACATGATTTGGCCTCCTTATATTAGAGCTTTTTCCAAAAAAATCCTAATTTCTTTAGAATAAGCTTAGCAAGATGCCCTAAAATAAAGCCCCAATAGTATTCCTCCATAGGGTTGGAAGAAGTACTACCTGATATGATCTGTGCAAAGGAATATTGATCTACAATCACAACAATCATGTCAAGGTATACACATCAAATTCACTATGGTGAAGGAATTGCAGACCTCCTACAAATCTTTTATAGGAATAAAGTTTGACCTCATGTCAAACCCATGATTTAATACTAATTAAGTCCTTTTAGCACTGTGCTTATTCTATGAAAAGCTTGATTGCAAAGAGTACAATGCACTTTTAGTAGTTCCTTGACTAGATGAATTTCAAAAATACCCTCACAACTCATTATGAGACCAAGAAGGCACTCATATTCAAAATCAATCAAGACATTGTAGATGTGGTTATTAATGACATGTTATTCAATGCAGATGATGAAGAATCTACATCGATTTATGAACGAATATTATCAATTTTCAAGTTGTTCAAAGATACAAACAACAATCAAGTTGAGCTTAATAGAGAACAAGCTCTAAACCACAAAATATACACAGTAAAAATGAGTTCTTTGTGGTAGTTTCATCTTGTGATCAGCTTTGTTTTTTGTGGAGCTTTATTCCAATTAGCAACGCATCTTGTGGATGTCACAAAAATCATGTCGCACATGGACTACTTCAATGGATGCAATGATAATCATGTGGCTTTATTTGTGAAGGTCGTTTATATCATGAGTTTATAAAAAATCACCATACTCCTCCATATGCAATGAATATTTTTGCTCACTCTTGACATTGACTCAAAGCAAGGCACTTCTTACTTTGACTTTTAAATTCAATTTGAGAGTCAATCAAAGTTACACAACTTCCATCTTCTTGCCATTTTGTTTTTTGATTGCAAGACAACTGAAGTAATCTTCACTAAGACTGTAAAACTTTTATATGTTATTGCTCCAAAATAAAGGACACAAGTAGTTAGAATTAGCATAGATGGAAAACAGACAATAATTAAGTGGATTTTTGGCATCACAATGAAGATGGTTAAGATGGCTAGTGATGGGATTATGCGGGTGTGGTGTGCTCTGCACCAACTTGGCTTTGTGGTCCAAGTTGAGTATGTCAAGTTGTATGATAACTAATTCATCACCATCTTGATGGACTTTGTTTCTTATCTTTGCATGCAATATAGTCTCATCAAGAAGATGGATTGTACATGCCCAAAATTCATGGACATGTGATGGTCATCTATGGAAAAATTGAATGGATTTTTGTAACAAAGGCACATAGTGATTTGCAAGTATCTCACACAGAAGTTGCCTACATGTACCCCTCTTCCTTCTTAGTGGGTGGTACTACTTGTACTCAACAACATTGCAGAGGTAATCTTTATTATTATAATATGCTTGTTAAGACTAAGCACCCTTCTAAATAAAAAGAAAGCCTAGCTCGAAGGCTTGATTTAATCTTTGATAGATTTGTGCAAAGTATAAGGTCCATACAATGCAAAGACTCTAGCCATGGCTTACAATGGTCCAAATTTGGTCATCTATGGATCTTGGTGTATGGCTCTTATGAATGCACAAGCTTTCATTCAATATAAATGCATCTTCATGATGAGCCTCATGGATTCATTGCCTACAGCCAAGATTCAAGCCGTGGTTAATAACATGGTGACCTTATTTGCTGGGCTTATCAACAATATTGCATCTATTATTGCTCAACGCAATTGCAATAATAATGCCAACAATGAAGATATTTTGAAAGTACTACCATATAATTTGTATGCACTATAAATGTCTCTATTATGCGTATTTATCAGTTGGTATAAGTTGCAATTAGAATCAACTAGGTGGAATGCTCAATTCATTGAGCATATTAAGAATGACCATCAAGCCATGGTGTATATCTACCATGAGGAGATGACCTTCAAGGATGCGATTGACAAGTGCTTTGATTTACAAATAGAATTTTATGTGGGATGGGCTCATTGCAATGAATGTTCAGTTTCCATAACTTTTTTTTTGAATATCTTTTGGATGAGAGCACCCTTTTCCACCAAAATTCAATAGCCAATTCCTATAACTTTAATTTTTTTTGTAGAAGACTAACTTCTATTTTTCCTCATACAAGCATTGCCAAATTTGACTTCTCCATGATCAAGTGGGAGAAGGACAAGTATTGACAATGCCTCTTTGGCTTCTTGTTGAGTATCATGCATTCTAAACAATTCAACAGAGTATGTCAAATTTGAGGAGAATAGATGTTTTTGGACAACCTTGTAGATGAATTTCATCAATTCCTAATTTACCTAAAATATAACCTAGCTACGACCCTAAAATAAACTAAATTAAGTATTTCATGGAAAGCCCAAGTTTAAAGAAGCCTATGCATGACTCCACCTAGTATGCTTAAGGTCACTCTGAAGGAGTCAAGGCTTGAGTGACCCAAGTCCTTTTAGACTTTGCAAGGTGCAAAGAAGCAAGTCCAAGTCCAACTTGAAGCAATTTCTTACAAATGGCTGGAGCTACATAAATCAATAATGGCCAAGTATAGTAAACAAAGTGGGCTTCATGGAGGAAAGGAACTCATTGTGTGCACTCAGTTTTTATATATATATATATATATATATATATATAGTATTTTAGGGTTGTGGCCCACTTGACTTTATTTGCATGTGAAGGTTTTCCACACATTCATTATAAATTCATAACAGAATTATGTGCCTACTACTTTAAACCATTGGCATTATACAACAGTTTTGCAAATAATTTGTCCAACAGTGTTGCCTTGCTCAATGATTTGTCCCATTCAGGAAACACTCAAATCACATAGCAATGAATTTTGGTGGAAAAGGGTGCTCTCATCCAAAAGATATGCAAGAAAAAAATGGGGGGGGGGAGGTCCCACACTTGGGATAAGTGGTGGCTGGGATGTGGAAATGCTCAAATCACATGGAGTGACATTGGGACCACATGAAACTAGTGTGGGATGATGGGAGACTAAGTGAATATTATATATATATATATATATATATATATATACATATATAACACTTTTGGAAGTCAAATGTACTGGATCATCACTTTGGACCCAAGTTTGCAAAAAAGCTTTTAGGGTCACCTTTGTGGGGAAAAAAGTGACACAAAGAGTTTTCTGTGAATAGGATCTACTGTCAATGCTCACACTGCACAATAGCTGAAAAATTGTATAACAAAACAAACAACTGAATGAAACTGATTTGCAGTGTCCTTGTGAGGTCCCATCAACCTGATTCTGTGTACCTGATAAGCTTGTTCAAATGATACAAAAAAGCAATACTTCTTCAGATGAGATTCAGGTGTTGTGTATGTGGGAAGCATACTTTTGGTGAGAATAGAGACATTATGGATCATATATGTAAAGGGCCACTTTGCTCTTGGAGTTGAGATTGATCAAATTTGCAATCATGAATAACAGTAATTTCATGCTTGGGTCTTGGAAAGGTTGGTTGTCACACAACACAAAAGAAAATGACTTGGAAGTTAGTATTAAAGTTATGAATTGTGTTTTGATGGTACATTTTCTTAAACTTTAATTTGTGAGGATCTTGTGTGTTTTTTACATTTCGAATTGTCACACTGTTGAATTTCATTAATAATTGCATTATCATAAAAAAATTATTATACTTTTACATTCATAATCAGTATCAAAGGTATGTGGGTTATTCTCAACCTTTTTCACTAACAGAAATATCGTTTTTTTTTTTTTTTTTTTTTTTTTTTTACTCTTTTAATTTTTTCATTCTAAATTATGGATTCAATTCTAGAATACTAATGTCAATATATATATATATATATATATATATATATATTTTCTTTTCTTGTGTATGATTAAAAAATAACTAAAATGTTTAATTTGAAATGTAAGAAAAAATAAATAATCAAAGTTTGGACTTTAAAAATATATTTGAAGAGGTAGTATTTCTTTATAATATAAAATTATATAACATCAAAACACAATTCATAACTTTAATAAAAGAAGAAAAAAATAGGTAAAACGATTTAAACCACAGTACTTGGTGTAATATGACTTTTATCAACTGAATCTTTTCATAATGACTATTGCCCATTGAATTTAAAATTGCAATATGGCTAAAATTTACCAACTACAATGCATTATTTTGATGAAAAAAGTAACATTATTTCATTATTATTTACAATTTAATACAAGTTACATATACCAAATCTAAAAATCAAATAAAAGAACAAATCGTAAGAATATTTTTTAAAAAACCTATTGAATGCAAATAAGAGCGTGATATTTTAATATCTTATTTTTTTTTATCAATATTTATTGAATCAAATTTTTATTATTAGTTTTTAAATTTAAAAATTAAAAATTTAAATTTAACTATTAAAATATACAAATAAATTTAAAATTTTCAATAATAAAAAATACACGTTTGAATTTTCATGATTTGCAGCCATTTTTAAAATCTGGTTCATAAAACATTTTATCCAATATTAGCTATATTATTTATTATTTTAAATTTTTTAACTACATTGCCATATATGTATGTGTGTATGTATGTATATATATATATATATATATATATATTCATAAATATTTTACTATACTTCTCAAATAAATAAAATAAATAAGTAATAAAATCGATTGATTTTTTATAATAACTTAAATACAATAGTTTGATCTTTTTTAATATTATTATAAATATAAATATATATTTTTTGGCTTCCTACAACAAATGTTACACTTTTTTTCTCATTTTATTCTACCTAAAATATTTTGAATAATGTTTTTATAAAGTCTAAGAATTTGATTATATATATATATATATATATATATATTTATAAAGTCTAATAAATTTTCATGGCTACTATTTTTTTTTATTCTTAAAAGAAATTATTTCTTCTCTTAAAAAAATATCAAATGATATAACATTATTTAATATAATTAAAAATTGTGAAAAACTTGTATAGCTGATCTTTGCTAAGTCTCTCTACTGACCTATATCATGTTGTATATCAAAAATATATAACAAATCTAAATTTTAAAAAATTATTTTCTTAGAGATGAAAAAAATATTTTCTAAAATTAAATATGCAATATTATCAAATTAAAATTTATTTTAATCTTAAACATTAATATTGGAATATAAATGTCAAAATAATAATATTATTTTAACAATATTTGTAATTTTGAGTTGATTTAATTTCTAAAGATATATCTATTTTTTTATATATTATAGTTCAGTTTTAAAAAATATTAATAAGATCTAACATTGATTAAAAACATCTTTAAATATCTAAGTATAATTTAAATAATGATGTAATTTTTTTTTATAAGATATCATACTTAAAACTATACAGATGTTATGGTACTATTTACCCAACTAATATAGTACAAATTTAATTTAATACATGTAATCAAATTTAATAATATACTTTTTCTTTTTGTTTTTTTACTCTATACTTGCATCTACCAATTTTGAATCTAATAGATTTTAAGTGATAACTTAGTGTATGTATTACAGTGCTTGATATATAAGTCGATAATCAATAGATATAGCTATATATATATATTTATATATTCTACTTGAAGGAGTGACAAATCAAGAACCTATTCTTCTAAGATATTATCATCAGTGTTAAAAAAATATCATTTTAAAAAAGTCAGTATTGAAAATGATTTAAGTAAATTGTGATTTTTTTAATATATTGATTACAAAAAAAAAAAAAAAAAAAATCATCATACCATAATATTTTTAATTATGTTTGTGTGTGTGTATTCATGTCTATTTCATTGTAATAAGTATATTTTAATTTCATATTACACATTTAGATATACATGAGTAATTTAGAATTAGATACAAACAAATACCTAAGAATTGTTTTTTTTAAATAATAAGACAAACATCAAAATTTGTTTATAACCTCATTAAATTTTAAAATAAAACTTAGGCTTGGGTGAAATTAAAATTAAACAAGTAAAAATTTGGTTTTTTTTTTTATATACATGAATATATTACATATTGTATTATTCGTATTTAATCACACATCAAAAATAAAAAAATAAAAAATACAGACATCCTTGCGCATGTGTGTAAGCTGAATTTTATCTTTCCATATTGAATTTAATCAAACATAAATAAGAAATTCGAATGCATGTTATAATAAAAGATTTTAACATAACAGAAATAAAATAATAAAATCATATTTTTTGACAAAATAAAATTATTTTTATATTTTTTTATATTTTAAAATCAAATGAAGTAAAATATTCCTAATTAAACAAAAGATAATCTTCATATTCATACATGAAATTAGGCATTTACTGCATTTGATTTGTAAGTAAGACAAAGTTTTACTTATGAATAAAAATCAATGTTAAACAGTAAATAAAATGTGGTATCATTTTTCTTTAAAAAAGTACCTACATAAATAGATTCAAGCTTTTGATGTAGGATTATACAATGAATGATATTCAAGCCAAATAAAATGGTTCATTAACTTAATTTCTAATATAAAAATACTTAAATACTTCTTATATTTATAAAAGTTAAGTTTTTTATTAGATTGTTGTCTAGAAGAATACCATATACAAAATGTGTTGGGATAAGAAAAATAAATCTAATATTATTAAGTCATGCAAATATTGGATGTAGGGATGTTTAAAAATATTTAATTCAATTGTCTAAACATCAGTACACATGTGAAATCAGCTATGTAATAATGGTACTTTTACCACAATGATTACAATATATAGCTATATTTCAATGTGACTAGTATAATAATCTATATCATCAAGACTATACTAAAGATTAATACGATCTAATATAAAATATATTAACAAAAAAATCAAGATAGAAATAGGTTCTTAAAAAATAATATCAAACGTTTTAATTCTTTTTTAAAAAATAAAATATGTAAAGGTTGCTCTTATTTTTATTTATTTATTTATTTATTTATTTATTTAAGTAAATGTTTTTTTAATAATTATATATATATATATATATATATATATATGTTGTAAATTCTAACCAAAAGATATTTATATGTTGTAAATTATGTTATTATAAAACATTCAAAAAATAAAATCTTATTCAAATTATTTTATAAATAAATCAAAAATAATATCAAGATTTTTTAGTATAATATAAATTAGTAGTAGAAAGAATATTGGTTTTTAGAGTTCTAATATGAAAATAAATTTGAATAAGCTAATTTAAAAAGTTTTAGTATAAAAAGAGGTTAAAAATCAATAAAATTTTGATAAATTTACTAACCATAGTTAATAAAAAAATATATTGTAAAATATTCAAGAAATATTACTCAATATTACAATGGTTTTTAGATTATATTAAAAAGAGGATTTTAGCCATCTTTATAAGTTCATAAATACAAATATATGAATTTCCAAAGGTCAAATTTTGATTAGATCTAGTGTAAAAAAAATAAAGATTCAGCAACCAATTAAGCATAAATAATTTTGCTACATAAGAAGTTTAAAACTTTCATCTTTAAATTGATATTTTTTTTTTCTGATATTGAAAATTTTTAAATTTAAAGATTAAAAATATTTGTATTATTATATTATATAATTTTTTTTAAATATGTATTATAGTTACAATAAAATTTGGCAATTAGTGAGATACAAGAAGGTCTATTGACTCAAAAAAATTAAATATATATTATAGATATTTTAAAATATTTATGTATCAAAATCTATTAAATTAAAAACTGCCAATGTCTTTTATTTTTTTATATTAAATTTTTTTAATATTTCATGTGGTGTTATATACTGATTAGTTATAATTTTGTTTCAAAAAAATTAAAATCTTTTAAAAACTTGCAGCTTCATAGATGATTTTGGTGCCTCTAAACTCTACCATTGTACCATCTTCTTTCAAATCTATAATTTGATGTGCAAAAAACTCTATTATAATATGTATTAAAGTAAGTTATGCCATTGTAGTCTAATTTCTTCTTTGTTCTCTTTGCTACTAGTATTATATCTATGCATTCTTTTAATTTTTTTTTCATAAATACTATTTAGGTATTACCAAATAATTTTTATTTAAGATTTGGGATTTTTTTAAGTCTATCTAAATCTATATTTATTGAAATTAAAAATATTTTAAGCTTAATTAAAATAGATTTAAATATTTTTTTTTATTAAAATTATGAAGTATTAAGAAATATTGTTGGAAAATTTTGCAAATCTAAGTAAATTTTTCAAATTTAATTAAATGAGTTTAAAAATGTTCTTAGCTTATTAAAACTAGTTAAATTTTCAAAAATAGTTATAGATATTATTTGTCTTTTTAAAATATAGCATTATTTTGAACAAATTATTTCTATAGTTACTCAATTTTCAAATAAAAAAAATATTTGTATGTATTTTTATATATAACTTCAAATTATGTTATTTTAATCATTATAATGCCTTTTTAATGTGTTTCTAGTATTTATAATAAATTAAATTAAAGATGATGATATATCAAATAGATTATTGACTATAAATTAATTCTATTAATACTTCATTTATAATACACTCTAATTTCATAATATTATCATCAAATTAATATAAAAAAAATGATTAAATTACTAAAATAAATGCTTCTAAAATTTATTGATATTCGAAATTAATTTTTTTACTCAAATAGAGATTAATGGAAAAATTAGTGGTATTTTGATTTAATATCTAATAATAATTAAAAACTTAGAAATAAAAAATGATATACAAAGTCTCTTTAGAATTTAAAAATTATTGTATAAATAAAAAATATTACATACAAAAAATTAAATATCATAAACTAATCATAAAATATGGAGTTTAAACTATATACAAATATGTAATCACTACACTTTCAATTGCCTCTCTTAGTTGATTAAGAGCCCTTTCACATATCTTGGACAATAATACACACATAGTTGGAAATGAATACTATAGTGATGTTGTACAAATTTAAACCCAAAGAAATTAATATTGTAGTAGGTAAACCATCTAAATATATAGGAAGCATAAAGAAAGAATCTTAAATTCTTTTCAATAGATGATATATTGTTAAAAAACTTCCTACAATAAAATTAAATCCAATCTTCTAAAATAAAGGTTGAAAAAAGTGGCATCAAGCATATAATATGCCACTTGCATTGACATTGATAATACAATACTATAAGAGCAACATCATTCTTCTCACCACATATATAAACAATGAAGATTATCTAGCACAATTGCCAATTCAAAATGTACAAAATCATCAATAGAAAGATGACAAACAATACAATTATTTAAATGCTTTTGATACTCATATCCATTCTTGTCTTTAAACAATAAAATATCACTAAATAATACATCATTGATATAAAGAGTCATACATCCTATCTTAACATTAAGTATTGTAGGGACCTTATATTAGAAATATATATACTCCCTTTTAAATAAACTTTACAATTAAGATTAATAAGCTCTACTATAATTGAAAGTATATTATAAAGTATCATAATATTGAGTAATAGATAAGTTTTTCATAGCTATAGATATTTCTTTCTTAAAAAAATCTTCTTAATTATATAGACATTGAATTCAAATATTAAGGTCATATAAGTCCACAATTAGAGTTAATTTCTTTCATATTAAGCATGGCAGAATCGAATTTTTTCTTTACAACAAATGATAAGGGCCATAAGATACCAAAGATGTCTATTCGTTAATATAATAAAATATTATAATTCAAGGCAATATCAAATTTCAATTACAATAATTGCTATGAAATAACCTATACTTTTGTAAATCATGCTTAATAGTCTAAATAACTTATTCAATTAAGCTATATGCCTTAAGATGTTTTTTTAGAGATAGTGCAATGATCTATCAAAGTTTTTGTATACAAAGCCTCAAAAGTTTAAGAAAAAAATTCCTCCTTTGATTTATTAAGACTTAAGCAGGTCCCCCAAAGTATATCAATACATGCTGAAGAAAAGCCATAGCTTTCAAAATTCAAGAATTTTTTAGCAAAGCCACAAGTTTAATCTATTTGGTAAAATCTTCTATTATCATCAATAAAAATTTAATTCCACATTATTATATTATGTAAAGTCTTACTTGAAAATGCACTAGGCTCTTAGCTATGGAAAGTAAAACAAATTTTCAACAAAAAATCCTAATAATTCTAATAGAATCATTTATAAATTTTAATTAAAACTTAATAAGTATAATCAAATATTAATCAAGCTTGATTAAATTTTCAAATAAATTATAAAAAAAACATAAAAAATCCTAAAAAACTTCTAAAGAAATTATAAAATATTCTAAAAAAATCTTTAAAAAATCCTAAAGAAATCTAAAAAAAATCTATAAGAAACTTAAAGAAATTCTTATGAAATCCTAAAAAAATTCTAAAGAAATCTTTAATCCTAAATAAATCCTAAATCAAATCTTAATTAAATCTTAAATCTTTAACTAAATCCTAATCAATCCCTAACAAAATTCAAACTAATCCTAGTCCAATTTTAGAACCTCAATATTCATTGACTAAACCATTGATCTTGCTTAAAATTTTACACACCTCTCAATCTCTTAGTCAAAAATAAGGATAATAAATTTGAAGAAAAATGAATTTATAAAAAGAAGAGAAATATCATAATGTACTCAAGTGTTGGCTAGCTTCCATCTTTGATCTTAATGTTGATCTTTCAATAGTAATAACTTCTTATTAAATATTTAACTTTCTCTAAATTTTTTAAAAGTGTTGGAAGTCAAGTCAACTATTAGGTCCAATAAAAATCATTTCAATTCAATTGTCAAATTTTTGCAAAATTTAGATGACCTTATTAGACCTAAAAATCTAATTTCTAAGATTTTAATCCACTTAAACTTCAATAACCTCCAATCTAATTGTTTGATTAAGCTCAAATTCATAATATATATTTAGCATAGCTATATACACAATTCCACCATATTTTACTTATAGATTTGCTTTAAAACTCACAAAATTGTCCAAATTATAAATCCTATTTTATTACACAAAATCTAGAGTCATCCAAAGCAACCTTGACTTTGTAAAGCTCTTATAAAGTCATTATAAATTCAAATTATTGATAACTAATGCTTTAAAAAATCCAATAAAGTCTTCTTTCAAATTCCAATTTTTAATTTGCAATAGAATCTCAAAGTCACCATAGATATATAGTTTTAAATCTCAAGGACTGATTTCAATCTAGAATAACAACTAATTCTCTTTAGATATTAATTTTTGTCTTTTTGAGATAATTTTTTCTAAAATAAAATTTTGATTTCTTCCTATATATATCTTTATTATTTATTTTTCTAATATATATTTTTTTACCTTATTTATGGCACTATAAAGTAACTAAAAGTCCTTTTTATAAAATGGTAGTATTTGCACCTTTAATTTACTATCTTTTGAGTATTATTTATATTTTTAAGTTGATTTGCTATAATATTTTGAAATAAGATCTTCTAAAATATAATATTTTCTTCACTCTTTCACATATTAACCATATTATATGATAATAATGAAGGTGATAATAAGTAGTCTAGCAAAGTCTAAAAACAAATAGTAGCTCAAACCTATAATAAATTAAGACCTCAATTAGGATAATAAAGTGTTAAAACTTGATTTAATTTAATTATATACTATACATATATACATACGAAAACTTATTAATAAATATTAGTCTACTAATATTGATTATATAATATAAAATATATCTTTTATATATCAAAATATCAAAACTCCTCATGTACTTCCTAAACCAAAGAAGCTCTTTGATTTGATCTTGAAACTATGCATCTAATTTCATCAAATCACATACAAAATAAAAAATTATTTTTTCAACTAAACCTTGTTATTTAGTGACCAATCCTATCTCTTTCTATAGTAAAGAAAGTTTAAAGAATTGTCCTTAAAGCTTGTGCAAGATTAGAAGTCATTCCATATATTAATAATTGCTTGGATCCTATCAAATTTTTCATTTGATTATTGATTAAGTACCATAGTTATAAAACTTGACATCAAAGTCAAATATATAATTACATGCTATATAGGAATTGCCATTCTATTGTAATTCTTATGCCATATTGAACTTTAATGAAGTCTTCTTTCTAAAGACTTTGATATGCAAAAATCCATATGCATCCAAATTGATACAAGATATTCAATGTACAACCTTAAATTTGTATTTTTGAAGCAAAAAAGTCTATCTAACAAGATTTTTAATAAGTTTGTTAAAGTCCATAAGCTATTTCAAAGGTTGATGGTTAGTCACCAATATAAATTGTTACTAATATAAATAGGATATAAAATAAAAAATGGTCCAAATTGTTGCCAAGTATTATTTTTTATGAGATGAATAATTTTATACTAAATTATTATTGCTTCTATAAGAAAATGCAATGATATTTTTTTTTATCTTACATCATTTTTTGTATTAAGATTACTTCCAATCTTATTGTATTTTAATTTGTGTATAATTAAAAGGTCTACTAGCATTTGAATATTGATATACTAAGATTAAATTCAACTATTGCTTCAACTTGTCAAATGCATATTGTGACTTAAAATTCTAAGTCCATTGGAAATTCTTATTTATCAAAATAGTTAATGATTTGGTAATTAAGCTAAAATTCTTGACAAATTTTTAATAGAAATTTTTTAAACTAAGAAAAGTTGTGAAATATCAATTAATGCTAGAATTTTATATAAGGCATTTATATTTTCTTATTGCATATAAAGACTTTGTAGAATATTCATGTAGACTACATACAATAACCGTTTGTAAAAGAATTTATACTTACCATGATACAAGTGTAATATCCATAGTTATAATTGTTCAAATATTATTTGTAAATGCTTCACATAATTATGTAGGTTGCTACTAATATCATTAATATAGCATCTAAAAAATGATAAAGTAGCCAATACTTGGTCTATTACTTTCTAAAACTTAACTTCTACTTTCTTAAGAGTAAATAGTAGAAACTTCTAGTGATAGAATTGATCTTTATTATTTTGATCAAACCTCCAAAATATTATCTTTACTTGATTTTCAACAAGTAATGATAATTGGTATTAACTAAATCTTAAATCTAAAATATTAAGTATTCAAGAAAATTCTACAACATTGAATAGTTCTTTTGGCATTGGCATTAGATATTGACTAAATTTAATTTTATGGTTAATTGAATAATAGTTTTTATATATTTATTTTTATATTTAATTACTAAAAATATCTTTTTTTAAAGGTATAATTTTAGTATAAGCATATTTATCATTCAAGGTTTCATCAAGTCCATAGCCAATTATCCTTAACAACAAGTCTAGATATCAATTCTCTATAAGATATTAAATTTATAAGGTTGTCAATTGATTAAATGATCATCTTCTGATTACATAAGAATAGATGTACCTCCATACTTTAGAAGATCTTTAAGATTAAAGAAAAAAAATTGCAATACAAACAAATAAAAGTATATATCATTTGTACTTTGGAAGTAGTAAGATGTGGTTTTAATACCAATGGCCAATCATTAAATTTTATGGTCTCTTTTTTTACTAATAGAACACTACTGCATGCCAACATAATCTTTAACTATTGATCTATAAGAAAGGCAACTTCTATATTTATAATATTATATTTTAAAATCAAATGAAGAACTTCATCACCATAATGTGTAGGTAAATTGGCAATATTAGTAGGTCATAAAATATCTTGTAAAATCAAATCTTTAATGATTTATTGTACATTTTTTTTTAAGCTTTGGCAAAAATAGTAGAGATATGTTGAGCTTATAGTTCTTAAAGTGCTTCCTAATTTAAGCAAAAAAATGACCTAGATATCTCAACTTTAGTCAATTTAAGTTTTATTGTCTCCTAATTTTTGCTCTCTAATCTCAAAGTAAGAAATTAGCCATTGTAGTATTGTTGAATAACAATTCATATGCCAAAAATCTATAGTGGAGTATTGAAGTCTATAACTTGGCATAAAAAGAAATGACATGTATCTTCAATTATATTATAAGCAATTGTGGTGCCAATTAAAAAGCCTATGATATATTTCCTTTCATTTGCATTCTTATGAATCTAAAAATTATCATCTCAAATCATATTAGGTTTACATATCCAAAATACAAATGATCTTGGATATATTATAAATATAAGAAATTGGCCACAAAGAACCACATTTTATTGATTGAGGCAAAAAGATACTCATTAGTTTTAGTTATAACTAAAAAAACTTAATTATTATATAAGATATCATCAACCTTGCATCTAAGAAGTTATTTGTTTTAAAAAGTAATGTTATAATTTTGTAAGACAAGGCCAAGTTGGTCCAAATTTAGTAAAGTTGATAGATATAAAAGTATAAAGTTGTAACATCTATAAAGATTAGAGGACCAAAGAGTTGATAAATATATTACTAGATGTTAAAATCTTTCTTTAATATCATGCAATGAAGGAATAGTTTCAAAAATGTACCTAAGTTATGTGATTTGATGCATAAACCATCAACATATAAGTTACATCAAATCTACAAATAAATTAGATTAAAGATCATCCAAATTTTGATTTGCTTCAGTACATAAATAGCTTTGATAAGACAATCTAAAAATTAATAAATTAATACAGCTCAATTTCTTCAAAACTTCATTACTTATGATGGTAATATTTTGAAAGAATTGACTAAAATAATTATGAATATGAAAAGCTTATAATTGCATAGAATACAAAGTTGATAACCTTTGGATGTAATATTAGGCTGTTTAATTAGGTAAAATTTTGATATCTACATAAATGTACCACTTCTTATTAAAGTTGATTCCAATACTGTTACCAAATTAATATGAATATTTGTAAAGAACTCTACAAGGATAATATTTTCATCTAATAGTGCTAATTAATAGATTGAATAATAGCATCTGATAGAGAATAATTAAGTATTTCCAAAAAAATCTAATGAAGATATAATTCATTAGTATTGACAAGATAGTTTTGTACTTGTTTTTTTATAGAAGACATAGATCTTTGTAGTATCTTATATAAACTTTTAAAGATTATGAACTACATGATTTCATAGAATTAGACATAAATTCTAATCTCTCTTCCAATTGAACTAGTCTATAAATTAAGTTTGATGCCAATACATCACAATCAAATAGGTTTTTTTGCTAATATAATTGTAGCGGTTGTTGCAAATGTGACTTGAATAAATTCCTTCTTTCTATCTCTAGTAGATCATCTTAGCCTAATCCATATTTTTTCAACCTAATTACGTAAATTAAAACTAAGAAGATAAAGTAGTTATTGAAAAAATAAAATATCATAGTTGGTGGCTCAAGTTATTGCAAATTTTAGGAACAAATGCGAATAAAGTGGTCTAAGTTGAATACAAAAAATTAAATATAATTGCTACCTAATATAGCTAATAGCTTGCTTTGTATCTCATATTAAAGTAAAAATGATGAAAAGAGAAGGTTGTAGGATTCTAGTACTAAGACTTCATTCTTGAGTAAGTTTCTTATCAATTATAATTAGTTAGATACCAAAATCTATAAAAATTTATAAATATATGATATAAGTGGTACTAAATCAAATATAAATGGTAATAAGTATATTTTTGTTATTAATTAGTATTACAATATTTAGGCATAGATTTTGATATTTTTAAGTAGGTCTAGCGGTAATGTTTAATAAATCTACTACCTTCATAGCTAGTAGTACTTCAAATAAAAGACTCATATTTATTTTCTTCAAATGACTTCCATCACATATAACAATAATTTTATTTATAAGCTTTGCTTGCAACTTAGCCAAATTTTCTTTCATTAAAAGCTTTGTGATTGCTTCAACTACTTTGTCTTTCAACATCTTACCAATTAGCTAAAAAATCCTTATAAATTTAAATTCTAAAGCTAACACATTAATATTAGAAGAAAATAAAATGTATTTAATAATCAATAAGTTAAAGTATTTTTTATATCCTTAATATTAGTTTTTCCATCTTTTATTAAAAGTTTAAATAGATGTCTTATTGCAAAACTTATATATATATATATATATATATATATATATATATATAAGGTCATATGATAATGGCAATTAAATATGAATAATAAGATCTTCACAATTGCTTCGATAGCCATGTAAGGTTTTTAGTGCTTCACTTGCAATAGATTCCAGATTCTTGATTATTATTTGAATAAGTATAGCAATCACAACTACTATTTTTCTTAATATACCAAATATATAGATATTTGGAATAAAAAAAACTTACTCAAGTCCTAAAATTTATATGAGATCTACTCACTTAGTCTAATGAAAATACACTATTGAATTTTCTCTCTCGTTTGAAAATTTTAGTTTGTGAGACTCTTTCTTCATGCAAAATAAGCAACTTATTTGGATTTTAAATAAAATAATTATCCTTACTATGGTGAAACTTATGATAGTGATTATACTTTAATTTCTTCTATTTAGATTTTTATCTTATTTTAAACTTTATTTAATTATTTATTTATTTATTCTTAGGTCTCTTTATATATTAAGTCTTTTTTTTAAAACAACTAAAATTATCTTTAGTCTCTTTAGATTTTCTATACCTCTAGTAATACATGGTCTTTTTAATTTTAGTTTTTATCAAGTTACTTATAGTAGTTTCAATCTTCTTGGACTAAACACATTTGTCCATTAAGTAACCACTTTAATAGAATCATGGTAATAAAGAGTCTTATTACACTTCTCAACTTCAACAAAAAATTATGGTAATATTATTTTATCATCATAATTAAGAATGATTATTAATATGGATAATATGAATAATTACTTGATACACTTAAATAAAAAAATCTTAATAAATTGGCTCTCAGCATATATATCCTTTAATTCCATTGCAAAGTAAATTAAATAAATAAACATAGTATGTAAGATATCTTTTTTTAGTTTTTCCAATTGTCTTGAAAAACAATCTTTCACCATATTGGAAGAATTATCTTTTATCTCTTGAAATATATTTACATTCTAAATTCAAAGCTTCTTGATATAATTCAATGTTGAAATGGTCTAAAAATCATTATTAATATCTACTACTAGCTTGAAATCTTGGATATAATCATTTTTAAGAAGTCTGATAAAAAAATAATTAATATTTTATAATTTTATATTTAATATTATCTACACTAGATTTTCATTCCTAGCAAGGCAAAAGTGGAAAACATAAGCAAATTAAGCAATCAACATCCACTTGCTATTGAAATTTACAAAATACAAGTAAATTAGAGAATTTAATATTCACTTATAATTAGTATTTGTTTATAGTTGATGGTTACAAATTACAAATTTGTGACAATAAAAGAAGATTACAACAAAATATCCAAAATATCAAAGATAGAATAGAAAATGCTTAAAATTCACTTGAAAAGTAAATAGCAATAAATAATTGCTACTAAAGTACTTTAAATAATCTTCAATTAACAAATTTAAAATATCATTGGCTTTTATAAGCAATTTTTGGATAAAAATGATTCCTACATTATCAAATTTAGACTTTAAATTCTTCCAAAATAAACTTTTAAACTTTGATATTTAAAAATATTAGGATGTAATAAAAATTAAATAAATATTAATACTACCTTTTTCTAAAAAAGACTTCTATTTATTTTATAGGACAATAAATAAAAAAAATCAAATTAGATGGAAAAAATAATTAATATAGGCATCTTAAAGAAAGAATTTAGAGTATTTTTAAGCAAAAATTATCCTAAGAAACCAAAAATTGATGTCTAAAGAAGATCAATTGTCAATCAAGATTGAAATCAAATTAAAAGATATGAAAATAAGTACCTATAGTAATTCAAAGATTCATTGATTGTTTAAAAGATAGTATTTGAAAGTAGACTAGCGAAAGGTTTTTTAAGCATTGATTTTGAGTGATTCAAGTTTGAATTGACTTTATAAAGTCAAGATTATTTTTGAGTTGATTTGGATTTTAGGATATATCTTCTATTTCATAACTTTGATCTTTTTTATATGTTTTGAACTTCTTTTTAATTTAATAATTAAAATATGTAAAATATTTTAGTCAAAATCTATAGTCAAATAAATGATTTTTGAGGTTTTAATCTACTATAAGGTTGAATAAGAATTTATTTAAGATTTAAGATTTGATTAGGATTTTTTTAGAATTTAGAATTTTATAAGGTTTAATTTAGAATCTAAAATTTGATAAATATTCAGTTAAAGATTATTTAAGATTTATTTATGATTTATTTAGGATTTTTTATGATTTTTTATAATTTCTTTAAGATTTCAAATAAATTTGATTAAGGTTTTATTAAGATTTTAAAAATTTATTTGAGATTTGTTTAAAATTCTATTAGAGTTATTAAGACCTTGTCATTGCAATTTCTATTTTATCTTTTATAATTAAGTGCCTAGTATATTTTCAAGCAAGATATCATGCAATACAATACAAGAAATTATTATTATTCCAAATCATCAAAAACACAACGAAGTTTGATATGAAACAATAACAATCATTTATTACGACAACATGATATTGAAATTATAATTAATCACTAATTTATCCTAATACAAAAATTGCAATTGTATAAAATTGTGGTATTTTGTAATTTTAATTTATAGTCCTTATTGCACCAAATGAGCACCCCAATCAACCTCAAAGTTGTCCTTTCTTGTATTGCACCAAAACCCTTTTATATTACGTTACTTCTAATGTGGCCTTGGTACTGTGCCGTACTCTGACCTATTATACTTTAACAACCTTGACTGATAACTTTCTAGTGCTATAGTATTATTTAACTTCTTCTTACTATAAATAAAAAATCCTAAAGTACAAGTACAAGTGGAAAAAATCCTAAAACTTCATTAAAAGATTAATCACCATAGTCAAGCAAAATCTTACAATAAATATTTTTTTCTCTCAAAACCACTCATAAGACTTAACTTGATGAGAATGTTAAATTAGAGTGATTCTATTACTTAAGTCTTTAAACATTAGTTGATACTAATAAAGTGAATTAACAAAAAAAATTAAGTAGATGAAAATCCATCAAGCTAAATTAAATTACATACATCAAATATGATTTAGTACTTAATGCCATATCACATAACACAACATATAAATGTCAATTTAAATATAACAAATGATTTTTTTTTTTTTTTTTTTTTTTTTTTTTTTTTTTTAAATTTAAACTTTTAATACTATTTATGATTTTTTATCTTAATTAATTTACATAAAAAAGTATTAAATTAGAGTTATTTTAATTTTTAAAAGGTAAATTATTACTTTTTTATAATTTTTTATAAAAAATCTTTCTATAAAGCATAATTTCAAAAGTTTTTTGCAAGTTTCATAATAAAATAAAGAAGATAAAGAGTAACTTCAATGTATTTGATTTAATAAAAAGAAAAAAAATATATAAAGTATATGTTAAGTCTATAACTTAATCAAAAATGTTATTTAGTATAATTGTATAAGTGATTTATTAACTTAATTTCTGATATCTATAATAAAATATATAGTATTTTTATGTATTTTTTAAAAATAAAAATCCATTAAATTTAAAAATATAATAGTTGAAAGAAAGTTGTAACTATTGTCTTTAAAAGTATAAGTTTGTAGATAATTTTTTTATATCATTAAAAATTTTAAATTTTTTCTTAAATATTTATTAAAACAATGGTAGTTTTTTGTTATAATTGGCTTCTTTTATATTGGTTCAATGATTTTACTTGCTAATTTTAAAGAACCATCATTAATATCTTCTACTACATTGTCATTATCTTGAAGAATTTTCTATTAATTATAACTATTACCAAAGAACATAGAATAAGTTAATAGATCTTTATTAATAAATTCTTCCAATTTGGTTTTATTTTTTTGATAGGATATTATTACTCAAATAATTTTATATTATATGGAGTAATTTTTATGTCCAAATAATTTTCCAAATTATTATTTCTTTGTATATTGATATTGATTTAAAATACCTTTGGTAGAAGAAATTCTTTGGAATATTTTAAATAATTATTTAAATTTAATATATATATATATATATATATTCTAAAAATTAATTTATAAATCCTTAATTATTTATTTAAATTTAAAAAAGAAAAAAATATCAAATTATAAATAAAATCATTCTTGAAGATTATAAAAGATTTCTAAATGCCATTATAATCTCAAAAAACTATTACTATGAATTAAACATTAAAGAAATGGATGCAAAGAGTTATCAAAAACCTTTAAGTGCTACTAAAAAGATAAGAAAATTTGATTGTTTAATCTTCAAAAAAAAACCAAATTTATTAATCAATACTTCTAAAAAGTAAATAAAAAGAATTGTTAATGTTGCAGCTTTAATTGATATTGTTACATACCACATAACTTCTTTGTAGACAACTAACTAATAATATGCTTATTTTTTTGTGCATTTTTTTTCTATCTTTGCTTTAAGAAAGGATAGTAATCAAGAAAGAGATGCATTGAATATTTTATGAAAAAAACAACTTATAATTTTTATTTTATAAAAAAAATATCAAAAATAATAGAATTAAATATTAGACTTTTAAATACATAGTAAGCATAGTAGTACATTTTTTATTATTATTATTTTTTTTTTATCAATTTAAATTGTATAAAGATCATATAAGATGTAGTAATATGAATTGAAGATGTAGAATTAATAATTTTATAAATAAACTATATGTGAATTAATAAAATAAATATAAGATTTTTGACAATCATTTTATTTATTATATATAAATACTATTTTAATTTATAATTAAGAGGTTAAAATAATCAGGTTTTAAAATTCAAGTTAAAATATTAAAGATTGTAATTATATTTTTTGATATTTTATTTAATAAAATATTTAAAAATAATATATTTTGAATATATAAAATATTAAAATTATAGTTTATTTTTTAATATTGTAGATAGAAGACAATGATAAATTTATAAAAATGTGTCTTTATGGCATATAAAATTCTTACATCAACTTCAAAGGATCTTTATATACATAATGGATTATTAAGTATTTAAAAATTTATTTTTTGTTGTATAAACAAAGATTTTTATACATAAAGACACATTTTTATAAATTTATTATTTTAGCATTCAATGTGTCTTTATGTATAACACATTGAATGCTACCAATCAATTGTAAAGTATGTAATTTAAATCAAATGCAAATATACTCCTCTTCTTCTCCCCTCTTCTTAGTTGATTAAAAGCCCTTCCAGTCAACTAGGACTACAAACACACATTATTGAAGATGAATGCCACCATGATGTGATTATCAAACTATATTCTTCCAAAGTTCTAAAGTTAGTGTTGTAGCAGTTAGACTACCAAAGTATATAACATACACAATAGAAGAAATCTTCAATCCTTATTAAGAAATGAGATATAGCTAGAAGATTTCATACAATAAAGACATATTCAATCTTTTGATGGGAGAGTTGAAATAGGTGATGTGAAACATGCTATATGCGACCAACATTGCATTGGTGACATAAAAGCATGGTAGCAATTTCTTTCTTTTCATGACATATAAAACAAGGAAGATCAATTGACACAACTACTAATTTAAGATATATAGAGTCATTAATAGGAAGATGACAAGGAGCACAATTCTTTAAATACTCTTGACACTCTTATCCATCTTTGTCTTTTAATAACAAAATACTACTAAATAGTATATTCTTTACATATAGAATTACATATCCTATCTTAACATGAAGTATTATTTGCACCTCATATTGCAAATATACATAATTTCTTTTAGAGATTCTTTATAAATGGGGTTGATAAGCTTCACTATGGATGCAAGGATGATACAAAGTATTGCGATGTTGAGTAATAGATAAGTTCTTTATAGCCATAGGCATGGCTTATTTAAAAAATTCTACTCAATTATATAGATATTGAGTCCAAATATTAGGATCATCTAGGTCTATAACTAGAGTTAGCTTCTCACATATTAAACTTGATAGAATCTGCTCCCATTATTGTATAAATTCTTACTTGAAAATGTATAGGATACCTAGTTATAGAAGATAAAGTTATATTTTGGAAACATCCAAGAAACCTAATAGGTTTCAACCATCTAAATATAAAGTAATTCAAATTTTAATTCAAAAATGCTTAAAGCAAATGTAAATTACTCAAAAACTCTCTCTTTAGTAACCTCAATTATATACAAATTCCAATTGTCTTAATACTTTTATTCTCCTTTCAAGTCTTAACTCTAATTAGTAAGCTTTAGCAAGCTCTAACTCCTAATTTGATTATTCACTTCATATAAAACTTTGCACACAAATGTTACTATAAGTCTTCTATATTCTCAAAAAAATTCATTCCAATTTAATTTACAAATTGTGAAAATAAAGCCCAAAAACCACACTAATGTCTTTGGCTACCAACTTGAAAGTTGATGTAGATGTTCCAATAGTGATTTCTCCTTCTCCAACTATTAACTTCAATTCAAAATCAATAGGTAGCTTGATCTTGAAGTCTTCTACTACCATGCCAAATTTCACCTTGATCCAAGTAATAGAACTTTAGATATCATAGAAACCCTATCCAATCTCAAACTACCAAATTTTAATATCTTATACCAAAATCTAAATATCTCTCAATTGCATTATTAGATTAATACAAAATTTTATACACACTTAGCACACCTAATCAACTAAGCACTTTCAAATTTTGAACTATAGATGTAACACCAATTGTACAAATAGCCAAGAGTGCTAGCCTTAATTGTATTGCATAAATCCCAAATCATTGATACAAATCCTAATTTTAAATAATAATTGCCAAGTCATTCCAAATCCTATAAAAATAAGCCTTATACTTCTAAAATTATCTTAAAGCTATTTCATCAATCTTTATTGCTGATCTTTGAATGTCTTCCTATTTTGTCCTATGCAATTATTTTAGTGGCTAGAGGTCTGATTTTGACCCTTTTCTATAAAAAATTGATCCTCGAGTATCAATCTAACCTACCTTAGTGATTTTTTATTCCAATCCTATCATTAATTTAATCCTAGTATTAACTATATTAATTATTTATTTTTTTTAACTTAATTTCACTAATTTTAGGCCTTTTTAAAGTAGTAAAAGAGCTTCTATGGCCTAAAAAATAAAATTACTAATTAATCTTTAATCTACTAGCTATTAAGACAAAAAATAAATTAAGAAGCTTTTATAAAAGCCACAATTAAATATCTTGAATTATTATTAAACCAAAATGATCAGATTTTAAGTAAAAAATTATTTTTGATTTTATTTTTATCATATAGTTGTATTACAACATGACATTGCTTATACAAGAAGTGGTAAGAACTACAAGATGCCAAAGATGATTTTCTACTAAAATGATAATAGATCTCAATCCACAATAATATTAAGTCTCAATCATGATGGTTGTATTACGGAAATACATATTTATTCTAATATTTACCTTTATGATTAAATAGAAGTAGGTAAAAATAAATTTATTTTATAATATTTTTTAGAAAAGCTTCTTAGAAGCTTCATTGATTCTACTTTGACTTTACATGTATTTATAGTTGATTGATAGGTTAGAAACTTAGTCAAAAAGTTAATCATATATAGGTAGCTTATAAAATAAGCTAATTATATGGCGCACATATAGAAAACTTGCCTTACAAATTAAGATATGTATCTTTCAAAGTCAACATGATTTGGAGGTCCTATAAGATATCACCACATAGCTCCTATTTAAGAATGTATATGGAGGTAAGAATGAAGTCTTCTTTACTCTTGTCAATGCCTTTTTAGTTCTTAGTCTCATCTCAAGTCTTTCTAATCTTCTTGTCTTTAGCAATAGCAATTCTAGTTCAATATATTACCATCTTTGAATAATTTTTTAGTCTTTTTAAATGACAAAAGAGTGAATTAAGGTTTTTTTTTTTTTTTTTTTTTTTTTTTTTTTTTTGAGATTAATATCCTTGATAGTTTAACAAGAGTGCTAATTTATTTTTCTAAAAGTGAGTGAATTATCTCACTTCTATTGTTGTATTTTAAAGATTACAAATTATCTATCTTTAAATAAAATATTTAATTTTTTAACATTGATTTTTTTCTTAAAGAGAGCACATTATTCTTTTTTGTGAAAATTTTCATTTAATATTAGAGGTTGGGGATTGCCTCCCTTTTATTTGACTTGTAGATTTATTAAGTTCTTTGAGATAGAAGGAAAAATTATAGATGTTATACTTAGAGTAAATAAAAATAGATTTAGAACTGTTGCAGTCTTCAGAAACTTGTCAATATTCTTAGAGTAGAAATTTTATGTATCACTAGTGTTAATAACAAAAATACTAATCCTGCGCCTTAGAAAGAAGTTCAAAATTCGTGATAAGAAGTTATATAAGTGAAAGAAGTAAATTAATTTCAAAACCAAATCCAAAAATTTATGCTTCTATAAATATAACAAGGATATGGATTAGTATGCTTGATAAATTTGATGGAATGAGATCAAAATTTTGAAGATTTCTACAATAAGTCAAGCTTTATTTAAGGTTGCATTTCTCCCAATATCCTCATGGATTTACTCAAGTTGAATTTATAAGTACATTTCTATCTAGAAATGCTCTTATTTAATTTGTACCATTAATATAAAAGGATTCACAATTCTTTTATGATTTGAAGTCATTTCTAGAAGTATTTATGGCTATATTTGGAGATAGTGATGAAAAAAAACATAACAAAGACCAAGCTCTTATTTTTATCACAAGAATCACAATCAACTACCATATATATTGCTGAATTCTAATACCTCACTTACATCATAGACTAGAATGAAAAAGCCTTCATTAATCAATTTTAATATGGATTGAAGGATAATATCAAAGATTTTTTATTGACAATATTGAAAGCAAAATCATTAGAAAAATTTATTATTCAAGCCATTACATATAATAATTAATTATCTAAAAGGCATTAAGAACAAAGACTTGGTTGAAAAAGAACAAGCCAAGTAATGATGGTAGCTCTAAAGTTTTCAAAAACTTATTTATCAAGGCCAAAATCAATACAAATTGATATAATATGTTTTAAATTCTTCACTGAGCATGAAAAGACTTGACGTTATTAAGATGGTTTATATTTATATTGTGGAAAAGCTAAGCACATTGCTCAACATTATCTAAAGAAGCAATGAAATTACAAAATGAGGACTAAGATTGCCAAAGAAGATAATATATCAAAAAAAGAGTTTTTCCAACTATAATGACAACCGTGTGGCTAAAATCATGTACAATATTTAGTAAAGGTCCTATTCACTTCTTAGATCTTTCACCTTGTTTTACAATAGATGTATGTTTAGGACCTAAAAATCACAAAATCTTTGCATTATTAGATTTAAGAGCCTCAGTCTATTTTATAAACAAAGATTTTATCAAGAAACAAGAAATACCTTTAGTTAAGAAAACTAAACCTATACATGTAGAAGTCATAGATGGACATTTATTATCTTCTAGAAATATTATTCATAAGACTATTCTTTTAAATATAAAAATTAAAGATAATAATATTGTAGCAATATTTAATATAATAAGATTTCTTTGCAATCTAATTATTTTAGGATTATCATAGTTAAAAAAATATAATCTTCAAATAAATTTAATTTTTTGTAACTTTAATTTTTTTATCTTTTAATTCAAAGTTTTGATAATGAAATAAAAATAAATAAGCTTAATACATCTAAATCTTTATTGGTAGATATAAGAGCTTTCATGCATATGGCAAAAGAAAGATCATCTTTTGTTATATATGCCACATCCATTTTTGATGGTGAAAAGCCATCAAGTAGTATTTCTAGCCAATATTAAGATTTCCATGATATTTTTGAAAAGAAGAATGTAGATATTCTTCCAAAGTATTGATCTTATGATTGTTTAATTGATCTACAAGAAAGAGCTCAATCACCATTCAGATTGATCTACAACTTATTAGAAAATGAATTGGCTGCACTAAAAGAACACATTGATGAGAACTTAGCTAAGAACTTCATATGCCATTTGAAAGTTGTAGCAAGAGTTTTTATCTTATTTTTAAAGAAAAAAGATTGATCTTTGCAGATGTATGTTGTCATAATACATAAAGTCTTGCTTGAGAATGCTCCGGGCACCTAGTTGTGGAAGGTAGAATAGAAATTGCAACAAAAAAATCCTAACTCTAATAGAATACTAATTAAATTCTAATTAGACCATAACAATGCTAAGCAATCTTTAATCAAATTCAAAGAAACCTCAAAGGAATTATAAAGAAACAATAAGAAATCTTAAAGAGATATTAAAATGATCACAAATATATTTCAAATATATCTCAATTTAATTTTAATTTAATCCTAATTAAAATCCTATTGGACTTCATTCAAACTTTAGGCCAAAAACTAATTAAATCTTAAATCCTAAACAAACTCAAATAAAATCCTAAATCCTAAATCAAATCCTAACCAAATCCTAAACCCTAAATCAAATCATAACTAATCCTAAATTAAATCCTAAATCCTAAACCAAATCCTAACCAAATCCTAATCCTAAATCAAATCTTAATTAAATCCTAAATCCTAAATAAAATCTTAATCCTAAATCAAAACTTAATCAACTCTAAACCAAATCTTAATTCCTAAGCCAAATCCTAACCAAATCCTAATTCTAAATCAAATCTTAACCAAATCCTAACCCTAAATCAAATCCTAACCAAATCCAAATCTTAAATTAAATCCTCATCAAATCCTAATCCTAAATCAAATCCTAACCAAATCCTAACCCTAAATCAAATCCTAAATCTTAAATCAAATCCTAATAATTCATACACTAGATTTATACTTCAATTACTAATGAATGAATAGTTGATCTTAACTAAAAATTTGCATGCTTTTTGATAATTAAGTTGACAACAAGTACAAAAAAATTTGAAAGAGATCGAAATTACATAATAGACGATAGCCTCAAAAACGTGATTGGATATTGGTCAGCCTCCTTCTTTGACCTTAATGCCAATTTCCTAGAGCCAATATTTCTCCTTTTCACCATTCAGTTGATTTCAAAATTCTCATATACATAGAAAAACAAGTCTAATATCCTCTCATATAAATTTCACTCTAATCCAACTAGTAGATTGCAAGAAATCTTTAAAACCTACACTAGATCTAAAATTCTACTTTTTGAAACCTTGACACACTTAAACCTCAATAATCCTCAATTCAACTGTTAAGTCGAGCTAAGATTTACAACACATATTAAGCACAACTATAACCATCAATCCACAAAATTCCACTTGTAAATCTATTATAAAACTCTTGAAATCACTAAAAATATCAATCCTATTTTATTTCACAAAATCCAAGTCATCTGAAAACAATCTTGTCTTTGTAAAGCTCTTACAAAATCATAACAACTCCAAATCGCCCAAAACTAATGTTCATACAAATCCTATCTAGTTTGCTATCAAATCCCATTCTCTGATTTGCAAAAGAATCTCAGAGTCGTTGTCGTTGAGACTCGGTTTTGTGCCTCAGGGTCTGATTTCGACCTTGGTTCATAACTAGCCCTCTTTGGGTATCAATATCTAATTTTGCTAAGTAAATTTTATTAGAATTTACTCTTAACTTTCTTCTAAAGATTCCTATATTGGATATCAATATCTAGTTTTGCTAAGTAAATTTTATTAGAATTTACTCTTAACTTCCTTCTAAAGATTCCTATATTATTTATTTTTCCAATCTACATTGTTTTGCCTTATTTATGGTCCTACAAAGTAAGTAGAAGTCAACTTTCTAAAAAGGCAACATTGGTACCTTTTAATTTTACTACTCTTTTGACTATTAACTATATTTCTAAGATAATTTGCTCTAATACTTTGAACTAAAATCTCCTACATTATAATAATTTCCACACTCTTAAACCTATTAGTTGTGTTACATCATGACAACATAGACTATCAAGGATTTAATAAGATCACCATTAAGAATAGATATCACCTATTTTTGATTTTAGGACTTCTTAACTAATTCAATTAAGCAATGATCTATATAAAAATATATCTACAAGGAGCATATAATCTAATCCAAATCAAAAAAAGAGATGAATAGAAGACTACTTTTCAAATTATATATAGACATTTCGAATATAATATCATGCCTTTTGGACTCACAAATGTAGCAGCTACTTTTTAACATCTCATGAATGATATCTTTTGTAAATTTTTTGATGATTTTGTTGTCTTTTATTTAAATGACATTCTAATCTACTCTAAGAATAGAAAAGAGCATGAACTTCATGTTTATCATATATTACAAGAACTTAAAGATATAAGATTATATGCAAAAATAAAAAAATATATATTCTATACTATTAAAATTGATTTTTTAAGATACACAATTTCCAATAAAAGATTAATAATAGATTCTAAGAAGGTCTAAACTATCATGGTTTAGGAGGTTCTAAAAACAATCAAAGATGTGTAATATTTTTTGACATTTGTCAATTATTGTAATTATCGTTTTACTTATTTTACAAATTCCTTTCAGAATAAAATTTTATAGGAGAATTCAAACTCAGGGAAAGATTAAGCGTATGAGCTTTACTTGTTAGAGTCACACGATTAACTATATTTTGAATGACTAAAATACTAAGAAATACTACAATGCTTCTTCCTAGTAACAATACTCCTTTATCAACTGATAACAATAGTGTGCAACCTTGCACTCTTAAAAGACTGCTCAAAACTCATAAATTCCATCCAACACCAAGAATAACAAACTTCACACCAACCAATCTGAATTCAGAGAATTTCTGTAATCACAGACTTCTTCTGTCCAAAACACACATAACTTTCAATAAACAACAATCATAATCTTCCATCTATAATTAAACTTCCAATAACTTCTCATATAATTCAATCACTCAATACTCCAATTACATAATCAATAACTCATAAATCAATCTTTGATTTATTCCATAGACTCACTTCTCAGTATTTAAAAAACTATCCATTACTCTTCAACAAAAAAGAAAACAAAGAGAACAAAGAGGTAGCACCAAGCTTAACCCCGACTCATGACTATCACAGTCTGTCTTCCTAACAAACTTCTACAACTCCTATATAATTGCTACTGATTTTCAAATCCTAACTGTAATCCTATAATAACCACTTTTAATAACTAAATCAACCATTCATCTTCATGAATTGACTATTCTATGGACTATTAATCTATTTTACCAATATCTTACAAAAACAAACTAATATCTATTCTACTTAGCCCCACTCCTATCTGTGCAGCATCCTCGCAAACACATAATTGATTCCTATCTAAAAACTACTTAACAAAATCCTAAAAAGTTACTAGTTCCTCTGACCCACCCAATTGATCATTTGCTGTATTATCAAATGTAAGTTTCAACGATTCTGATTCTAAATTCAAATCTTCTTCCTCCTTCAATCCATCCATTGGCTCCTTCCTCAACTAGTTTGATAGATCTTCATTATACTCACCTAATATATGGACTTGAGCCTCCAGTTTCAAGATTTGGGCATCCCGAAGTTCTAATTGATGCTACTATTGACTCATTCATTTTAGAACATCTTCAATTGACACTTGTGACTAGGTCCTCACTGTTAACTCTTAACTGGAACTACTACACTCAAATACACAAGAAACACAAGAAATGGCACTCCAACAAACCCAAAACAATACCACAGAATGACTTTAACTGGTGCCCCACTCCTATTCTCTTACTACTTAGTGATATTGACAATAGGTTACCCATACTGTTTGTGAAAGGTAATGGGAAGTAATCTTTCTTGGTGGCCGCATTAAATTTCCAAAAATCCCAATAAATTCGGATTTTTGCATTCTTTTTTGGCACCATCATGATTGAAGAAATCCACTCGCTATTCGATACTGGGTAAATAAAACCAATCGTAAGAAACTTGTCCAATTCCTCCTTCACCATGAGAAAATATTTAGGATTAAGGCAATGTTACCTTTATCGTATTGATTTAGCATTCTCCTCTAAAATGATACGATGCTCACAGACGTCAGCGGGAATACTCTTTAAATCAGCATAAGTCTAAGCAAAAAGCGAACTTATGATGCAAGAAAAATTCTGTCCAACAGGTCAACTATTGATCTTTAATACCTTTGTAGATCTTAATTGTCCGAGGCTGTATTGTGGTCGCCAAGTTAATAGTTTGACATAAAGGTGCAATGGCGATGTTATGTTTTATCTCTCGCGCTGGTTGAAAATTAGTTGGTAAGTTCGACATGTGCGAAGTATTGAATCATGTGCCCAAGGCATTAATATGGTGCACATCATACTTGATCATCCAATCAATACCAACATAATCAGAGCTTTCCGAATCCATCGGATATATCAAGTACTCCCCAGACCTCCAAATTGGTATACTACTTTAAGGTATTGCGCTGCCGTCACGGGCGCCTTCATAATCGGTGCGACTGTATTATCATCGGAGCTAAGCTCATCATCCAACATTAATTCAGATGCTGGTAATTGAGACTTCCCGTGATAGTGTACTGGGTACATTTGTAATACTATTTTGTCGCCGTTCTTACCAATTATCAAAGTACCTTGACTCCAATTATTCTTGGCCTTCACCTAATAATGCCAATGTCATTCCAATAAAATTAGATATGATAAAGTCAAACATTATAGCCAAAAGATGATATAGTCAATTACATATGCAATACCAAGAATTATAGTTTAAACACTCCGTAAAATATCCATTGGTTTAACCCGACTATGATCTGCCATCCGTAATACCAATATCGTGGATACTAAGTATTTCAAATCTAAAGCATCCATTATATTAGCGTTCATTAAATTGACACTGGAACCACCATCCACCTGAATATGTGAGATCATAATATCGTCAATCAAAACATTGATGATTGGTGCACGTGGATCAGGGTTCAAACTGACTTCACAAACTTTCTTATTACGTTGCCTATACCGTGTTAACAATGAATTCAATATAGAATGACACTCTGGTGCGACCGTTAGAAGTTGCTTCATAGAAATAGAAGGCCGAATAGCATCCACATCCTTCAATATATCATAAGATTCTATATTTAGGATAATGTCTAATATCCTCTTTCTTTTCATTGGTTGGAATTTAACTCCTTGAGATAAGATATTCTTCCGCCCTAGACTCAAAATTGGAATAGCTGATGGAACTTCCTTAGAATTCACGCCTCTGAGAGGATCTTTCAATAGAAAAGACATTTCTTAAAATCGCATAGAGAATGAAACAGCTTGAAATGGAATTGAAGCCATCGTAATCGGGACTTCATTAGATTGCCCAATTGATTTAGGTCTCATACTAGGTAAAAAGCCTATAACAGGACCTGGATTGGATGTCTCCATAATAAGGTCAAATTGGCCCTTCACATCAAGCTCATCCAAATACTGAATTGGTCCTTTCCCCTTTTGTTGACTCTCGATAAAAATACCTTAGACACATTCTACCCGATTTATATGGGAATCTTGAAGATCTTGATTTATTTCTTTCATTTTTCTTTGATTTTGGATCTGCTGATCCCGATTAGTGAAATTGAATAAAGCATTACATTGTTGATAAGTATGCCCTGACTACTTAGAATTTCGACAAATTGATGCATAATCATAACTAGCTCTGGGATTGGAACATTCACTTGCATAATGACCAATCTGTCTGCAATAGAAATAACAAAGTGGTCTTCTTGCACCCCCATCAGGCATATTGGGTGTCTCCACTAGTATATACCTACTAGGCTTGTTCCATGTAGGGTTAAAAAATGATCCTGGTTGTCTCGTTGGAATGGAGAAAATTTGGTTTGATGATGCTGGAGGAGCATATTGCTTATATCTCTGCTGCTTCTTCCCATAGTGCTGGGAATTTGATACAGACCCCTGATTAAAATTGGAACTTTAAAAGTTATTGAATGCTTGATGTTGTCAATTAGATCACTTTTCATTCTATCCAAATGTATTTCCCGATTGAACTTGTTTGACGTCCCAATGAGTTGGTGGGATCATGATCTGATTACTGAATTGTTGTTGCCTTTGCAAATTCCAACAATTAGTTGTTAAGTGCTTTCCACTGTAAAATGTACATTGATCCATCATTTGTGAGGGTGAAGGGCATTCTGTTACCAAATGACCATGGCCCTTATAATTACTGCACCAAACATTGGTCCTAATATTGGTAGGCTTTTGCCTCTTCTCCTTATCCTTGGCCATATTGACGGCCATTTCTTCCATTTTCTTCATTAGGTTCAACAAGGCTTCATTGAAATCTTTTGAGGTTGATATTATTGGTGATTTTGCCACAATTAATGCTTGTTGTTGATATCGAAAATAGGGAGCATACGCTATTGTCACATTCAGTGGCATAGTTTACAATAGAGTGACATTAATTGGCCCCTGAATATTGGCATTGGAATTGGCCCTTGTATCTAATATCCGTCGATAAGCACCTACTGATCCGTTCCAAGTCGAATTTTGATAAGTACCTTGAACTGGAATCATCGTAGCTCCAGTAGTTAAAAACTGATCGTAATGGTATTCCTCTCAAACCTTGGCTCTATTAAGGGATGCAGACATCGTAATGGGTTGAGCTTCCTTCACAAACATTTTTAATTCTAGTGGTTACAAACTATTGATTAATATGGATAAGATAAATGCCTCTAGCATTTGGTGATTCAGCCACTTACTGAGTATATCAGCCACCTGGCCATAATACGATTCTATTCCCTCCTCTAGGATCATTTTGCTATTCATTAACCTTTTTCGAAGACGATCTTCAAAACCTATTAGTCGAAAATGGGTTAAAAATGCATTCTTCAATGCTTCCCGATTTGGAAATTGACCCACTAATTGGCGGTTGTACCATTCAAACGCCATGTCCTTTAAGATTGTTGGTAACCATCGTAACCAAATATCTTCGGTTCTTCCATTATTAGCTATACATACTGTCAGAAACTGAGATAAATGTTGATTGGGATCCGTCCCTAGAAAGTCCCTAAAAATAAGTAATGGAGCCACGATTGTTATGCGATTGCTCACGTCACCCATTTATACTGCTATTGGAACTGCTAGACCACCCGTCACCATTGAAGAGGACAATGTGCCACTTAATCTCTTATTAAAATTACCACTGCCTTCCCCAATTATCTTTTCCAGACTTTCTAACCTCCTTAATTTACTATTATTATCCTTGAATAAGTTTATTGATTGAATTAGAGGTAAAAATGACAGATTTTGAAATACACTGAATTGGCCCTTATTGGCAAGCAATTTATGCCATTTTACAGAACTAATTTTTACAAAATCGGTAATTTCTGCTATCGGAAAGGTATCCAACAGAGTACCTAATTCTTCTTTGTTTCCTCCACTTGCAGTTAACGAGCTGAAGAGATACGTTGGACTGTTGACAAAATTTCCTACGAGTGCTCTTGGAATTTTTTTTAACACTATATATGTCTGAAATATTAGAGATCGGTCAGCTTCTGGGTATGCTCGGATATGTCGATAAACATACAACCATGGCTTAATCCAACTTTATCGATGCTTCCTTTTCAACTTATATTCGTGCTTATTTTAAAATGATTCTCTTGTCTTTCTTTCGACTGGTGTGTTTTCTTTACTACAATATTCTCATTCTTAATAACCATAATCTTTCATTATATACTGCTGAATTTGCTTCCTATTTCCCAACTACTCATCTGGCAGTTAATTCTTAACACTCAATGCTATTGTCAATCCTCGACAGCGGTCCTAAAAAGTAATTGTCATTTTACTTATTCTACAAATTCCTTTCAGAATAAACTTATATAGGAGAATTCGAACATAGGAAAAGACTAAGGGCATGAGCTTTACTTGTTAGGGTCACACGATTAACTGTTTTTTGAATGACTAAAATACTAAAAAATACTACAATGCTTCTTCCTAGTAACAATACTCCTTTATCAACTGATAACAATAGTGTGCAACCTTGCACTCTTAAAAGACTGCTCAAAACTCATAAATTCCATCCAACACCAAGAATAACAAACTTCACACCAACCAATCTGAATTCAGAGAATTTTTGTAATCACAGACTTCTTCTGTCCAAAACACACACAACTTTCAATAAACAACAATCATAATCTTCCATCTATAATTAAACTTCCAATAACTTCTCATATAATTCAATCACTCAATACTCCAATTACATAATCAATAACTCATAAATCAATCTTTGATTTATTCCATAGACTCACTTCTCAGTATTTAAAAAACTATCCATTACTCTTCAACAAAAAAGAAAACAAAGAGAACAAAGAGGTAGCACCAAGCTTAACCCCGACTCATGACTATCACAGTCTGTCTTCCTAACAAACTTCTACAACTCCTATATAATTGCTACTGATTTTCAAATCCTAACTGTAATCCTATAATAACCACTTTTAATAACTAAATCAACCATCCATCCTCATGAATTGACTATTCTATGGACTATTAATCTATTTAATCAATATCTTACAAAAGCAAACTAATATCTATTCTACAATTATTATTGAATCTTCATTAAAAACTCTTCTTAAGTTGTGGCTCTTCTTACATGTCTTACATGTAAAGACAAACTTCAATTGAGCAAAGAAGCTAAAATACCTTTTGAAGCCTTGAAGACAACATTTATTTTTACATTAATTTTGTATTGCATCAATATTTTTAAGGCATTTTTTATAAAAAAAGATCCATTAGACTTTACTATAGATGTTGTTTTATCACAAATAAGAGCAATTGATAAGCTCAATTCAATAGTTTTTTATTCCAAGAAATTTTTAGTAGTCAAGATTAACTACAAGATATACAACAAAGAACTTTTTACAATTGTGGATTTATTTTAAGAATGGCATCATTATTTAGAGGGCGCTTCGAGTCTAATTATTATATATGGATTAAAAGAATCTCAAGTACTTCATATCAATACATGTTTTGAATTATTACCAAGTTTGTTGGAGTATGTCTTTATTAAGATTTGATTTCAAGATCACCAATAGATCCAAAAAAATAACAAGGTTTATCAAATGCCCTTTCTAGATGTTCTTGTCTTGTACCAAAAAAAAGAGATGTAGCTTTTGTTCAACAAAGAACAATACTCTTGAAGTTAGAGCATTTTCATTTTCAAGTAATAAAATCAACATTAGTTGTTGATTCAACCTTTGTCAAACAAATTCAATCAAGTATGTCTTTTGATTCTCTTGTTTATGATATCAAGCATAATTCTTTTAAGTCTTATAATACTTCTAAGTTCAAGTTCAAGAATAATCTACTCTATTTTTAAAGATAATTATATATTTGAAAAAGTAAAGTACAATTACATGTTCTTTAAGCTTGTCATATTTTTTTAGTAGCGGGATATTTTAGATACAATAGGTTTTTGGAAGTAATATCTAAAGATTTTTAGTTGCCTCAAATGTAGAAGGCAATCAAAGACTATGTACAACTATGTGATATTTGTTCAAGATCCAAAACTCCTTGTCATCAACCTTATAGACTTCTTCAGCCATTATCTATTTCAGAATAACTATAGTCTTTTATTTCTATGGATTTTATTTTGGATCTTTCAATCAAAGATTTGTATGATTTTATATTTGTGATAATAGATTATTCTACTAAGATGACATATTTTAGACCATGTACAAAATCTATCATAAGTGAAGAAATAATTAAGTTTTTTCTTGACAATATCTATTGCTATCATAGATTACCTAAGGATATTATATTACATAGGAAGATTCAATTTATATCAAGATTTTAAAGGTGGATTGTAGAATAGGTAAATAAACTTTGTGGTAAGTTATTAGTTGATTATTGATAACCTTGAGAATTAGACTGATGGTTAGGTAGTTTAGTTGGTAACAATAGATTGTTAGTGGAATAAATGGTTAAGAATTCAAAGGGTCATAACCTTTGGAATCCACTAGCCAATGGATCATCTTTTTAGTAGGATAAATAGGTTGAGAAAAGAGAGATCAAAGCTAGACTGTGAAAGTTGTAAGTCAGAATAAGCTTGGTGCTACCTCTTTGTTTTCTTTGCTTTTATTATTTGCTTATGAAGAATTGTGATTGAGAGAAGTATTGTTGAATTGATAGTTGTAGAATAGATTATGTGTTGAATCAAGATGGAAGTAGTAAGCCTTGGTGTTTTGTAGTTTGATAATTGATTTCAGATAGCTAGAGTATAATCAATTGTGACACTAACAGACCCAATTCATATAACCAGTCTTTCTCCATGTTTGAACCCACCTCTATTAGTTCAATTGCTTTGGTATACTGAAGCTTGAACGCAACAAGAACAACATTTTGGTACCACTGTCGGAGAAATGATAATAATATGAAATGTTAGAAATTGATTGTATGAGAGATGGAATTATATGTTGAATGAGAATGTGAAAAGAACCAGTTTTAGGGTTACAAATATGTGAGTTATTATTCAAGGCAGTATTGATTTTCCGAGAAGAATGAAAGATTATGAGTGATAATCATAAAAGGGAGGATTATCAAAGAATTAATCGACAAGCGAAAGAAAGACAAGAGTGATTACGTATAAGAAATCTCCTACGGGAATGATATAAAAGAATTGTAGGTCCAAGTAAAATCAAAGGAAGAAAAATTCAAATTCAAATAGCAAAGAGACCAGTGATAAAATCAATGGCTGTGGGAGTGCAAGAAGTATCAATTGCAATACAAATGGGAGCAGTAGGAGACCGAACTATAAGTGTGGCACCATTACCTACTTTTAGTAGTTGGCCGGACTCTGATTCTAATCACCATATATCTCAATTCTTGACAATCTGCGTGGCTAATAATGGTAGAACTTAAGACATTTGGTTGAAATGGTTGCCAACAACTTTAAAAGATATAGCTTTTGAATGATATATTTGGCAACTAGTGGATAGATTTTTCAATTGGGAGGCCTTGAGGAATGCCTTCCTAACCCATTTTAGACCAATTAGATTTGAAGATCGGCTTCAAGAAAGTTTTATGAATAGCAGGATGTTTGTGGGGGAATCAATGGAGTCCTATTATGGCCGAGTCGTGGATATACTTTGTAAATGGACAAATAATCAAATGCCAGATGTATTTATATTGTCGATATTATTCAATGGTTTGCATCCACCAGAATTGAAAATGTTTATAAAAGAAGCTCGACCAGCTACGGTAGAAGCATCATTGGCATGAGCAAAGGTGTGGGAAGAATGTCATTATAACCAATTGTTAATAGTGGAGGCCATGATGATTCCAAGTTCAGGAAGCTAACAAATACAATCGAGAAATGTGTCCATGGGTAATTATCCACAAATGGCTGCATCCAACAGGAAGAATGTTATGTTGTAACAACTAATTAATGCTAAACCACTTCAAGCAATAACGCCAATAATGATAACACCTTATTTTACATTGCCAACCTATCAACAATCGGAATTGTTCACAAATGTGACTGTTAAAGATCCAAATGAAGCCTTGTTATTAAATCTAACAAAAAAAATAGAAAAATTGGCCGTGAATTTGGCTAAAGATAAGGAGAAACGACATAAGCCTTCTAATACGAGACCTAATGTATGATATAATAATTGTAAGGGACAAGGTCATTTTGACACGGAATGTCTATCACCTAGACAAACATGTGTTCAATGTACATTTTGTAGAGGAAAGTACCCTACCCAAAACTATTGGCATTTACAAGGCAACAATAATTCAATAATCAGACCATGATCCCACCGACTCAATGGAAAGTCAATCAAGTTCAAATGAGAAATATGTATGGATGGAATGGAAATCGATCTAATTGACAAAATTGAGCATTCAATAACTTTCAAAGTTCCAATTTTAATCAGGGGTCTGCATCAAACCCCCAGAACTACGAGCAGCAACAGAGGTATCAGCAATATGCTCCACCGGCGTCATCAAACCAAGTACCTTCTATACCAACGAGACAACCAGGATCATTTTTTAACCCTACATGGAAGAAGCCTAGTAGGTATATACCAATGGAGACACCCAATATGTTGGATGGAGGTACAAGAAGACCACTTCATTGTTTTCGTTGTAGAAAAATTGGTCATTATGTCGGTAAATGTTCCAATCCCAGAGCTTGTGATGATTATGCACCAATGTGTGCGAATTGCAAGCAGTCAGGACATACTAATCAGCAATGTAATGCTCTGTTCAATTTCAATAATCGAGATCAGCAGATCCAAAACCAAGAAACAATAAAAGAGATAAATCAAGATTCCCTAGTTTATTAGGTAAAAGTAGTCCAAGCTGTCCATATAAGAAGTCAGCAAAAGTAGATAGGACAAATTCAATATTTGGATGATCCTGAAGCGAAGTGCCAATTGGACCTAATTACGGGGCTATCTAATTCAGGTCCTGACATGAGCCCCTTACTCAGTATAAGACTTGAATCGATTGTGCATTCCAATGAGGTATTAATTATGGTTGCTTCTGTTCCATGTCAAGCTGTTCCATTCTCTACGTAGTTTTAGAAAATGTCCTATTTATTGAAAGATCCTCTTGAGGGCGCAAATTTCAAAGAAGCTCTGTCTACTATTCCAATTCTGAGTCGAGGGCAAAAGAATATTTAACCTCACGGAGTTAAATTCAAACCAATTAAAAAGAAGAGGGCATTGGATATTACCTTATATATGGAACCTTATGACATTTTGAAGGATCTCAACGCTATTCGGCCTTCTATTTCTATGAAGCAACTTTTAGCGGTCATACTAGAGTGCCGTTCTATATTGAATTCATCGTTAACATGGCATAGGCAATGTAATAAGTTTGTGAAGTTAGTTTGAACCCTGAACCAAGTGCTTCAACCATCGATGTTTCGATTGATGGTGTTATGATCTTGGGTGTTCAGGTGGATGGTGGTTCTAGCATCAATTTAATGAATGCTGATACAATGGATGCTTTAGATTTGGAACACTTAGTACCTATAATATTGATATTATGGATGGCAGATAATAGCCGAGTTAAACCAATGGATATTTTACAGAGTGTTCAAACTATAATTACCGATATTGCATATGAAATTGACTACATTGTCTTTCAATTATAATGTTCAACTTTATCATATTCAATTTTATTGGCACGACCCTGGCTTTATCAAACAAAGGCCAAGAATAATTAGGATCGGGATTGTGAGCCAAAGAATTGGCTCGCATAGTAACTTGAGTGAAAAAAACCACCAATTAGGATTAGTTAGCACCGAGGAGAGTGATTAGGATAGTTACAAGCCAATAAATTGTGGCTAAGGGGTTTAAATTATGTTTAGAACGAGTTCTCATAAGTTAGGAGCAAGGAAAAAATCATAAATTAAGAATCTAACTGAATACAACCTAATTCAAAAGGGTGGAGACTTATTTTCACCATCAAAACCCCAAATCCATCATGTGTTTTCAACATAGTGAAGGAAAAACTTAAATATTAAGAAGGGTTTAGTAAAAGCAACCACATGAAATCGGCCTATGACCACGATAACAAATTTTGTCGCAACACTAAAATTATGACTCACCTAATTGTCTTACAATTAACGAATTTAAAATCTAAATCAACTCTCGGAATTTGTAAATTCCTTAGGGGCCCTTGATTAGATATATTCCGAACAATTCATGGTTATATCTAATGGATAAGAAGTAATTGATTTCTTAAGGTCCTTGACTATTCCAAAGGCCATGAGGAAATAAATAAATAAATAAATAGACAAAAGAACCGCAAGTCATAAGTTGGAGGAGCAACCCAATAATTGAGGTGGAAGAAAAATAAAGAAAAGAAAAATAAAATTAAATAAAAATAAATATAAATATAAAAGTAAAAAAATTGAAGGATATAGAGGCCGAGCACGGGTGGCCATGTGGGCGAGTACTATTTATTTCCAATTTGGTTTTGATTTTTCTATTTTATCCCTTCCCCCGAGCTGGCGAGGGGGGATTTGGGGCTTTCCTAGGGAATATTCCCCAGAATTAGACTGGTCCCGGAGGACCAGCCGCGCCGTCCAGGCAGGCAGCGCAAGTGGGGTAGGCGGGGCCAGAGGGGAGTCGATCGGAGAGAGGAGGAGGAGACCAGGGATCGACGCGGGAGGGGGGAGTAGTCGCGGAAGCTGGCTGGAGGACGCAACGGAACTACGAGCAGGGGGAAGAGAGAGACGGCGGTCTGTAGGGAGGAGACCCAGTCGCGGAAGGGTGGTAGGAGAGAAGCGCTAGGGAGTAGGGGATAGAGGTCCACCAAGAAAAGAGTCTCGGGGGAATCGCGCCAATGCAACGGCGAAGAAGGGAGCCGCGGAGTGAGTCGGCCAGGGAAAAGAATAGGGTAGAGGTCGGAGGATGGAGTGAGGGGGTCGGGATGGCGGTCTTGTGTGTGATGTCTCGGCGGGGTCTCGGGAAGATGGGGTCTATCTGAATCGGGGTGATCGAGAGGCCGCAGCGGTGAAGGAGGTAGGATTGCCGTTGAACGGGAGCTGGGAGTCTATGAGGGAAGAGCCCGGACCCAGAAGGAGGGAACCCCCAGGTCAACAAGGCGGAGACCGGTAGGATTGCGATCGGAGCAAGACGAAGCCCGCACGGAAGTCAGCCGCGCCTGGGCAGATCGGGAGCAGGCAGGCGCCGTTCCGAGAGGAGAGAGCTGATCGGCGGGGGTTCTGTCCGCACGGACTCGGAGGTAGGAGAGAACGTGGAAGCGACGGTGAAGGAGGCCGCGCCTGGGCAGATCGAGAGAAGGCCACCGTGAGGCCGTCAGCAAGGCCTGTGTAGACGCCTGAGGAAAACAAGCAGCAGCGGGGTAGGGGTGGAGAGAGCGGAGGCGACTAGTGCGAGGAGGGTTGCAGCCACAACCAGAATCATGACCTTGGTAGCTAAGGAGGTTACCAACTTCCTTCCTCTTTTCCCTTCAATTGATGATGGTTGGTGATGCACAGTTGAGCTGCTAGGAGTTGTAGTGCCAGAACCGGAATTTCCGATTGACGCGGAAGCGCTGGCCAAATTGCTTAGGATTAGGTCAAAATCCTTGGATCTCCCCTTGCGTGACAAGTCATGAATTCCATGCAATCTTGGTAGTTGTATGGTCTTGAATCTGAATGTATCCTCCTTGGAAGTTGAGTGCTCACAGTCTAGTTGACATTGAACATGAGGCATGAAGTGAAGGCATGCTGTCCCATCAAGTTGATTATTGAATTTAATAACATTAGACGTAAAAAACTTTAAATTCGGACGTAAACTCGCAAGGATATAGTCATCTGAAGTTGGAAGGTTAATCCAAAAATTAAAATAAAAAAATAAAAAATAAAAAAAATAAAATAAAAATAAAATAAAAATAAAATAAAAATGAATTTAAAAACAAATAATAAATAAAATAAACTAAAAAATATTTAAATAATAATTAAATGATAATTAAGCGACACAATTGGATAATTCCAGGGTTCAAGAATGGTGAAGGATTTAAGTAAAAGAAAACTACAAAAAAAATAAAAATAAAAAAAAATAAAAAAATCAAGATAAACATAAGGATAAAGATAGAAATTAGATTAATGAATTAAGCAATTAACCAGGAAATCAACATAAGTTATAAAATGCCAAGGTTGGACTATAATTAGGATCTTGTGATTAGAATTAGCCTCTTCACTAAAGGGGGGTTAATTTTTGTTCACAGGGATACTTTAACAATTGGTAAGGGCGGAGATAAAATGGTGTTACAAATGTATCCAGTACATTATAACGGGGAATCTCAATTGCGAGCATCTAAATTAACATCGAACGATGAAATTAGCACTAATGATGATGTAATAGCACTGACTACGGAGGCGTTCGTGGAAGCAAACCAACGCCTTGGAATAGTGTACCAATGTGGCAATCCGAGGGAGTACTTGATATACCCGATGGATTCAAAAATCTCTGCTAAAATTAGTATTGATTGGATAATCAAGTATGATGTGTACCATATTAGTACCCTGGACACATGATTCAGTTCTTTGCACATGTCAGACTTATTGACTGATTTTAAACCAATGCGGGGATTGAAACCAAACATCGATGTTACATCTTTATGTCAAACTATCAACTTGGCAACCACAGCAGAGCCTTGGACAATTAAGGTTTACGAAGGTATTAAGGAACATGAATTAACCTCTTGGAATTTTTTTTTCTTGCATCATAAATCAGCTTTTGCTTAGACTTATGTTGATCTAAAAGATATCCCCGTTGAAGTCTGTGAGTATCGTAATATTTTAGAGAAAAATGCTAAATCGGTACGGCAGAGGCAATATCGCCTTAATCCTAAATATTCCCTCATAGTAAAAGAAGAATTCGACAAGCTTCTTGTAATTGGTTTTATTTATCCATTACCGAATAGTGAGTGAGTTTCTCCAATTATGATAGTGCCAAAAAAGAATAGAAAAATCCAAATTTATCAGGATTTTTGGAAACTTAATGCGGCCACCAAGAAAGATTACTTCCCATTACCTTTCACAAACAATATGGGTAACATGTTGTCATTATCACCAGGTAGTAAAAGAATAGGAGTGGGGCACCTGTTAAAGTCATTCTATGGTATTTTTTTGGGTTGGCTAAAGTGCCTTTTTCTTGTATTTCTTGTATTTTCAAGAGTAGTAGTTCTAATTAAGAGTTAATAGTGAGGAGCCGGTCACAAGTGTCGACTGAAGATGTTCCATAATGGATGAGTCAGTAGCAGCAATAATTGGAACTTCGGGATTTCCAGATCTTGAAACTGGAAGCTCAAGTCCATGAATTGGGAGAATATAATGAAGATCTCTCAAATCAGTTGAGGAAGGAGTCGATAGACGGATTAGAGGAGGAAGAAGAAGATTTGCAATTGGAACCAGATTCGGTGGAATGTACATTCAATAATGCAGTAAATGATCAATTGGGTGGGCGAGAGGAAATAGTACCTTTGTAGAGTTTTATTAAGTAGTTTTTAGATAGGTAACAATTGTGTGTTTACGAGGGCACTACACAATTAGAAGTGAGGCTATGTAGAATAGGTAAATAAACTTTGTGGTAAGTTACTAGTTGCTTATTGATAACCTTGAAAATTAGACTGATGGTTAGGCAGTTTAGTTGGTAACAATAGGTTGTTAGTGGAATAAATGATTAAGAATTCAAAGGGTCATAACCTTTGGAATCCACTAGCCGATGGATCATCTTTTTTGGTAGGATAAATAGATTGAGAAAAGAGAGATCAAAGCCAGACTATGAGAATTGTAATTCGAGAGCCAGACTGTGAGAGTCGTAAGCAAAGAGCTAGACTGTGAGAGTCGTAAGCAGAGAGCCAGACTGTGAGAGTCGTAAGCCGAGGTAAGCTTGGTGCTACTTCTTTGTTTTCTTTGCTTTTATTATTTGCTTATGAAGAATTGTGATTGAGAGAAGTATTATTGAATTGATAGTCATAGAATGGATTATGTGTTGAATCAAGATGGAAGTAGTAAGCCTTGGTATTTTGTAGTTTGATAATTGATTTCAGATAGCCAAAGTATAGTGAATTGTGACACTAACAGATCCAATTCATATAACCAATCTTTCCCCATGTTTGAACCCACCTCTATTAGTTCAATTGCTTTGGTATACTGAAGCTTGAACGCAACGAGAACAACATGGATATAAATCTCTTTTTAGCTTTTCATTTTTAAACTGATGTGAGTCCCATAAATTGATCTTAATTAGTGGATTAGTTAAAAACATAGTTTTAAGTCATTCAATTATATAAATATTAAGAATAAAGAGTTTTTTTTTTACTATTCGAGTATTTATTATAATTTAGAAGTATTTATAAGTTACAAAAGTGTTATTAGAAGCAAAGTTATAAAAATAGAGTCTTAGTAAGACTTGGAGGCAATTATTTTAATTAGCTTAGTATTTTTCTTATTATTAAGTATTAAGAGTTATTTATTGAAACCAATATCTTCATTGGCTCCTATCTACATGTATTACTTATAAAATCCTATCAATGATTAGTTAGAAGTTAGAAGAAGCATGAAAAAGAGCTTCATGTCTTTTTAATTAATTATATAAAAAATAGGATTTTTAGTAGATTTAAATTGATTTTATTTATATAAAAAATCACTAAGATAGGAAAATACAGCCTCATATGGATATTAGTATTATAGAAACATTATAGGATTTTTTAGAATTTATTTAGAATTTTTTATGAATTTTTAGAGAAAATTTCAAGACTTTGGTAAAATTGAGTTTTATCACCTTGAGAGCCATTATGAAGAAATGAAGCAAGATTTGAAGACCATGCAAGGTTTCTGGGCTAATTGGGTGTTTTTGAACACCACGGTGAAGTCAAAAATGCAAAAAAAATAGTTTTACTAGTAGAAAATAGGAGGACCAACAGCTAGTATAGTCCTTGTAGGAAGAGAGGTGCACAATTGCTATGTGGATTGTAGCACCTTGGGTATAGGTAGGAAGATAAGACTAAGGCCTCAAGGCCTCTTGAGGGGGGAATATACACTACTTGTGAGCCTTGGTGAGGCTCGAACTCCTGATTTCTTGAGCAAGTTATCCTTGAGGTAAAAATTATTCACTTAACTTTTCTATTATTTATATTCTATCTTTAATCTATCATAACTTACTCATAGTAACTTGGAATTATATGATTTTTATGTCACTGGAAAGATAAGAAAATTATCTATCTAAAAATATATTTTTTCACTTTTTACTTTTTACTGAGTGAAAATCCAGTGAACGGACTGTGACTTTGTTTTGGATGTTGTGATTACTTGATTTCATCTCTTTTACTTGTATTGTGGTTGTTCCTCCTTGGTCTTTTGCCAGTTGCTTACTTCACTTCACACCATCGATTACAAGCAACTCTTAATTGAGGCCATCTTGTAATTAGGGCTGAGGAGTGAAATTTACACTCACACCTGATAAATAAACAGAAAGGATGAATCAAATTTTGGAGTAGAATTTGAGGTGTACCATCAATTATAATCAAGATGATTAGAAAATTCTTTTGCCATTGATAAAGTTTACATACAATAATTTAGTACATTCTTCTATTCAACAAGCATCTTTTTTTGTCAATTATGGTTATCATCTATAATTTGATACTTTTAACTTTTCAAATGTTGATAATTCTATGATAGAAGATTTAGCAAATCATTTGTAAAAATTACATGTAATAATAAAAGTACAATTAATTGAAGCTCAAGAAAGACAAAAGTTCAATATGGATGCCTATTATAAGAAACAATCATAATTCAACATGTATAACAAGGTATAATTATTTTGTCATAATATCAAGACTACTTGTTTTTATAAGAAGTTGGACTATTATAGGTTAATACCTTTTTGTATTTGTGAATAAGTCAATCATGTTGCTTATTAATTATATCTACTAAAGTCTAAAAAGTTCTATATTGTATTCTACATATTTCTTCTTAAGTCATATAAGATAGTGAATATCTCAAAAAGAAGAGAAATGCTACCTCTTCCTATAAAAGTGGATAAAAATCAAAAAATTTAGGTGGAAAAAATCTTAGATTCAAGGTAATGCCAAAATAGATTAAAATATATTATTCATTGGCATAGATATGATATTAATGAATACATATAGAAATCAACAAAGAAACTTACAAATGCAACAAAGAGAGTTGAGGATTTTTATCAACAATATCCATCAAAACCAAAATGAAGAATTGCAAGATCCATGAAAGATGATAACTTCTCCTTATAGAATTTGTGAATAGAAAGAGAAGATAATGTCATAAACATACATACTTATTCTAATATTTATCTATATGATTAAATAAAAATAAATAAAATTAAATTTATTTCATAATATTTTTTAAAGAAGCTTCTTAAAAGCTTCATAGCTACTACTTTGACTTTACATGTGTTTGTAAATGATTAATAGATTGGTAATTTGGTCAACAAATTAATCATATATTAGTAGTTTACAAAATAAGCTAATAATGTAGTGGATGTATAAAAAACTTGTCTTACAAGTTAAGATATGTATCTTACTAAGTCAATTTATTGTAGAAGTCCTATAAGACATTGTCACATAGCTCTTAGCTAAGAATACATATGGAGGCAAGAATGAAGCCTTCTTTACTCTTATCAATGCTTTTTTAGTCTTTAGTTTTATCTCAAGTCTTTCTAATCTCTTTGTCTTTGGAAATATATATTCTAATTCAATATATTATTATCTTTGAGTAATTTTTTAATTTTTTCAAGTAAAAAAAGAATAAATTAAGGATTTCTTTCTTTGAAATATATGTCCTTGATAAGTTACTATAAAATAATTCATATTTTTGTAATCCATGTTTGATAGTCTAAACAACCTATTTAAGTAGGCCAACTGCCTCAAGATGATTTTTAGATGTAATATAATGATCTATTAAAGCTTCAATACAGAAAGCTTTAAAACTTCTAAAAAAATATCTTCTTTGATTTATTAAGACTTCAAAAAGCACTCCAAAATGTACCAATATTTGATCAAAAAAGTCATAGCTAGCAATTTTGAAGAGTTTTGTGGTAAAGCCATAAATTCAATCCATTTGTTTAAATGCTCTACTATCAATGATATGTATTTAGCTCTACATGAAGTAACAATAAGTGGTCTAAAAAAGTCTAAAGATCAGTGATAATTCAAATCTATAATAGGTAATGGCTTTAATTTAGGTAATAAAATGTTAAAGCTTCATCTAACTCAATCACATACTTCACATCGAGAAACATATGTGGCCACTTATTGATACATACTACTCCACTAATATTGATTATGCAACAAAGAATGTGTTTTTTACATTTTAAAATACCCAAGTTCTTCATGTACTTTGATTTAGCCTTAGAATTATATGCCTAGTTTCACCAGGCTACACACAAAATAACAAAAAAAAATTCCAATAAAAATTTGTTATTTGTTAATTAATCTTATCTCTTTTTATATAAGATATTGGTGAAGAAATTTTTTCTTGTTGAAGCTTGTGTGAGACTGTAAGATCTTGCAAGTTTGCTAGTAAGCTTATTTGATTCCATAAGCCACTTTAAAGGTTGATGGTTAATTATCAATATGAAATATTGATTATCCAAGTAAGGTTGAAAACAAGCAATAATTCAAACTACTAACACAGTTTCTCTTTTATAAGAAGAGTAATTTGATTTTACATTGTTATTACTTTTAGAAATAAATTCAATAATATATTCTCACCTTATATCATCTTTTTGTATCAAGACTACTCCCAATCCTATTGCACTCCAATTTCTATGTAGTTAAAAAGGTTTATTAGCATCTGGATCTCAAAGCATTGGAATTAAATATAACTTTTGCTTAAATATGTAGAATGCATGTTTTTGCTTATGATTCCAAGTCTATAATTGATCTTTACCAATAAGAATAGTTAAAGACTTCACAATAATGATAAATTTTTTAACAAACCTTTGGTAGTAGTTTGCCAATTCTAAAAAAGCTCGAACTCATGAAACATTGCTTGGTGTTGAATTTTTCTATAAGACATCTATCTTTGCTTGTTTTACACCAAAACTTCTTAGGATAATCATGTGATGTGAGAATGATAATCATTCCTGGAAGAATTTATATTTTTTATGATACTAATACAATGCCTATTATTGTAATTGCTCAAATATTATTTATAAATATTTCATATGATCTTATGGAATCCTAGCACAATTAATAATATCATTAATGTAGCATCTAGCAAATAAAAAGCTAGATAAAACTTGGTCCATCACTACTAGAAGCTCAATAGGTGCATTCTTAAGGCTAAATAGAGAGAACTTCTAATGATAGAATTAATCTTTATCATCTTGATGAATTTTCCAAAATATTATTTTTATCCAATGTGAATGTAAATTTTTACTCCCCAATCCAAGTTACAAGATGGCCTCAATTAAGAATTGCTTTTAATTGGTGGTATAAAGTGAAGTAGGCAATTAACAAGAACAAAAGAAGAACAACCACAAAACAATTGAAATAAATGACATGAAGCAATTACAACATCCAAAACTAAATCACAGTCTGTTTATTGTATTTTTATCAAATAATAAATAAAATTTAAAAGTATAAAATATATTTTTAGATAGTTAATTATATTTTCTTTCTAATGACATAAGAAACATATAAATTCGAATTACTATGAGTAAGTTATGAGGTTTTAAAGATATGAAGTAAATAATTGAAAAGTGAAGTGAAAATATTTTATCTCAAAGATAATTTGCTTATAGATCAAGGGTTCGAGCCTCACCAAGACTCACATATAGTATATAAGGGTGTTTTAGAGAGGCCACGAAGCCTTAGTCTTATCCTCCTTACTACCTTCAAGGTGCTATGATCCACATGGGACTTGTGCACTCTCCTTCCTATACGGACTACACTAGCTGTTGGTCCTCCTATTTTCTACTAGAAGGAACAATATTTTAGCAATTTTGACCTCACCATGGTATTAAAAAACACCCAATTAGCTTAGAAAGCTTGCGAGGCCTTCAAATCTTGCTTCATTTCTTCATAAAGGCTCCCAAAGTAGTAAAACTCATTTTTACCAAGATCTTAAAAATTGCTCTAAAAATTCCTAAAAAATTCTAAAGAAATTTTTAAATTTTTTATAATATTTTTGTAATGATAATATCTATCTAAGGCTATATTTTTTTATCTTGGTGATTTTTGATAATAATAAAAATCAATTCAAATCTATTATAAATCTTATTTTTTATACCAATAACTAAAATGATATGAGGTTCTTTTTCATGCTTCTTCTAACTACTAACATTTATAATTTTTATAAGTATTATATATAGATATAAGACCAATATAAATATTGGTCTTAATAAATAATCCTTACCATTGAACAATGAATAAAAATTCTAAACCAACAAAGATAATTGCTTTCAAGTCTTACTACGACTCCATTTCCACCACTAATGTTCTAATTTTATATTTTTCTAAGGATTTCAATACTACTTACTATATCTTGTAATTCAAAGCATTCTAAACATATATTTTTATTCTAAAATAATAAGTGAGATAATTTAATAACTCACATCCATTCTTCAAAAAGTAATGGTAATTAGTAATAATCAAATCTTAAATCCAAAGTACTAAATACTCAAGAAATTTTTATTGCATCAAATAATTCTTCTAGTATTGGCATTGGATATCGATTAGATGTAGTCTTATGATTAACTAAATAATAGTTTCCATACATTTGCTTCTTTGTCCAATTGTTAAAAACATCTTTTTTCAAAGGCATGATTGTAACACAAGCATATACACCATTAAAAAGTTCAATCAAGCTTGAAACTAGTAATTCTTAGCTATGATCTTGGATACCAAATTTCTTTAAGGTGCTAAGTCTATAAGGTAGTTGAAAGATTGGGTGAATAGATTTATCTTTATTACCTTATAGTTCTTTAAAATTAAAGGCAAAAAAATTATTATATGGGCAGATTGAAGCTAATATTCTTTGTGCTTTGGCATCAATAAGATGTGGCCCTAATTCCAATGGCCAATCTTAAAACTTTGTGGTCTCTTTCTTTATCAATGAAGCACTACTACATGCCAACATAACCTTTAATTACTAATCTTTTGAAAAAATAACTCTTATGCCTCTAACATCTTTACTTCTTATCAAATGAGGAACTTCATCACTACAATGTTTATAAGAATTAGAAATGTTGGTAGAACATGGAGTATCTTCTATGAATAAATCTTATAAAATAATCTCTTGAGCATTTATTTTTCCTAAGTCTTTAACTAAAATTACAAAGGCACCTTGAACTTATAGTTTATCCATTGTGTGCCTTTGTAAGTAAAGAAATGACTTAGATTCCTCAACTTGAGTAAGTTCAAGATCCATTGTCCACTAACCATTATTTTCTAATATTATAAAATTAAAATGGTTATAAAAATATTTTTGAATAGTAAGGCATATGCCAAAAATCTATATCAAGGTGTTGAGGTCTATAGCTTGGCCTAAGAAAAAATAACATTGTCCTTTAGTAAGATCATAAGTATTTATGGTACTAGTTAAAAAGCCCATAGCATGCTCTTTTTCATTGGCATTAAGTTCTTTATAGGTTTGTAAATTGACATCCCAAATCATATCAGGTCCACATGCTCAAAATGTATAAGATATTAGAAATATTATAAATATAGCAAATATGCCACAAGGTGCTTCCATCTTATTAACCAAGGTAAGAGGAGATTCATCAACCTTAGTAAAAACCAAAGAAATCTAATTATCATCGAAAATATCATCAATATGGCATTCAAAAGATCATTTAATTTTTAAAAAATCTTTTGTAAGGACATGAAATAATGCCAAGTTGATTCAAATCAAACAATGTTGATGGGCATAAGAACCCAAAGCCACTACTAAGATTCTGTGAGTAAGAACCTTATTTGGTTGTAGTGCATAGGTATTTGATTTGTCTTGTGGAGTGGTTCTATTAATAGAAATATTAGTATTTATATTTATTTTATTGTTTACACATTAAACTACACTACTTGAATATATTTTTGAAAATGTACCACCATTGGGTGACATTCAAATCCAAGTATTGGAGAGTAATCAATATATTAACCAATTCCTTTGTTCTCCAATCTTTGTAGATGCATGATGCATAGAGTTTTTTTTTTTTTTTTTTTTTTTTTTATGACGGAAGTTTTGAATGTATTCTATTTAATTATGCCTAAAATCTCTACACTTTGTGCTTCAAATACTTAGAAAAATATAACTAAATACAAAATATTAAGATAAAAGAAAAGATACTTATAGCTTACATGAGTGACAAGAAATACTCAAAGAGTGTCACATGTATGTAAAAAAATATCAATCCACATATTTAAGAAGATCATCATAGTATAAATATTAAAAAATTAAAAAAAAAACTCTTTTAATTATATTTTTTTATATGATATTATTTTAATTATTTTAATTTACTTATACAATTGTTTATTTTTTAGTATGAATCTTTACACCAAATACATTTTTTTATATTATAGAATTATAAATACAAAATATATATTTTATATAATATATTTAGAATTTGATATAGTAATTTTTCTTATTCTTTTTTATTTATTTATATATATATATATATATATATAGGAATGTTAAAATAATCCATCTATTTATTAAGTTGATTCATCCTATCATAACCATCATAAGAAAAATGGATCATCTTTGAAAACCATCATTACAATCAGTGCCTCTCACCTCCTTCATTTCTAATCCTTGCTCTCTCTATAAAAATTTTATATATTTTTTTAAAGAAGATTTTTAAATTTTTTTTTTAAAAAAAAAAAAAAAAAAAAAAAAAAACATAATAAAGTAGCTTATATATAGAGATGCAATATTCTTAGTGCCAAAATAAAGATTTAAAAATAAATTTTATCTTTTTACTCTAATCAAAAATTGACTCTAAATAAAACTTATTCTTTATATGTGATAAGATTAAGAAAATTCAAAAAATAAAATAAATTGTAATAAAAAAATGGTAAAAAAAAAATAATAAAATAACTTATAAGCAATATAAAAGATGTTGCATATAAGCTACAATTTTCTAATTTATTCTCCTATGAACTTCTAAGGTACAATAACCTATAAAAATAATACATTGGATTTATACAATTATTGGCTATATTTTTTTTTAAATATTATTTTCTAATAATTTTTAATATACCAAGGTCTTTAAATAAAATTCAATTATCTTAAAAACCTTGTAGGGTCTTCAAATGTTTCTCCAAATCTTTATAATAGCTTTTATAAAATAATAATTTATTTTAATAAAACTTCTTAATTTTTTTTTCTATAAATATTAAAGAAATATAAATAAACATTAACTAGACTTTTAATATTTTAAGATACTAATATAAAAATAAAATATTTTATATCATTATAGTAATTTGTTTTAGATATAATGGTAATTTAAGTTAATTTAAATTATTCTTAATTTCACAAATATTAAAAGATTATTGTATATTTTTTCTTTTTTAACTAATAATAATTATATGAAAATTATATCCAAAAATACGAATAGAAAATTTATTTAAAATAATTATTTCAAAAAATAAATAAGAAATATTACATAAAATAAAATACATAAAATACTGTATCAATTACAATAATTATATCTAAGATTAAATAAATTTTTATTTATAATGATTCTTTTACTTGTAAAAATAATTTGACTTTAAGGAAATTTTATTTATTTATAATTATTTACTAAATTAAATAAGTATTTTTAGCAGAAATAATTTTAATTTGAAAAATCATATATACCAAATAAAAATAATGAAGATACATTAACGGAGTCTAAAAATAATTAAAATACAAAAAAAATATTTTATTTATTTATAATGAATTGCAAAATTATCTATTTTGTAGTTTTTTGTATTTTTCATATACAAAAAATACAAAAATGGACTATAAAGACCTTAAAAACTTAGACAAAACTTTAGAATTATGTTCATTGTTAATGTTATCACATGCTTTCACAGTAAGATATGCAAAATTTATTGTAATATATTGTATTTAAAGCTTATACTATACAATCATTTTTATTATTTTATGAATTATATATTCTAAAAATGCAGCAAAAACATGGCAAGAATGAAAATAATTGAATGCATCTAAGCTTTTACTTCTTACTATATATACATGTTTTATATATTTATTAAGATTAGATTTTCAAGTATGTTTATCAGTTTATTAATACTCCAAACCCTTATGCTCCTAATATTTAAAAAAATTCATTATAACTTCATTAGTTGTAGCAATGACACAATTTATTAATTAAACATTTCCTGAACATTAAACTTCCCATTTCAAACCTAACTTTATCAAACCTCACAGCAACATAATTACTTTTCAATATTGTCTTACCTCAACTCCAAGCAAACATGCCTCATGTATCATACTCAAACTGAGGCACATGCAGTTGCACGCTGCTGTTCAAACATGGTATCATGTTTATAATAGTACATTGGTTATATCACAATAAGGAGATCTGCTGATTCTACTACAAGGAACCAAATAGGGCATCACCAGTATGTGAACCAATGAGTCAAGTAACTTCTACATTTGCTTGTCTTGTGAATCGAAGCTTGGAAATCAAGCTGTGAACCCGCGTTCCTGTTGAAGCTACTGAATAAAACTTAGTTGACCAATGCTTTCCCCCACTGCAGTATATGTCTAATTCGTTGTACAAGAGAAGGTTAATCAGGTCTAGAAGCCAGTGGCAATGCATGGAAATCTAAGCTGGGCCATACAACGAAAGTAACTAATACAAGCAACTCCAAAGATCCCAGTTCCCTGAATGGCGTCCTTGTCGTAAAAAAAAACATTGCTAATATTACTCTGGATGGTAGCATCCTTGCATGTTCCTATCATTTACAATTCCTCGTAAATGAAGGTAACATATACAGAGACTTTCCATGGAAGATAACGAAATGATAACAAGTTTCCAGGTTTGACTTGCAAACAAAAATTATTCAATGAACGAGGGCGAATGCCCTTCTAAATGAGCTTCCTGGTAGTGAAGTGTGTGCTGTAAAGCAAGCTTTCGGGGAACAAACTGGCGATTACAGTCACCTGCAATTCGAATCTGAAGGTTCTTGCAAGCCGTTTTCTGGTACCACCTCAAGTGGAGTCCCGGGTCGAACGGTTCGGCAACTTGCGGAAATGGAAACCAAAAAGCACGAAGGCTGCTTCGAACTTGTGACACTGTCGATCCTGCTCAGCTGGTAGCTAGAGTCAAGGGTCGGATCAGCATCGACAGTGATCTAGATCCACAGATGCTGGTTCTGTCCGAGTGCGAGTATGTGGAAGTGAGTAGCTCGCAAGGGAGGGATCTCTCGCTGTTTGCTTAATTGTAGTAGTTAAGAATCCTCAGTTTGTGTGCGTTAATTGTACCTTTTAGTTGGCTAGTTAGTTAGTTAATCAGTCTTTTTCTTTTTCTTTTTCTTTTACTTTTTTCTCTTTTAAATCTTCTCCAAGGAATATTTGCAGATTTTAGTGTTTCACGGAAAAGATCAGATAACTCTAGCAGTATGGGGGAGTAGCGGAGTGCTGCTTGTGGCGTGGGTGTGGGACAATACAAGGTTGAAGGACTTGGGGATTGCAAGACAAGACGCGGAGCGAGATGGAGGAGGGCTTGATATACAGTTTTGTGTCGAGGGGGACGACTGTTCTCGCTGAATACGCGTCGGTGTCCGGAAACTCGAACAGAATTGCGGCGCAGTGTTTGGCAAAGCTGCCTGGAGGCAACAACAAGCACACTTACGTATGCGATCGACACACATTCAATTTCCTTGTTGAGGATGGGTTCACATTTCTAGCGGTGGCTGATGAGGACTTCAGCCGCCAGATTGCGTTCGCCTTCTTAGACCGCGTGAAGAATGATTTCCAGCACCGGTATCAAGGCGGGAGGGCCGATCTCGCGGTCACTTATAGCCTCAATGCGGAGTTCGGGCCGAGGTTGAAGGAGCACATGGACTTTGTTGCCGCCAACCCTGAAGAGATTAAGAAAATGTCGAAAATCAAGTCTCAAGTGGCGGAGGTGAAGGAAATCATGATGGTGAACATCGAGAAGTTGCTTGACCGAAACGAAAGGATCGATCTTCTAGTAGGCAAGACAGATGATCTTCACTCCAATGCGCATGTCTTCGAAAAGCAGGGTAATCAGATTCGACGCAGGGCGTGGTGTGCACACTTCAAACTGAAGCTCCTCGTCTTAGTCCTCATCATCATAGTTGCCTTCATCATCTATCTCTCAATCTGTAGAGATTTCATCTGCCATAACCCTGGTATGCCTGGAACAACTCCTGCTAATGTTCCCCCTGCTGAATAGTAAGACCATATGAAATCGTTTATGCCCAACATCATATGCTGGCATCCTACATTGAGGCCTCACAAACAGATCCAAGATTAGTTTTTCATGTCGAAGGGAGTGGGTTGACTTCTAGGGATCACCCACGGGGCTTGCAGTTTAGATTGATACATGGCAATGGAAGTGTAGTGAGCACCATTGGTAGCCATGACGCATCGTTAATCATCCATGAAAAATTCCATGTTTACTAGTTGGAATCTTCCTGGGTATTCGAGAACTCACCTCGATCTGCCTGGCTAACGGCCACCAATTTCGGTGTGCATGGGTCTGAATCTATCTTTCTTGAGCGTAGGGCTGGAAGAGCCTGCATCCCCACACATTTACAGTAACATACCAATTTCGAAGTCTGAGTGCCTCATGTGGTGGTTGGACCTCTCTTGATCGGAGGTGAAGCATGATGCCTAAATTGCTAGCTTCAGAACTGGTTTGAGTGATCAGTGAGCAATGGTCGTGAGCAGTCTCGTTTCTCTTTCAAATTCTAATGTGTGTCTTGACTACTGACCTCTCTATGTACATCTCTGCAGCAAGACTACGCACAAGGCTCATTGATGTTTCTCAGTTGTCCTATGTCAGTCTGATGGACTATTGTGTGGTCCTGTAGGTCAAAAATTGATTGCAAGTTTCTCCTTTGCGTGATCATGTGCAGACTCGAGTCTTGTCATTACAGATGTGTGTGTGTGTGTGTGTGTGTGTAATGTTCATAATCCTGAATGCAGGGTTTCCATTTGAAACATGTGCTTGTACAATAGTTGGAAATGTTGTGCAACCTCAAGTATAAAGGAGATTCAGCGAAGTGATGCGAAGTGAAGCGGGTTTAGGGTTTAGGGCTCTTTGTGATAATCGCAGAGATGCCAATGGCTTGATCAAAAGAAGGATGATTCAAGTTACGAAATATGTAACATGATTAGTGTTATTCTAATATGTTGTACATTAAAATTATTCTAATCTGTTAATTTAACCCACATGCTAACCCAATCAAGAAAAGAACGAAACTGATAAACTGTGGATTGCAGCAAAATGAAAATAACTAAGAAAATGAAGGAAAATACTCATATGGCGAAGACTTTGCAAACCTATCACTGCACTTAAATTGTGCTGTTTTTTGTAAATCAGTAAATGTCAAAGCAGTTCCCAGTGGAAGAACGCACGCGCACAGCATATAAAGTAACAGTTTCTGTTGGACTGCATTGTTATGGGCTCCGTGGCTTAGTGGCAGCTTGGCAATCCAACAGCACCCTACAAGATTTGGATAAGCTCAAGCCTGGCAGCTGCGGGTCTTTCGTATCCCACCAGCCGCTTGGGTCAGCGAGATCCTTTGTGTGAATCCTCGATCTGGAGGAGGTTCTCAACACATTTTCTAAAAATTTGCCCTCACTAGTCTACCATATCTATCACCAACAATCAATCCTTAAATTGGGCATTTGGGACTGTAAAATGTTGAAGTATATGATCATTCAAATTATACAAATTTTGCATAGATTTTGGATAAATCTGTTAGAGAATATGAGGTATGTATTGCTGTAAGATAGAAGTATATTAATATGAAATACATATTAGCTCATTATCCAACCATCAAGGATCCAAAAGAACTAACTGCTTGAAATGAGCCTTAGGTTTTAGTTCTTATAATATAAGTCTATGATCTTTTGACATAGACTTTTTAGTATGAACATACTAACAAGTAACTTAGCAATCAAGGTTTAATTGAAATGTGAACACTTGTCTTATAAGGTTGCATCATGGTTTAATAAGTTGCAATAATTATACATTGACTACCAATTAATATAGTGGATACAAGTTGTCAATCCATTATACACTTTTAATTGTCTACATGTCATGGACATATATTTACTATAATTGTTACTTAAGTAATATGAATAGGTAGAAGTAGATAAAAGTAGATTAATTTCATAATATCTTCTAGAAAAGCTTCCTAGAAGCTATATAGATGTTGCTTTGACTTTATCTGTGTTTATTCTTGATTCATGGATTAGAAACTTGGTCAACAAATTAACCATGTGCCATACATGTTGGTAGCTTGCGAAACAAGCTAACTATGTGGCGCCCACATAGAAAACTTGCCTTGTAAATTAAGATACGTTTTGTGCAAAGTCAACATATTTTTGGAGTCCTATAGAATGTCACTACATAGCTCTTAGGTAGATAGTATATATAGAAGCAAGAGTAAATCTTTCTTCACTTTGCTCAACTCCTTTCTTGCTTCTAGTCTAATTTCAAGGATCTTTAGTTTTCTTATCTTTTGGCAATAGCCATTTCAATTTCTTTCTTAATATACATATTTAGTTATTTCTATTTTCTCATCTTTCTTTGAGAAAAGTCTCACTTGTTTATTTATTTGTATTAAATTCTTGTCCTTGACAGATTGATAAGAGTTCACTTACAATATCAGAGCTTTGTCTAATCTTAATTAAGAGTGGATTACCCCTTTCTCTTCATAAGACATAAGCATATTAGAAGTTACAGATTACCCTTTTCTAAACTCATATTGTCCTTAGTATTTTCTTTGTTATCAAGTCATCTCTTCTATTTGTCTTGAGCAATACTAGACATCTTTTTTTTCTAAGTGTTATCATGGCAAAACTTGCTGAAATGAAGAATGCAATGGCACAAATGCAAGAGCAATTGACGGAGTTAATACTTGCAATGTATCAACTCAATTTACCATGACAAGGAGCAATAAGATTGACAGGAAGTGAAGATATAGAAATGATTGGAGCTATTTTAACATCTGCTCCAAATCATATCCCTTCTCTTATGGTAGAACATCCTTCCAGTATTAGAGAACCAAGAATTATCCTATCCAAGAAGTTTGATGGCACTAGAACAAAGTTTAAAGGATTTATCAATCAAGTACAACTTGTGATTGAACTTCAACCCCAAAGCTATCTAACTCTCAGATCACAAGTTAGATTCATTCATACGCTTCTTTCATATTCAACATTATCGTAGTTTTTATCTTTTTTTAAACAACGAAATGTAATATTGGATAATATAGAGGCTTTTTTGGTAGAGTTTTGATCCATGTATGGAGAACATGATGCAATTTGTATTGCAACCAATAAGATCTATATTTTATGATAAGACAACCGATTAGTAATGTTGTAAGCTTCATAGTTTCGACAACTTCCAACTGATATCAAGTGGGATGATGCTGCACTTGTCAGCCAATTTTTCTATGGATTACAATATGAGGTAAAAAAATTAATGCTCAACTTACTTGATCCTCAAATATTGAGTCAAGCAATTGATTGTTAAGTGTGACAATCATCTTTTTGAATTTTGATCTGAGAACCATACAAGTGGACCTCGACGTTACTATAATTCAATCACAACACCAATATCTCTTTAGCACATATATTCGGGAGTAGAGGATATGTAAATTAATGCAGTACATTTCAAACCTCTTACTAAGCAAGAAAAGACTCATCATCGTCAAGAAGGATTGTGCTTATATTGTGGAGAACCTAAGCTTATTGCTCATCATTGCCCAAAGAAGCGACGCAACTACAAAATGAGGAGTACGACTATCAAAAAAGATAGTATGTCAAAAAACAAGTTTATTCAGCTACAATAGGGACCATGTGGTTGGAACCTTATACAACACCTAATAAAGGTCCTATTCTCTCCTCAAAACCCTCTCTTTGTTTTACAATAAATATTATTTTAGGACCTAAACATCACAAAGCCTCTGCCTTATTAGATTTAGGAGCCTCGGGATATTTTTTAGATGAAGAATTTGCTAAAAGACATAGCATACTTTTAGTGAAGAAAACTAAACATGTTCATGTAGAAGTCATAGATGGTCATCTGTTGTCTTCAAGAGATATTATTCATGAAACCCTTCTTACAAAAGTAACAACTAATAGTCATAGTAGCTTAGTAATATTTAATATTATTACATCTCCCTCTAATCCAATTATTTTAGATTTATCATGGCTAAAAAAATATAATCCTAAAATAGATTAGACTTCTCGTAGTCTTCACTTTTTTAAAAGTATGACTAAGAGTGTAGTTAATCAAGTAGAAAGTCATAAGTCTAGTACAATTAAATCTGTTTTTGTAGGTGTAAGAGTTTTCTTGCATGCTGCAAAAGAAAGATCACCTTGTGTCATTTATGCAACATATGATTCTACTAGTGGAAAGATTTCAAGTAACATTCCAAGCCAATATCAAAATTTTTAAGATGTATTTGAAAAGAAGAATGTAGATACTCTTTCGAAACATTGTTCCTATGATTACTCAATTGACCTTCAAGAAGGAGCACAACTGCCATTTGGACCAATCTATAGTTTATCACAAAATGAGTTGGTTGAACTCAAGGAGTATATTGAAGAAAATCTGGCCAAAAACTTCATATGCTATTCCAAATCTCCAACAAAAGCTTCAATTTTATTTGTGAAGAAAAAAAATGAATCATTGTAGATGTGTGTCGATTATCAAGGATTCAACAAAATCATCACTAAGAACAGATATTCGCTATCTTTGATATCTAGATTCTTTGATCATTTGAATTAAGCTAAGATCTATACAAAAATAGATTTACAAGGAGCATACAATCTGGTATGCATCAAAGAAGGAGATGAATGGAAGATTGCATTTTGAACAAGGTATGGATATTTTGAATACAACGTCATGTCTTTTGGACTTATAAATGTACTAATAGCATTCCAACATCTAATGAATGATACCTTTCGAGAGTGTTTAGATGATTTTATTGTTTGTTACCTAGACAACATTTTAATCTATTCTAAGGACATTAAAAAACATGAACTTTATGTTCATCATGTGTTACAAAAACTAAGAGATATATGACTCTATGCCAAGATAGAAAAGTGTATATTTCACACTACTCAAGTTGACTTTTTAAGATACATCATTTCAAATGATCGACTTATGATGGATCCTAAGAAAGTTCAAGCTATTATAGGTTGAAAGATCCCAAAAATGGTAAGATATGTCCAATGTTTTTTGGGATTTGCCAACTACTATTGGATCTTCATCAAAGACTTCTCTCAAGTTTTAGTTCCACTTACACGTTTGACTTATAAAGACAAACTTCAATGGAATCAAGAAGCCGAAGTGGCATTTAAAGCTTTAAAGATATCTTTTGTTTTTACACCAATCTTATATCATATTGATTTTTCTAAGCCATTTTTTATAGAAACAAATGCATCAGACTTTGCTTTAGGTGCCGTATTATCGCAAATGGGAATAGATGATAAACTTCATCTAGTAGCTTTTCATTCCAAAAACTTTTCAGCAACTGAGATCAACTACGAGATCCACGATAAAAAAACTTCTTGCAATCATGGATTCATTTCAAGAATGGCGCCATTATCTAGAAGGTGCTTCTAGTCTAGTTATCGTGTATATGGATCACAAGAACCTTAAATATTTTATATGAGCACGTTTTTTGAATCATCGCGAAGTCCATTGAAGTATGTCTTTGTCAAGATTCGAATTCAAGATCACTTATTGATTGGAAAAATAACAAGATTTGTCAGATGCACTCTCTAGACAATCTTATCTTATACTAAACGAAGAATATGTTGTTTTTGATTAGCAGCAGATAATTCTCTTGAAACTAGAGTATCTTCATCTTCAAATAATGAAATCAACACTAATTGTTGATTCAACTTTTATTAAGTAAGTTCAATCAAGTATGTCTTCTGATCGTCTTATTTATGATATTAAAGAAAATCCTTCAAAGGGTTATGATACAAGTTTGAATTCAAGAACAATCTACTATATTTTGAGGGATGCCTACATATTCTAGAAGGTAAAGCTCAATTATGTGTTCTTCAAGCTCGTCATGACTTTATAGCAGCATGAAATTTTAGGTACAATAAAACTTTAGAACTAATATCAAAGGATTTTTGGTGGTCCCAAATATGAAAGGTAGTCAAAGATTTTGTACAATCTTTTGATGTTTGCTCAAGATAAAAAAAAAAAAAAAAAAAACTCCTTATCATCAATCTTAAGAACTTCTTCAGCCATTATCCATTCCAAAACAACCATGGTCTTCTGTTTCTATGGATTTCATTATGGATTTTTCAATCTCAGATTCTTATGACTCTATATTCGTGATAGTAGATCGTTTTACTCAGATAGTACATTTTGTACCATGTACAAAATCTATCACAAGTAAAGAAATAGCTAAGCTCTTTCTTGATAATATCTATTGCTATCAAACGCAGTGTGTTAATCAAGTTTTGAAGCAGTATTTAGGATGTACAATCAAATACCAATAAGATGATTGGACAACTCTTTTGCCATTGGCAGAGTTTGCTTATAATAACATGGTACATTCTTCTACAAAATAAACACCTTTTTTTACCAATTATGGTTATCATCAATGACTTGATACTTTTCGCTTTTCAAAAATTGATAATCTTACAACAAAAGATTTGACAATTCATTTGTCACAGATATATGCAATAATGAAGGCGCAATTAAAAGAAGCTCAAGAACAAAAAAAGGTTAATGCGGATGTCTATGAAAAGAAACAACCACTATTCTACATGGATGACAAGGTATAATTACTTCATGATAATATCAAGATCACTCGTCCTTATGACAAGTTGGACTATCAAAGGCTTAGACCATTTTCTATTTCTACACAAATCAATCGAGTTGCATATCGTTTACACCTATCGGAGTCAATGAAAATCCATCTAATATTCCATGTGTCTCTTCTTGAATCATATAAGATAGTAGACATACTAGGAAGAAGACAAGCTTCACGTCTTCTTATAGAAGTAGACAAGCTCCACCTCCTCCTATAGAAGTAGACAATAGTAAAGAGTTTAAAGTAGAAGAAGTTCTAGATTCAAGGCGATACCAAAATAAATTCGAATATCTTATCCATTGATGCAAATATGATATTAGTAAATGGACATGGAAGCTAGTAAAGAATCTTGCAAATGTAGGAAAGGCAATGGAGGCTTTTCATTTCTGATATCCATCAAAATTAAGATAAAAACCTTCTTTATAAAAGAAACAAGATCTAGCCAAGATAACATTCTATTTTCAATCATTGTTTGTAGCTTCTTTGTAGTTATGATGCTAAGGAGATGGAGAACCAATAACTAGTGGATTCGACTGAAGAGCCTTTATTTATTGATCTGTCAGACAAGACATTATGATTGTCACAACCATCAAGACGACACAATTGAGATGAAGATCCTCAAGAACGACATGTTTTTTTTCGAATAAATGGCAAGATAGAACACATTTGATATCATGACCTTGAAAAGGACTCCCGATGTTTGGTGATTTTACCAGAGGTAGGAACAATTCTTGACGCTATTCCAAATATTTTATTTGAAAGAAGTTATGAAGGCTTCAATAATGATCAAATAATTAGGTGGTCTTCCTACCCTAGTATGGGACACTATCGATGGTTGAGAGGTCCTATCAATCATCTTCGAAGAGAACAAAGATCAGAGTATGTGGCAAATATAATTTGCCGCATCTTAGACTTCCTCGACATGTCATCACCGCTCTCCATGGAACTCGTTTTTAGACGGGGGAATAATGTAATAGACATATATTTACTATAATTGTTACTTAAATAATATGAATAGGTAGAAGTAGATAAAAGTAGATTAATTTCATAATATCTTCTAGAAAAGCTTCTTAGAAGCTTTATAGACGCTGCTTTGACTTTACTTGTATTTATTCTTGATTCGTAGATTAGAAACTTTGTCAACAAGTTAACCACATGCCATACGTGTTGGTAGCGTGTGAAACAAGCTAACTATATAGTGCCCATATAGAAAACTTGTCTTGCACGTTAAGATACGTGTTGTGCAAAGTCAACATATTTTTGGAGGTCCTATAGAATGTCACCACATAGCTCCTAGGTAGATATTATATATAGAGGCAAGAGTAAAGCCTTCTTCACTTTGGTCAACTCTTTTCTTACTTCTAGTCTAGTTTCAAGGATCTCTAGTTTTCTTATCTTTTGGCAATAGCCATTCCAATTTCTTTCTTAATATACATATTTAGTTATTTCTATTTTGTCATCTTTCTTTGAAAAAAGTCTCACTTTTTTATTTATTTTTATTAAGTTTTTGTCTTTGATACTACATAAGAATTATATATGTATGTAAATAATCTCTTAACAAAAGGTTTGATAGAACACTTCAAATGATTTTGTTGACATGTAAAAAAATTTCAAATGATTCATGTCATGTTTTGTATAAATTAAGAAGTATAATTGTAGACTTGCATCAAAGAGTACAAAAAAAATCACATTGTAGTTTATTTCTAAGATTTTAAATATAAAAAAATAATTTTAAAAAAATTAAATAAAATTTTATATATAGCTATAATATTTCAAATAAAATAAAAATTAATTTGATACTAATATTAAATAATTACTAATATTTAATAAATACTATATATTAGTATATATTACATATATATATTAGTATCAATTGACAATTACTTGACATCTAATAAAGTCAAGTCAAAAATTATAATACTATAATTATATGTTAAAAAAATATTTAAAAAATCTTTAAGTTATTTTAAAAATAAAACTAAGTAATATTTTGAAGTAATATTAATTTATAACAAAATATTTATACAAAAAATATTTAATGATATATATTTGATTTTAGCCAATGATAAATATTTTTGAGATCAAATAAATATTTAGTTATCAATAGTAGTAAATGAAGGCAAATCCTATTGTATTACTCTCTTATCAAAATCACTAATAGTTAGAATTTAATGTAAACAAATATGAGCAAGATTACCTTCTTTACTCTTACATTGGTATATAAGAATAGATTAGCATTATAACAAGATATAGATAAGATAATTGTATACATAATCAGAACCATGGAAGTTTCTAGAATTTGGAGTTAGGTTAGTGAATTAGGTAGGATCTACCGTGGAACATTCTAGAAAGAATTTAGGATAGTTATTTAAGTGGAGCCTACCATGAAATCTTTTAGAAAAGGAGTTTAAGGAGGTTATTTAGGTAGGCCTACCACCTAAGAACATTCTAGAAAATCTAGGATGGTAGGACAATGTATAAATGAGATTGGTTAAGTCTTTTTAGGGCATCTCATCAAGTATGGCTTCAAGCCCTTTCTCTTAGTAAAGTTTACATTCTTTATTTTTATTATATTTTGTTCTGTTTTTGTTTGCTCAATTTGTCTTTCATGTCCTATTTTATTTAGTTCTATTCAGTTATGTTGTAGTATATTTTGTCCTATTTTTTAATAAGATTTTATGTTGCTATTGAATAGAAGGATCTTCAATTTTTGAGATAGTCTAGTCTTTTTCAGGCATATTACTATTTTTATAATATAATTTATTAGATATGGATTTTATTTTATTTTATTTTATTTTTTATTAAAAATTTTTTAATCTAAAAAAGTTTTATTATATTGTGATTTTTTTTTAAATAATCTTTTTAAACTTATAATATCATATAAAATCTTCATATAATTAATTTTTTAAGTACATGCTTTAATTGAAATAAGCACTTTTTTATCACTAAATTTATGATATGCAGATGTTAATAAAATAATAATTATATTTATTTTTAATGATTTCTAAATACCTACTTTATTTTAGGCGGCAATTTTAATGGCTATAGGTTTGATTTTGACCTTATTCCACAAATGCTCAATCTCCAAGAATCAATCCAACATATCTTAAGAAACTTTTAGTCCAATTCTATCTTCAACTTAATCTTAATATCAATAATAATAATTATTTATATCTTTTATTCTATTTTTACCAATTTATAGCCTTCTTAAAGAATTAAAAGAAATTCTATAGTCTAGAAGGTAAAATTAATAACCAATCTTTAATCTATTAGCTATTAAGACAAGAAAATAAACTAAGAGGCTTTTATAAAAGCCATGTTTAAATATCTTAAATTACTATTAAATCAAGATGATTAAATATTAATTAGAAATTTATTTTTGATTATATTTTTACCATATAGTTATATTATAACATAATACTATGATAAAATCTATAGAAATATAAGACCATATTTTTTCGGATATGGGGAATGGTTGAAAAAGTCCATAGAATTGATGACAAGGAGTTTTTGATGTTAAAAAAATGTTAGATGACTTGACAAAGTTTTTAATTGTCTTCCACATTTGTGGCTACTAAAAATCTCTAGATATAAGCTCCAAAGTCTTGTTGAATCCAAAATGTCTCGTTGTTGAAAAGTCATGATATGCTTGAAGAACACATAAGCATGCTTCTCTTTTTAAAATATATAGGCATCATTCAAAATAGAGTAGGTTGTTCTTGAACTCAAACTTAGAAGCATTACAAGATTTAGAAGAAGAATTTTTGATATCATGAACAAGAAGATCAAAAGACATACTTGATTGAATTTGTTTGATAAAAGTTGAATCAATAGTCAATTTTGATTGTATTCTTCAAAGATAAAAAATACTACAACTTTAAAAAAATCATTCTTTATTCATCAAAAGATGCATTTTTTTTTTGTATAAGATAAGAATATCTAAAAATGACATCTAATAAATCTTATTATTTTTTAGATTAATAAATGATCTTAAAATCAAATCTTGACAAAAAAAATATACTCAAACAGGCTTGGCAATGATTTAAAATACATGTTGATATAAAATATTTAAAATTCTTGTGGTTTATATAAACAATGATTAGATTAGAAGCACATTTTAGATAATGGTACTGTTCTTGAAATAAATCTATAATTGGAAGAAGTTCTTTATCATAAATCTCATAGTTGAACTTGATTATTGAAAAAAAAATTGAATAAAAAGCTTTTGGATAAAATTTATCATTTGTTTCTATTTGTGACAATACAACATCCAAAGCAAAGTTTGATGCATTTCTTTCTTTAAAGAATAACTTCAAAAATTCAATGCAATATAATATTGATTCAAAAATAAATATTATCTTTAAAGTTTCAAATGCTACTTTAGTTTCTTTATCTTATTGAAGTTTGTCTTTACAAGTCAAATGTATAAGTAAAGATGCAACTTAAGAGAAGTCTTTGATGAAGATCCGATAGTAATTAGCAAATTTTAAAAAGTATTGGAAACTTCTTATCATTTTTGAGATCTTTCAATCTGTAATAATTTAAACTTTTTAAAGATCTATCATAAGTTTATCATTTGAAATAATGTATCTCAAAAAATCAACTTGAATAGTGTGATATACATACATTTTTATCTTGGCATAGAATCTTATATTTCTTAATTTTTGTAATATATGAAAAATATGAAGTTCATATCCTTCTGTATTTTTAAAATAAATTAAGATATCATTTAGATAATACACAATAAAGTCATCTAAAAACTCTTAAAAGATATTATTCATTACATGTTAGAAAGCTGCTAGTATATTTGTAAGTCCAAAAAATATGATGTTGTATTTCAAAAGTCCATGCCTAATTCAAAATGCGCTCTTTGATTCATCTCCTTCTTTGATATGCACCAGATTATATGCTCTTTATAGATCTATTTTTGTATAGATCTTAGCTTGATTCAATTAATCAAGAACTCTAGATATCAAAGATAGCAAATATTTGTTTGTGATGGTGATTTTAATGAGTCCCTAATAATTGACACACATCTACAATGATACATCTTTTTTCTTTATAAATAAAATTGGAGCTTTTGCTAGAGATTTGAAATTGCATATGAAGTTCTTAGCTAGACTCTTTTTAATATAGTCCTTGAATTCAACCAACTCATTTTTTGATAAACTATAGATTATTCCAAATAGTAGTTGAGCTTCTTCTTGAAGGTTAATTAAGTAGTTATAGAAATAATATTTTAGAAGAGTATCCACATTTTTATTCTCAAATATATCTTAAAAAACTTAATATTGTCTTGGAATGCCACTTGAATTCTTTCCAATATTAGAAATAGATACAACATAAATGGCCCAAGATAATCCTTCTTTTACAACATGCAAAAAATCTCTTACATCTACAAATATAAGTTTATTTATAAAAGATCTATAATTTTTTACATAATTAATTACATTCTTAATTATACTTTTAAAAAAATAAGACTATAAAAAATCTAACTTATTTTAGAATTATATTTTTTTAGATATGATGAACCTAAAATAACTAGATTAAAAGAAGTTTTAATGATATTAAATATTACAAAGCTACTATGACCATTAATTTTTATTTCTATAAAAAAAATATTTCATAAGTAATATCTTTTGAAAATAATGGATGATTATATATGACTTCTATATGAATAGATTTAGTTTTCTTCACTAAAAGTATGCTATGTTTTATAGAAAATTCTTCATCTAAAAAATACATTGAAGCTCTTGAATCTAATAAAGCAAAGGCTTTGTGATGTTTAGATCCTAAAATAATATTTATTATAAAACAAGGACAAGGTTCTAGAAGAAAATAAGACCTTCACTAGGTATTATACAAAGTTCCAATTGCATGGTTCTTATTGTAGCTAAACAAATTTGTTTTCTAACATACTAACTTTTTTGAATATTGTACTCCTCATTTTATAGTTGTATTGCTTCTTTGGATAATATTGAGTAGTGTGCTTAGATTCTCTATAATACAAGTATAATCCTTCATCATAATGATGAATCTTTTCTTTCTCAATAAGAGGTTTAAAACATAGTGCATCAATTTGCATATCTTCTATTTTCAAATGTATATATTAAGAAGATGTTGATATTACCATTAAATTATAGTAACATTGAGGCGCACTTATGTGATTCTTAAATCAAAATTTAAAAAATTGATTGTCATATTTCACATCAAAATTAATATCTTAACTCAATGTTTGAGGATCATATTACTTGAGCATCAATTTTTTTATTTCATATTATAATCTATAGAGAAATTAACTATCAAATGCAATATCATCTCACTTAATATTAGTTGCAAGTTGTCAAAATTGTGAAGCATATACCGTTACTGATTGATTGTCTTCTTGTATAATATGGATCTTTTTTATTGCAATACAAATTACATCATGTTTTTTATATATGGATCAAAAATTCATTAAAAATATCTTTAGATTATCCAATATTGGATCTTATCATTCAAAAAGAGATAAAAACTATGATAATATTGAACTTATAAGAAGTATAGCAATGAATTTAACTTACGATCTTAGGATTGAATAGCTTTAGGATTAAAATTCAATCATGAGTTAAACTTAATTAATAAATCCTCAAAAATTAGATCTTAAACCATTAAACTTCTTAAGTACTAAATTTTTGGTTTTTTAATATTAGATAGATGTTCTATTATAAAAAAAAAGTATATGATTTAGTGCAAATATTGAAGCATTTCTAATCATTTCTATTTTTTTGTTCCCTGCCATTTTTCTTATTTTTTGTGGTAGTAAATTGAATTGATACATTTCAAGCATTAACTCCTTCAATTTTTCTTCCATTTGTACCATTTCACTCTTCATTTCAAAAAGCTTTGTCATAATAATACTTAAAAAAGAGAAGATGTCTAATTTTGCTTAAATCAAATAGAAGAGAGGACTTGAGAATGAAAAAAATAATAAACATAGAATAAATTTAGAAGAAGGTAATCCACAACTTCTAATATGCTTAAGTCTTATTAAGAAAAAAATAATAATTCACTCTTAATTAAAAAAAGACAAAGCTTTGATATTGTAAGTGTACTCTTGTCAATTTGTCAAGGATAAGAACTTGATAAAAATAAATAACCAAGTGAGACTTTTTTCAAAGAAGTATGATAAAATAGAAATAAAGAAATATGTATATTAAAAATAAATAAATAAATGAAGTAGCTATTGCCAAAAGACAACAAAAATAAAGACTCTTGAATCTAGATTAGAGCAAAAAAAAGAATTGATAAAAGTAAAGAAGGCTTCACTCTTGTCTCAACATATACTATCCAATCAAGAGCTATGTGGCAAAATTCTATAGGACCTCAAATATGTGTTGACTTTGCAAGCAATATGTCTTAACTTGCAAGATAAGTTTTCTATGTGTGCACCATATAGTTTACTTCTTCTACAAGCTATCCACACATGTGATACATGACTAATTTATTGATCAAGTTTCTAATCTAATAGTCAACTATAAACACATTGTTCTATTACGTGAAGTCTTACTTGAGAATGCACTGGACACATGATTGTAGAAAATAGAATAGAAATTGCAACAATAAAATCCTAATTCTAATAGAATACTAAATAAATTCTAATTAAACCTTAATAATGTTAAATAAACTTTAATAAAATTCAAAAGAAACCTTAAAGAAATTACAAAAGAAGTAATAAGAAATCTTAAAGGAATTAAAAAAAATCTACAATAAACCTTAAAATAAACCATAAGAAGCTCAAAAAATATTAGAATAATAAAAAATATATCTTAAATAAATCTTAACCAAGTTCTAATTTAACCTTAGTTGAAATCCTAATGGACTTCAATCAAACCCTAAATAAATCCTAAATCCTAAATCAAATCCTAAAAAAATCCTAAATTCTAAACAAATCCTAGACAAATCCTAAATCCTAAACCAAATCCTAGACAAATCCTAATCCTACTCAATTTAATCCTAGTATAATTTAGAACCTCAATATGTATCAATTAAATCAATGATCTTGTTTAATAATTTATATACCTTTTAAAAACTAAGTTGGCAATAAGCACACAAATTTTGAAGATAATTGTACTTACCAAATGGAAGAAAAATCCTAAAATCCACTTGGATGTTGGCCAGCCTCCTACTCCAATCTGAATATTGAACTTTGAGTTTTAATATCTTCTTATTGAACTATTCAATTATTCTCAAATTTCACATGTGTATAGAAAATCAAGCCTATTATTCTCAAATATAAATTTTACTTCAATTCAACTAGTAGATTACTAAAGATCTTAGAAACTCTAATTGCCTCTCAAAGTCTAATTTCTAAGATCTCAATCTACTTGAAATTCAATAGCCTTCAATTCAACCAATTGATCAAGCTCAAACTTATAACATATACTCTAAATAAATATTTTCCTAAGTCATCAAAATTTGAATTATAGATCTACTACCAAACTCACAAAATTTTCTAAAATGTAATATCCTTTTTAATTCACAAATTCCAGAATCACCTAAAATAACTATGACTTTGCAAAGCTCTTGCAAAGTCATTACATACTTAATTCCCTCAAAATTAATGCTTAAAGAAATCTTATCAAGTTTTCTCTCAAATTCCACTCTTTAATTTGCAAAAGAACCCCCCAATTGCCGTCTATGCCTAATTTTGTGTCTCAAGGCCTGATTTCAACCCAGGTTGATAACTAGTCCTTTTTGGATATCAAATTTTGCCCTTTTGAATTAATTTTTTTTAAATCAACTCCTAAATTCTTTTCATATATGCTCATATTCTTTATTTTTCTAATCTACTTTATTTTGCCTTATTTATGGTTCCACAAAGTAAGTAGAAGCCTACATTATAAAAAAATAGTATTTAAACCTTTAGTTCTACTTTCTTTTGAACTATCGTCTATTTTCTAAGATAAGTTGCTACAATATTTCAAGTGAGATCTTCTATAATATAATAGATTCTTCATATTTTTTTACCTATTAGTTGTGTTACATCATGACAACATGACAACATATAAAATCAAAATCGCATCTATAAAGCTTTTAAGTAGTTTTTTTAGAAGATATTTTGAAATTAATTCATTTTATCTACTTCTACTTAATCATATAGATAATTATTAGAGTAAGTATTTATGTCCATGACAGCCACCTTGAGTCTAAAACTTCTTCAACTTCATATTCTTAATTATTGTTCACTTCTATGAGAAGAAGTGGCATTTGTCTTCTTTTCAAGATTTTTATTTTCTTATATGGTTCAAGAAGAGTTACATAGAATACAAGATGGATCTTTATAGGCTTTGATAGTTATAATTGATAAGTAACATAATTTATTTATTCACAAATAAAAAAATAGTCTAAACCTATGGTAATCCAACTTGTCACAAAGGTGGCTAGTCTTAATATTGCAATGAAGTAATCATACTTTATTATCAATGTAGAATTGAGGTTGCTCCTTGCAATAGGCAACCACATTGATTTTTTTTTATTCTTGAGCTTCTTTTAATTATGCCTTTATTATTGTATATAACTTAGATAAACAATTTGTCAAATTTTTTGTTATAATATTATCAAATTTTACAAAATCAAAAGCATCAAGTTATAGATGATAATTATAATTAGTAAAAAAAAATATTGATTATATAAAAGAATATATTATATTATTATATCATCAATCATCTTATTAATAATTGATGATATATTTTAAATATTACTTCAAAACTTTATTTATTTGTTCTATTTATCTATTAGTTTAAAGATGAAAAGTTGAAAATAATTTTATGTCCACTTTTGAAATCTTAATATAAATTGAGCTTCCTTATCCAATATAATATCCTTGGATAATCCATAATAGTAATAGATGTTGTCAAAGAAAAATTTAGTTGTTTCTTCACCTATGATAGATTTTATATATAGTACAAAATATACTATCTTTATAAAATAATCTACTATCATAAATATAGAATCATAAAAATGTGAGACTAAAAAATCTGTAATAAAATCTATAGAAAAAAAAGACAATTGTTGTTTTGAAAAAGGTAATAGTTGAAGAAGTTTATAAGATTGATGATGAAGAGTTTTTTTTTTATCTTGAATAAATATCACATGATTATACAAAGTCTTTGATTCTCCTCTACATTTGAAGCCACCAAAAATCTATAGTTATTAATTCCACAATCTTATTGTATCTAAAATATTCAGTTGCTAAAAAATTATGAAAAGCTTAAAAAACACGTAATTGTGTTTTACGTTCTAGAATATATAATTTTTTTAAAAATAAAATGGATTATTCTTGAATTCAAACTTAAAATTATCATGAGATATAAAAAAAAAGGTATTCTTGATATTATGAATAAGAAGATTAGAGGATTTACTTGATTGAATATTCTTGATAAAGGTTGAATCAACAATTAATGTTGATTTCATTACTTAAAGATGAAAATACTTCGACTTCAAGAAAATTATTTTTTGTTGATCAAAAGCTGTATTTCTTTTTTTTAGTATAAGTTAAGAATGTTTAGAAAAGACATTTGATAAACCCTATTGTTTTTTGGATTGATAAGTATTCTTAAAATCAAATCTTGATAAAGACTTGTTCCAATGGACTTAGTGACAATTCAAAATATATGTTGACATGAAATATTTGAGGTTTTTGTGATCCATATACATGATGATTGGATTAGAAGTACTTTTTAAACAATGATGCCATTCAAATGTATAAGCAAAGCCACAATTTTTTAAAGAATAAAAATAAAAATAAAAAATGATGAAGATCTAGTAATAATTTATAAATATCAAAAAATATTATATATTTTTGATTTTTTTTGAGATTTTTAAATTTATGATAGTTTGGACTTTATTAGAATCCATTATAAGACCATTATTTGAAATGATGTATCCTAAAAAGTCAATTTGAATAGTATGAAATATACTCTTTTCTATCTTGGCATATAATCTTGCATCTTTTAATTTTTGTAATACATAATAAACATGAAGTTCACACTTTTTTATGATATTAGAGTAGATTGAAATATCATCTAAATAATAAATGATAAAATCATGAAAAAACTCACAAAAGACATCATTCATTAAATATTAAAAAACAACTAATACATTTGTGAGTATAAAAGATATGACATTATATTTCAAATGTCCATATTTGGTTTAAAATGTAGTTTTTTTATTCATCTCATTCTTAAATATGTACCAAGTTATATACTTTTTATAAATATATTTTTATATAAATCTTTGCTTGAATTGATTAATTAAAAAGTCTTAAAATCAAAAATAGAAAATATTTATTTTTGATGGTAATCTTATTAAGTCCTTGATAGTCCACACACATTCGAAGAGATTTGAATTTTTTCTTCTTAAATAAAATAAGAGACTTTATTGGAAATTTAGAATAGCATATGAAGTTCTTAGCCAAGTGCTTGTGAATGTATTCCTTGAATACAACCAAATTATTTTATGATAAGCTATAAATTAGTCTAAATGGTAGTTGAATTTTTTCTTGAAGATCAATGGAACAATCATAGAAAAAATACTTTAAATGAATATTTGTATTTTTTTTAAATATCTTGATAATATTGATATTAGCTTGGAATGCAACTTGAAATTCTTTTTTTTATTAAAAATAAGTATGGCATATATAGCAAAAGTTGATCTTTCTTTTGTAGCATACATAAAAGCTCTTCCACTTATCAATAAGAATTTGGATATATTAAGTTCATAAATTTTTATTTTACTAGTAGAATCCTAGATTAAATTAGGAAAAAAGTCAAGGTCACAAGAAATCTAGTCTATTTAAGGTTGTATTTTTTTAGCCAAGATAATCCTAAAATAATTAGATTAGAAAGAGATCTAATCATATTAAATATTACTAAGCTATTATGGTCTTTAGTTCCTAGATCTAAAAGAACTGTTTTATAAGTAACATTTTCAAAGGACAGTAAATAATTATTTATGACTTCTACATGCATAATTTTTTTTTTTAACTAAAATTATTTCTTATTTTTTAACAAAGGCTTCTTCTTTAAACTAAAATAAGGCTCTTGAATCTAATAAGGCAAAGACTTTGTGATATTTTAGTCCTAAAAAAACTTCTTTTGTAAAATAAGGTGAGGGATCTAAAGAAAAAATATGACTTTTCTCAGGTACTATGTAAGATTTGAGTTGCATGTTTTTTATTATAATTAAAAAAATCTTATTTTTCAACACATTGTCTTTTCTAGCAACTATGCTCATTATTTTGTGGTTGTATTGCTTCTTTGGACAATGTTGAGTAATATGCTTAAGTTCTCTATAATATGAGTATAATCCTTCTTCACAATGTCAAATCTTTTCTTGTTCAATAAGAGGTTTGAAATGTATTCTATTGATTTGCATAGGTTTTGGCCTTGATGAATAAGCTTTTGCAAACTTAGAAGTTGTCGCTATGACTTGACTTGTATCTCTTCAATCAAGCTTTTATTCTTGGTGTCTTTCACAGAGTCAATTCTTGCATGCAATGGCTTGAGAAATAAATTGCTCTAATGAATCTACTCTTAGTATTGTAAATAATAAATTTTTGATATTGTTCTTTCAACCTACATCAAAATTGATACATAAAGGCTTTATTATTCCAATCCATATTACAAGCAAGGTTTTGGAATTCTTTAGCATATATAGTAGTTAAACATGATCTTTGTTGTAAAAATAGAAATTTGGTCTTTGTTTTTATTTTTCAAATATGGCCATAAAGACTTCTAAGAATAAATTAAAATAATAAATGAGTCATGAATCCTTTTCCATTAAATGTACAAATGAAGAGAGAGTACTCCTAGATAGAAGTAAATTTATAAATCCAACTTGAATAAATTTGTCAAGATATTAGGAAGGATATAACTTTAGAAAGAGCTTCACTTATTGTAGAAATATTCAAAACTTTGATCTTGTTTCATCAAAATTTTCTAGCATACTTATCCTTGCCTCCCTTATACATGTAGAAATAAGACTTCTTACATTCAATTGTAAACTTGATCTACTTGTTTCTCTCAATTGCATAATTTTTTAGGATAGAATCTGAAGATCATTGTTAATTTCTTCTATAGGCATAGAAATAGTACCTCCATAGTTCACATTAAAAGAATGTGAGATTTTGACTCTAAGAGCATTGACAAGCTCGAGAAAATCTATAATAGTTGTAAATCTATTCACACTTCTGTTGTGAATAGCATCAATAATTTTTTCTTCTATAGAAGACTCAAATAAATTCATAAGTTTAATTAGAAGAGGATAATTTACAATTTCTAATATCAAATAAAAATTTCTACAAAAAAAAGTAGTCTACTTTATTCAAAGAAAAAAAATCAGTATTTAAAAAATTAAAAGTTAGTTTAAGTGTGAATAGTCCACAACCTTCAAAATATAATAATAGAAGTATAGTAATCCACTTACTTCTAAAATAAAACAAGAACAACAAGCTAGCATTCTTCTTAAATTATTAAAGATATTAATTTTAAAGTACTAAAAGATCAATAAATTCTTCTTCCACTCAAAAAGACTAAAAAATCACTCAAAGATAGTATAATGCTAAACTAGAATGGCTATTACCAAAGATAAGAAGATTAGAAAGTCTTTAAACAAGACTAAAGACTAAAAATGTATCAACAAGAGTAAAAAAGGCTTCACTCTTACTTCCATATATATTATCTAATTAAGACTTATGTAACAATATTCTATAAGACCTCCTATATGTGTCCAATTTGTGAGATACATGTCTTAGCTTGCAAGGCAAGTTTTTTATAAACATGCCACATCATTAGCTTGTATCATAAGCTATTTATACATGTGACACATGATTGACTTATTGGCCAAGTTTCTAACCTATCAATCAACTATAAACATGTATAAAGTCAAATATGTGTCTATCAAGCTTCTAAGAAGCTTTGCCATAAGATAATATCAAATCTACTTATATTTACCTTCTACCTAATTTTTTTTTTATCTAGATAAATATGTATGTCCATGACATGAGAACTTCATTCAACAAGTTAACCTAACAAGGAAACATACATATATTAAGAAAATTAAAACTATTTTTATCTAATTTGATTCTTTTTTTATATTTTATTAAATTTTATAACTTATAAATCATAAAGATTTCAATTTTAATTCTAATATGTGTTGAAGATTAATGCATGTTTTTTTTTGTTTTATCTATATTAAAAGAATAAAAATAAAAAATATTATAATTTTACAAGTTGAAAATAAAATATTATTACATAATTTTTTTATTTGAAGGTACAAGAATAAAGTTACTAATAAGTCTTAAATCATGAGTTGTATTAGCCCAATTACAAGACATTGTCATTCTTGTACTTATAACTTTTTCTGTTTGCAATAAAGATTATTTGTAGCAAAGAAATTTGTGAATATATTTAGAAGAATATTAAATAGATCCAAGCTTTTACTAAATTGACTCACCTACAATGAAGAATATGATAATCATGATGAATGTGGTTGGTTTTCATTGGTTGCAAATCTAATAGTAGAAAAATGAATCAAGAAGTTATTTTTATTTTATTTTTATGATGGTTAGGATGGATGGATTGATTTAGTAAATAAAATTTAACATTCTCCTATGTTTACTTATGTATGTGCAGTTAGTTTCTCCTACAAATTTCCTTTTGTTTACCTGCCATAGTTTTGGTTTTCTACAGTTGAAAATACATGAGCTGTAATCAATGCCTATTGCCAAATTTTTCAATTATGTTTCAAGCCTAACAGCTATACTTTGCTTTGGTGGAAACCTGCATCAAATATTAAACACACACGTTTTACTGCTTGGATCCAACTCCATAATCCTGCAGTACACTTCTGTTATTATCCCTTCACTAAAAGTTGCTGAAGCAAACAGCAACACAGTGTGATTCAGCAAACATTAATCACCATCCCTCAAAACAAAAACGACAAAAATATAAAATTGCCTCTTCGCATGTCTGAGGAATGAAGAATCGGTGAGAGCAGGAAGAGCCTTGATGGCGATGCTGGGCGATCACTCGCATCTTCGAGGATCTGCAAACTAATTTAAAAAGCTCGGTGTTGGAGATGATTGGTGAGACAAAGGTTGTTCGTAATTCTAATCTACTGGGTTACGATCCTGCATCGTAGCTCTCCATCTCAAAGCGCACTTGTAACCAATGGCGAACGCCGAGATGGATTCGGGGGAACTCAAAATGCACACTCCAGACATCTACAATCTTGTGGCAGACATGGGAGTTTTGTCTTTAGTGCACAAACCATGGAAGTGTTTTGTGAAGCTGCGCCATCACAAACCGAATGACGTAGCTGACACTCGCTTTCCAGTGGTGTGTGTGTGTGTGTGTGTTGTTTAAGCTTTTACAGGATTCAGAAGTGTATACATGCTACTTCTTTCTGGTCTGAATCTAGAGCTGTCCGGCTATGGCGATGCTAAGCTTGGGCGCTGCATCGTCCCTCTGTAATGGTGTCCTCGTCTCGTGCTCTCGAACAGCGAGATCCAGAAGCTCTATTGTCACGTATTCACCGACATGCTCTGTCAATCCGGAGTGTCAGGAGTTATCGGAGCCTGTGTCGCGGCGGAGTGTGCTCTTGCGAGCGGGTTGTGGCGCGGGGATTGTAACTGTGTCACTAGTTTCTGGTGCGGGAATTGGCGAATGCGCCGCGAAGAAGGAGAAAGTGAGAGAGCCGCCGCCGAAATTTTATGAGCTGGAGGGGTCGAGTGGGGTGAAGGCGCTGGACATTCGGCAGGGTATGGGGGCGATGCCGGAGGACGGTGACCAGGTTGAGGTGCACTACTACGGTCGCTTAGGGGCGAAGCAAGGGTGGCGCTTTGATTCCACGTATGACCACAAGGATTTTTTCGGAAATCCGGAGCCATACGTGTTTATATTGGGAGACAAGAATGTGATTAGTGGGATCAATTCTGCAGTTCGGAGCATGAAGGAAGGTGGGGTGCGTCGGGTGGTAATTCCGCCATCGCAAGGGTACCAGAACACCAACCAAGGTCCTATCCCGCCTGACTACTTCGACAGACAGAGGCTGTATACCACCATTTTCAATCAGACTCGGCTGGCCAACGGGGAGGGTGACACGCTTGGAACTCTCATCTTCGACATTGAATTGCTCAAGGTTCGCAAGCCGCAGTCTTAACGGTAGTGTAGACGACAGCATTACTCCAATTGTATCCACTGCAAGCTTTCGAGAATTCTATTGCTGCCGCGATTTACTTATAATTGGGTTGTACCAATGCTTTTTCACAGGCAATTCAGGGAAGCATTGCGGTAGTTCACACATTTGTGTACAGATTTTAACTCGATATTACGCAAATTAGGGTTTTCGTGACATAGATTTGTAACCTGTAGGCAATCAACTTGAGTGAGTTCAAAATTGTGCAATCACTCAGATCCTTCGTGTGCGCTTGATCACTGTTTACCGAAATTTCAAGACCATGAAATCGTAAGACTCTCAATCGGAACTGTAGAGTGTTGTTGGCTGATTAGTTTGATTTAACCATCGACATTAGGTTTAAAGAGTTGTGTTGTGGGGTTTCAGTCAGATTTGCCCTTGCTCAACTCGGCAACTCCACTGTGACAATGTGTTGCAATATCGACGATGCATTTTCAAAAATGAGATTTTACTTCCTAGGATTATTCATTCTACAATCAGGTTTCTCTCTTTATTCTATGTTACCTATAAAACTAATCAGATATTTAATCCATGTGTTTGTAGCCTTGACGAGTTTTTTCCATTGCCGATTTGAATGTTTGTTTATCCAAAAGAAAATAAAAATTGTCAAAATAAACTGTACATGACAAAGACTCGTAATGAATGATCAGAAGTGATAAATTAAAAGAAAGAGAAATGTGGAGATTATAAAATAAAAATGTGATATATTTGCTTTCAATAGAAGTTTGGCATTAGGTTTGTTTTTAGAAAACTATCAAATATCTTTAAAACTTTCAAATGTCATTAGTATGAAATACTAAATTTATATGATTATTTGTTTCTAAAACAATTCTTACTTATTTGCTATTCTATGGTTTACAATAAAAATCTTCTTTCTCAATTTAGTTAAGATTTTGAATAGTTTCAAAATTGCAGTGTAGAATAATATTCTCTCGTAAATCAAACAATCATTTTTTATTTTTTATTTAATTTTTTTTCTTTCATGCAAGTTTCTGTAATTACTCTGCTAAATCTGATTTATATGATCTGCTGAATCAGATACTTTATTCATCTATTTAAAGTTTGTATGTAGAAAAATCCAATACAAAAAATATATAAATAAATAATTAATTAATTAATTTTACTATTAATGGATTTATTTAACTTAAAAAGAAAATTTGTTTTGGAGAACTTTTATAATTCATGATAATTTTTACTTTACTTAATAGATGCACAAGTCTCCTAAACTAAGAGTTATAATTAAAAATATTTAATATTGATGGACTTATTCCAATATCTTACTTAGAATTGACACTATAAAAATGTTTGTAAAAAATATCTAAAAAAACTTTAAATCTTGATATCTGATTTTGATAGTACATCAACTAATATACATGATTCTTTTAATGATTAATATATTTACTTTTACTATATATTCAAAATTATAAAACCATAAATAATTCCATAGTAATTATTTTATTTTAAATTAATTTCAAATCTAATTCTAAGTTTCTTTAAGAAATTACTAGGTAATTAATCAGATCTTTTATAATTGATCTTTTAATATTTATTTTAATTTTTTAAGTAATAAAAAATTAATAATATATATAAACATATATATATATATATATATATATATATTCACCAGTTCTAAAATTTATATGAGTTTTATCTGATTATTCTTATGATATTCTATATTTTGAGAAAAAAATCACTTCGAATTTGATTAGTATATTAAAATTAACCATTATTTTTTAGATGGTTTGTTACAAAAAAATTACATAAATTTTAATTCTAATTTTATAAAGCATCTCTTAATATTTTATAAATATAAAAGATAAACTTTTTAAAATACTAAAAACAAATCCCTAATTCATAGGAAAAGTGAGCCATTTTAGCAAAGTAGCCTATAACTACTATAACTGAATCTTAAACATTTGAGATTGAAAGTTGTTTGTTAAAATATATTAATCAAAATATAAATGTAATTCTCTTAGAATAGAAGCTTGTTGATGCAACCATTTGGTTGATGCCTAAAAATCATAGCTCTTGGATGTGAATCATTAGGTTAACCAAAATTCTTTAACAAAAATGTCTAAAATCTCATCTATTAAATATCTCCAAATATAAATTTATTTATTAAATTCGATTTAAATAAATAAAAAAATATTTCATAACAGAAAGATTATGGAAATTTTAAATGATACAAAGATGTGTAACTTTTGGAGATATAGACAATGATTTCTTTTCTAAAAGGCAAATAAAATTGTATTAAAAATCATTATGAATACAATCATTGTTATTCTTTTTTATTACTATTATCTTAAAAGCATTGTTGCTGATTTTCATTGATTTTTTTTTAATCCAAATAAATTATTAAAAGTTTATTTATTTTAATTGCATTGGCTGAAGACAATGTTCTCTTGATTTAATATCTCAGATTATTTTAAACTTTTAAATATTATTTATAAGAAATAGCACCTTGATTCTTCTAAAAAGAAATATTAAAAAGATATATAGTTATTGAGTCAAATCAAAATTACATTATTTTTTATAAAAATGTCTTATTATTTTGTTTACTTAATGTGTGTGTGTATATAATATAATAGACTTGCCTTAAATTTAATTATATGTGCTAGTAGATGTTCCAAAAGAAGCCTAAGGCAATACCCTTGTATGACATTGTTATATAATATGAATTTTAATTTGAAAATGAAAAGAACATTTATTGTATAAGAAAATACTATAAAGCCTATCATTATGTTTAAATCAATTATATAAGGTGCTTAAAACCACTCTTCTTAAACAACCTCAACTCCTCTAAAATCCTAAATCTAACCAACTCTTAACCTAAGAATCTTTAAATTATATGTTCTATCAATTCTATATTCTATTTTATATTAATCCTAAAACCTATATCCTATAGATAATAAAATTTAGATATTGTCAAATCATAAATTCTAGATCCCATCAAATCTTAAAACTTATAGCTTGTTAAATCTTAAAACTTCAAAACAAAAAATCTTAAATAAAATCTTAAATAAAATCTTAAAAAATTCTATCAAAACTCAAGTAAATTTTTAATATATTCTTGATTCAAATTAATAATTTGATGGTAGAAATAATTTCTATTAAATTAATAAATTGACTTCTAATTTTGAGTTGTGATAATTCTTAAGTCACATACTCATTTAACATTATATGACATATACTCAACTTATAAATTATTAATTATTGCAATAAAATGCAAAACAATGTTGCATGACTTCTTATTTTGAACACAATAAAGAATTCTAGTACTTGATTTTTCAAATTCATTTGTAAACTTTCATTCAAAATTAGTATAAGATTTGGTTCAAGTGTGTTTATTCAAATTGTGGATCTTAAAATAGCTAAAAATTTACAATTAACCTTCATTTATCCAATTCTTTTAATTCCTTGGATAAACAATCAAATTGTTTCCAATTGTAAAATTAATATGTCATAAAAGTCAAGAAGCAAATGTCTTATTTTTACATCTACACAATAACAAATGTTAATTACAAATCAAGCACAAGGTACAAATAAATAATCCTAAAAATTTCTTTAGTTATATTGGCTTTAAGACTTTGTTGCCAGCAAAATTCTAACTATAATTACATCATTAAAAGTCTTGTATGCATTATAACCCCACAAAATTTATATTGTTAAAAATTTCTCTAAAAAAATTACTATTGAAATGCACTCCTTAATCTTCTATTAAAACCTTTTGGTACAATAGGTCCTTACTTGTGTGCCTTAAGGTTAAAATCCAACATTGTCTCACAAATGGTTACCTCCTATGTAACCATCTTATTGTAGATTGTAAAATTTTCAAGAAACTAAACTTGAGTTTGTCCTAGAGATAAATAATTGATTTTATTTTTATCTGTTTCATCTTATTTTGATCTATTTATAACCCCACTGATGAAATAGAAGTTTTTCTAATGTAAAAAATAGCATGGAAAAAAAGTTGCAACTGAGCTTGATTTACAAGCTATTGAATTATCCACAAACATATTCACCTGGGGTCTCCATAAAACTTCTGACCAAGAAGATGTAATATAACAGAACTCTTGCATCCCCACCCCATTGTCCACGTCCGTTGTTCGACCATGACTGGCGCCAGTGCGTGATGTGTTTTGGGGGATTTTGCAGGTGGCTCGGAAGGACCCAGTTTAGCATGAGCTTGTCGGCACGGGATTCAGGCCATAGTTTAACAGAGCAAGAACCCAAATAATCCGCCGGTCCGAGTGTCAGATGACACACCGCAGCGCTGGAAGTTATCCGAGCAGAGTCCATTCAAACCTCCCTCCCTCCTTCCCTCGTACGAGAGGGACCGACTCTCATGTCATGTGATGACTTCCCAACTCTTCTTACATGAGTGGACACCATTCCTCTCCCTCTCACGAGCTTACCTTGGTCCTCATCCAACTTCCTGCAAACTTGTCTGCTGTATGATCTGACTGACTGGGCACCCGCCAGATTCCACACGCAATGCCCAACGCAGGTGTGAACCCACTTTATCATCCCATATGAGGGCAGAGGTCACTGCCACGTACCTGGCGTCCTCGCATACGTGACAGCATCCAGCATGAGTATTCTTCACTCCCCTGCACACATTCCTGTCTTCGACCCAACGCAATCCACCTGCTTCAGCATCGTCCTCGCGGAATTGAGCGGTACATTGCGCCGCACATGCGAACGCTGGATGAGCGCGGAAACAAACGGCGGCCGCGCACAACCCTTCGGCAAAACCAGCTGCATTGCTTGGTCTCCACTCTCTCCAAACAAGTGCTGGGGGGTGCGGAGGCAGCGAACAGTGCAATGATTTCTTCGCTTCCCGGCGTCGCTAGTGGCATACACTTTCGAGGTGCATGATCCGGATACCACTCGCAACGTCATTGTGCAGGGCGGTACCAACACGCTGCACTGGCTGGTCTGAAGATGTATTCCCACATAGACAGACACAGTTCATGGTCTGCATGCGTTCCACGACCGGAAGCTGGCGGCTGAAGTCCGAAGCGAAGAAGAAATCGAAGGGCCGACCGAGTGCAGCTGGCCCCTCCGACTCTAGAATGGGGTTCAGCGTGCAGGGCGAACGGAATGCTGGAAGCGGTGCAAAACTGTTCAATGCAAAAGAGCAAGACCGCAACTGCGAGTACGGGGCTCCTCGACCCACATGATGTCCGAGGATATTTAGGGTGCGATTGTACAAACAGGATTCTTCCTGGCAGAGTCATCACGAATTGAGGTGGATGAAACCGTGCAGTGATCCATTCGCTGCACAACTTGCAAGCAAAGCAGAGGACACCGGCTGAGCGCCATGGGGTTCAAACCAAACGGTACGCCAAAGTTGGGCCCCAAGAACAGAGAGCGTCAACATGCAAATCAGGTTGAGGTAAATTTATTTCAATAACTAAAAGAGAGAAACCGGAACAACCAGTTGCTTATTAAATCTATGAAGTTTTGGCATGGCTACATGCAGGAATCAAAAGAAGTGAGGCAGGGAGAAAGAGAGATGGCACAACTGCCTAACCCTTTTATACAAGTATTTTGAGCTTTAAAAATGGTGGCTACATCTCTACTCTCGAAATCCCATGAACTTAATCAAGATGTACGATTCATGTGGCTCCCTAAATCTTAATAAATTGTTAGAGCTAGAAGCCTTCAGAACTATCTAACAAACATATTTTTGATAAAACTAATGCCACCATTGTATTCAAAATACAAATTAATCTCAAAATCATATCCTTTAATTTCCAAATCTATATGAATATATATTTAATATACTTATGTAATTTTGAAGAATTGTATTCCAAAGCTAATTGATTATTTAAATACCAAAATTAGTTGCCAATTAGTATTAAGATTTTATTAAGGAATTTGTGGAATTTGTACCACCAAGTTAAACTTTAAATTTTCTAAAAATTCATGGACTTTGAGAAATTATGATTCTATTATTTTTTTGGAGATTCTAGTTATTCTAAGAAATTAAGAAAATGCTAAAATTAAGTATTCTCCCTTGAGAATATAAGCTGAAACCTATTTAATAGAATAAAGAAGAAAAAAAATTAATAGAAATAAATAATATAACTAAAAATTAAAAATTAATACCAATATAGTTTTTTTTATTTTTTTATGATAAGAAATCTAATTTTAAGCTTTTAAGACTTACATATCATTTGAATTATTACAATTATCAATTTCTTGTACTAACAATATTTTTTTTTTATTTAAAATCTTCTAAACTAACCTTTATCTAATAATTGCAATTTAGCATTCTAAATACATCTTTATGTTTTAAAACAATCAGTGAGTTGATTTAATGACTCACATAATACAAAGACTATATTTTTCTTAAACCAAATAAGTCCATCTTTTATAGAAGAGACTTTCATAAATCTCCTTTGTTTTCTTGTAGGTTTGGTTCGAGCAAATTCTTCTATTATTTCAAGTGCATCTTTATCTTATTTATAACTTTCTCTAATGCCTTGAATGAAGGGAGATTCATTACAATATACTATGGTCTTCAGTGTCATTGTGTCAAGGAATTTTTTTTTTCTATCAACTCTTTCCTCCTACTTAGTGCATCTTGGATTAAGTTATCTTTGTCTAATTTGTGAATGAGTTCAATGTCTATTGAAACTATCACATCATACTAATTCAATTCTTTGAGAGAAGCCTGGACTTTTGAATTGAAGTACTAAAGAGAAATATTATCCATGTACAACTTGATTTTTATACTTCTTAAGTAATATCTCTAAGCTTTTAAATAATATATTATTACAAATAACTCTTTTTTATATACTAGCTACCTCAATTGACTTCCACTTAGCTCCTTGTTTTGGCAAGTCATGTTTGTGAATGCAACCGTCCAATCATTGCGGGGCTGCATGAACAGCTGTGAAGGAGAGGAAGGGAAAGATGAGGATCTAGAAACTAAGAAGGGTGTTTAGGGGTTGTGGTCATTGACTGGATAGTTCTAAATGAATGAGGAAGGGAGGGAGAGAGAGGGTGATGTTGGAGATTGGCGGGGTCGTGACTGAGATGGGGTGGTGGAGGAGGAGGGGGTTTCCGAGTGAGATTCTCCTGGAGGGCGCAGGGCGAAGATTGGTGAGGGAGGTTTAGAAAGCAGTGGATTGCGCATGGGCATGGGATGCTGGAAGTCGGGGAAAGGAAGGCAGCGGCATAGTGAGTTGTGTGCGCAGCATGCCCACATGGGTGGTTGGCTAGCTTGCGATTTGGTGTGAGGGTCAAATAAGTTAACCGTCTCACTTGTTAGTTCCGAGGGAAAAGAGGATACAAATCGAGCCTATGCACATTCCAAGTCCATGGGTGTGCCGTTGCAACGTAGCAGTGGAGAGGATGGGAGGGTTGTTCTCCCACCCCGTAGTTTGTACCACATGGAGGTGCAATGTTAGGTGAGGAAAGTTTTGACTCAACGAAATGAGCCTTGGAAGTTTAGTAAGGGGGCCCTTGCTCTTTTCATTTGATTTGAAAAATTACTGAAATTCTAAGTTGATGTAACATGAGAAGGTTTATAAATAATAAGTCTATTACTTTTTGTTCTCTCCAACCTTCATTAATCTCACTTTGGGCTTCTATCTAAGTTCTATTCTATAGAAGCTTTAAAAAGTATTTTCTAATACTACATCTATTCCACTAAGATTGCAACTATATAATCTTCTTGAAACCTTATATTTCTACACTTAATCTTCACATATTTGACTACCATATTGATTATTTCTATACCTTGTACAAAAGAGACCTTCACCTCCTTCATTTGTTCATGAGTCAACTTCAATCTTTTGGTACAAGTTGGATTCATGAATAAATTGATTGTCTATGTATTAATCAATATACAAACCTTAATATTTTTAATTTTAGAACTTAAATAAATATTTTTTTAATGAAAACTTATTAAAGTAAGTTTTATTTCAAAACTCCCTTTCAATCCTCCTCATTATCATCAATCTCATATACAATTGGAGGTTCTTCTTCAAGCAAAAGTTTCTTCTTGACCAATCTTCTTCTTGACCTTGAAGTTTCTTGACTCACTTGCATTTCTTGTGTATTTGCTTTAAAAACATCCTCTCCAATTTTTTGGGAGCTAGACCTTGTAGTTCTCTTCACCATCTGGACTAAAACCTCTATGTCTTTGTTAAATCCTTGGAAATTTCCTTCCAAGTCTTATTCCAAATTTTGGTAAAAAAAAGCTCTAATACCACACATACTACTATTCAAAGTTGGACCTATTTCACTCCTAAAAATTTCCACAATGAATGTTACTTCCAACTTAAAATACAACTTAAATAGCCCTCCGAAAGCCTCCTTTAGAGTTGAGCCAAAAAGGCTTGAGATCAAAATCCAATCATATCATGACTTATGGTTGCACGACAACTTTGCATTGTGTCACAACTCTACGTCAAGGCACAATTCAAAGTTGATATTCCTTCAAGTCATCACTTAGTCCAAATTTCAACTAATCTAAAAGAAGAGATGGGTTGCAAGGGCCCCCTTACTAAACTTCCAAGGCTCATTTCGTTGAGTCAAAACTTTCCTCACCTAACATTGCACCTCCATGTGGTACAAACTACGGGGTGGGAGAACAACCCTCCCATCCTCTCCACTGCTACGTTGCAACGGCACACCCATGGACTTGGAATGTGCATAGGCTCGATTTGTATCCTCTTTTCCCTCGGAACTAACAAGTGAGACGGTTAACTTATTTGACCCTCACACCAAATCGCAAGCTAGCCAACCACCCATGTGGGCATGCTGCGCACACAACTCACTATGCCGCTGCCTTCCTTTCCCCGACTTCCAGCATCCCATGCCCATGCGCAATCCACTGCTTTCTAAACCTCCCTCACCAATCTTCGCCCTGCGCCCTCCAGGAGAATCTCACTCGGAAACCCCCTCCTCCTCCACCACCCCATCTCAGTCACGACCCCGCCAATCTCCAACATCACCCTCTCTCTCCCTCCCTTCCTCATTCATTTAGAACTATCCAGTCAATGACCACAACCCCTAAACACCCTTCTTAGTTTCTAGATCCTCATCTTTCCCTTCCTCTCCTTCACAGCTGTTCATGCAGCCCCGCAATGATTGGACGGTTGCATTCACAAACATGACTTGCCAAAACAAGGAGCTAAGTGGAAGTCAATTGAGGTAGCTAGTATATAAAAAAGAGTTATTTGTAATAATATATTATTTAAAAGCTTAGAGATATTACTTAAGAAGTATAAAAATCAAGTTGTACATGGATAATATTTCTCTTTAGTACTTCAATTCAAAAGTCCAGGCTTCTCTCAAAGAATTGAATTAGTATGATGTGATAGTTTCAATAGACATTGAACTCATTCACAAATTAGACAAAGATAACTTAATCCAAGATGCACTAAGTAGGAGGAAAGAGTTGATAGAAAAAAAAAATTCCTTGACACAATGACACTGAAGACCATAGTATATTGTAATGAATCTCCCTTCATTCAAGGCATTAGAGAAAGTTATAAATAAGATAAAGATGCACTTGAAATAATAGAAGAATTTGCTCGAACCAAACCTACAAGAAAACAAAGGAGATTTATGAAAGTCTCTTCTATAAAAGATGGACTTATTTGGTTTAAGAAAAATATAGTCTTTGTATTATGTGAGTCATTAAATCAACTCACTGATTGTTTTAAAACATAAAGATGTATTTAGAATGCTAAATTGCAATTATTAGATAAAGGTTAGTTTAGAAGATTTTAAATAAAAAAAAAATATTGTTAGTACAAGAAATTGATAATTGTAATAATTCAAATGATATGTAAGTCTTAAAAGCTTAAAATTAGATTTCTTATCATAAAAAAATAAAAAAAACTATATTGGTATTAATTTTTAATTTTTAGTTATATTATTTATTTCTATTAATTTTTTTTCTTCTTTATTCTATTAAATAGGTTTCAGCTTATATTCTCAAGGGAGAATACTTAATTTTAGCATTTTCTTAATTTCTTAGAATAACTAGAATCTCCAAAAAAATAATAGAATCATAATTTCTCAAAGTCCATGAATTTTTAGAAAATTTAAAGTTTAACTTGGTGGTACAAATTCCACAAATTCCTTAATAAAATCTTAATACTAATTGGCAACTAATTTTGGTATTTAAATAATCAATTAGCTTTGGAATACAATTCTTCAAAATTACATAAGTATATTAAATATATATTCATATAGATTTGGAAATTAAAGGATATGATTTTGAGATTAATTTGTATTTTGAATACAATGGTGGCATTAGTTTTATCAAAAATATGTTTGTTAGATAGTTCTGAAGGCTTCTAGCTCTAACAATTTATTAAGATTTAGGGAGCCACATGAATCGTACATCTTGATTAAGTTCATGGGATTTCGAGAGTAGAGATGTAGCCACCATTTTTAAAGCTCAAAATACTTGTATAAAAGGGTTAGGCAGTTGTGCCATCTCTCTTTCTCCCTGCCTCACTTCTTTTGATTCCTGCATGTAGCCATGCCAAAACTTCATAGATTTAATAAGCAACTGGTTGTTCCGGTTTCTCTCTTTTAGTTATTGAAATAAATTTACCTCAACCTGATTTGCATGTTGACGCTCTCTGTTCTTGGGGCCCAACTTTGGCGTACCGTTTGGTTTGAACCCCATGGCGCTCAGCCGGTGTCCTCTGCTTTGCTTGCAAGTTGTGCAGCGAATGGATCACTGCACGGTTTCATCCACCTCAATTCGTGATGACTCTGCCAGGAAGAATCCTGTTTGTACAATCGCACCCTAAATATCCTCGGACATCATGTGGGTCGAGGAGCCCCGTACTCGCAGTTGCGGTCTTGCTCTTTTGCATTGAACAGTTTTGCACCGCTTCCAGCATTCCGTTCGCCCTGCACGCTGAACCCCATTCTAGAGTCGGAGGGGCCAGCTGCACTCGGTCGGCCCTTCGATTTCTTCTTCGCTTCGGACTTCAGCCGCCAGCTTCCGGTCGTGGAACGCATGCAGACCATGAACTGTGTCTGTCTATGTGGGAATACATCTTCAGACCAGCCAGTGCAGCGTGTTGGTACCGCCCTGCACAATGACGTTGCGAGTGGTATCCGGATCATGCACCTCGAAAGTGTATGCCACTAGCGACGCCGGGAAGCGAAGAAATCATTGCACTGTTCGCTGCCTCCGCACCCCCCAGCACTTGTTTGGAGAGAGTGGAGACCAAGCAATGCAGCTGGTTTTGCCGAAGGGTTGTGCGCGGCCGCCGTTTGTTTCCGCGCTCATCCAGCGTTCGCATGTGCGGCGCAATGTACCGCTCAATTCCGCGAGGACGATGCTGAAGCAGGTGGATTGCGTTGGGTCGAAGACAGGAATGTGTGCAGGGGAGTGAAGAATACTCATGCTGGATGCTGTCACGTATGCGAGGACGCCAGGTACGTGGCAGTGACCTCTGCCCTCATATGGGATGATAAAGTGGGTTCACACCTGCGTTGGGCATTGCGTGTGGAATCTGGCGGGTGCCCAGTCAGTCAGATCATACAGCAGACAAGTTTGCAGGAAGTTGGATGAGGACCAAGGTAAGCTCGTGAGAGGGAGAGGAATGGTGTCCACTCATGTAAGAAGAGTTGGGAAGTCATCACATGACATGAGAGTCGGTCCCTCTCGTACGAGGGAAGGAGGGAGGGAGGTTTGAATGGACTCTGCTCGGATAACTTCCAGCGCTGCGGTGTGTCATCTGACACTCGGACCGGCGGATTATTTGGGTTCTTGCTCTGTTAAACTATGGCCTGAATCCCGTGCCGACAAGCTCATGCTAAACTGGGTCCTTCCGAGCCACCTGCAAAATCCCCCAAAACACATCACGCACTGGCGCCAGTCATGGTCGAACAACGGACGTGGACAATGGGGTGGGGATGCAAGAGTTCTGTTATATTACATCTTCTTGGTCAGAAGTTTTATGGAGACCCCAGGTGAATATGTTTGTGGATAATTCAATAGCTTGTAAATCAAGCTCAGTTGCAACTTTTTTTCCATGCTATTTTTTACATTAGAAAAACTTCTATTTCATCAGTGGGGTTATAAATAGATCAAAATAAGATGAAACAGATAAAAATAAAATCAATTATTTATCTCTAGGACAAACTCAAGTTTAGTTTCTTGAAAATTTTACAATCTACAATAAGATGGTTACATAGGAGGTAACCATTTGTGAGACAATGTTGGATTTTAACCTTAAGGCACACAAGTAAGGACCTATTGTACCAAAAGGTTTTAATAGAAGATTAAGGAGTGCATTTCAATAGTAATTTTTTTAGAGAAATTTTTAACAATATAAATTTTGTGGGGTTATAATGCATACAAGACTTTTAATGATGTAATTATAGTTAGAATTTTGCTGGCAACAAAGTCTTAAAGCCAATATAACTAAAGAAATTTTTAGGATTATTTATTTGTACCTTGTGCTTGATTTGTAATTAACATTTGTTATTGTGTAGATGTAAAAATAAGACATTTGCTTCTTGACTTTTATGACATATTAATTTTACAATTGGAAACAATTTGATTGTTTATCCAAGGAATTAAAAGAATTGGATAAATGAAGGTTAATTGTAAATTTTTAGCTATTTTAAGATCCACAATTTGAATAAACACACTTGAACCAAATCTTATACTAATTTTGAATGAAAGTTTACAAATGAATTTGAAAAATCAAGTACTAGAATTCTTTATTGTGTTCAAAATAAGAAGTCATGCAACATTGTTTTGCATTTTATTGCAATAATTAATAATTTATAAGTTGAGTATATGTCATATAATGTTAAATGAGTATGTGACTTAAGAATTATCACAACTCAAAATTAGAAGTCAATTTATTAATTTAATAGAAATTATTTCTACCATCAAATTATTAATTTGAATCAAGAATATATTAAAAATTTACTTGAGTTTTGATAGAATTTTTTAAGATTTTATTTAAGATTTTATTTAAGATTTTTTGTTTTGAAGTTTTAAGATTTAACAAGCTATAAGTTTTAAGATTTGATGGGATCTAGAATTTATGATTTGACAATATCTAAATTTTATTATCTATAGGATATAGGTTTTAGGATTAATATAAAATAGAATATAGAATTGATAGAACATATAATTTAAAGATTCTTAGGTTAAGAGTTGGTTAGATTTAGGATTTTAGAGGAGTTGAGGTTGTTTAAGAAGAGTGGTTTTAAGCACCTTATATAATTGATTTAAACATAATGATAGGCTTTATAGTATTTTCTTATACAATAAATGTTCTTTTCATTTTCAAATTAAAATTCATATTATATAACAATGTCATACAAGGGTATTGCCTTAGGCTTCTTTTGGAACATCTACTAGCACATATAATTAAATTTAAGGCAAGTCTATTATATTATATACACACACACATTAAGTAAACAAAATAATAAGACATTTTTATAAAAAATAATGTAATTTTGATTTGACTCAATAACTATATATCTTTTTAATATTTCTTTTTAGAAGAATCAAGGTGCTATTTCTTATAAATAATATTTAAAAGTTTAAAATAATCTGAGATATTAAATCAAGAGAACATTGTCTTCAGCCAATGCAATTAAAATAAATAAACTTTTAATAATTTATTTGGATTAAAAAAAAATCAATGAAAATCAGCAACAATGCTTTTAAGATAATAGTAATAAAAAAGAATAACAATGATTGTATTCATAATGATTTTTAATACAATTTTATTTGCCTTTTAGAAAAGAAATCATTGTCTATATCTCCAAAAGTTACACATCTTTGTATCATTTAAAATTTCCATAATCTTTCTGTTATGAAATATTTTTTTATTTATTTAAATCGAATTTAATAAATAAATTTATATTTGGAGATATTTAATAGATGAGATTTTAGACATTTTTGTTAAAGAATTTTGGTTAACCTAATGATTCACATCCAAGAGCTATGATTTTTAGGCATCAACCAAATGGTTGCATCAACAAGCTTCTATTCTAAGAGAATTACATTTATATTTTGATTAATATATTTTAACAAACAACTTTCAATCTCAAATGTTTAAGATTCAGTTATAGTAGTTATAGGCTACTTTGCTAAAATGGCTCACTTTTCCTATGAATTAGGGATTTGTTTTTAGTATTTTAAAAAGTTTATCTTTTATATTTATAAAATATTAAGAGATGCTTTATAAAATTAGAATTAAAATTTATGTAATTTTTTTGTAACAAACCATCTAAAAAATAATGGTTAATTTTAATATACTAATCAAATTCGAAGTGATTTTTTTCTCAAAATATAGAATATCATAAGAATAATCAGATAAAACTCATATAAATTTTAGAACTGGTGAATATATATATATATATATATATATATATATGTTTATATATATTATTAATTTTTTATTACTTAAAAAATTAAAATAAATATTAAAAGATCAATTATAAAAGATCTGATTAATTACCTAGTAATTTCTTAAAGAAACTTAGAATTAGATTTGAAATTAATTTAAAATAAAATAATTACTATGGAATTATTTATGGTTTTATAATTTTGAATATATAGTAAAAGTAAATATATTAATCATTAAAAGAATCATGTATATTAGTTGATGTACTATCAAAATCAGATATCAAGATTTAAAGTTTTTTTAGATATTTTTTACAAACATTTTTATAGTGTCAATTCTAAGTAAGATATTGGAATAAGTCCATCAATATTAAATATTTTTAATTATAACTCTTAGTTTAGGAGACTTGTGCATCTATTAAGTAAAGTAAAAATTATCATGAATTATAAAAGTTCTCCAAAACAAATTTTCTTTTTAAGTTAAATAAATCCATTAATAGTAAAATTAATTAATTAATTATTTATTTATATATTTTTTGTATTGGATTTTTCTACATACAAACTTTAAATAGATGAATAAAGTATCTGATTCAGCAGATCATATAAATCAGATTTAGCAGAGTAATTACAGAAACTTGCATGAAAGAAAAAAAATTAAATAAAAAATAAAAAATGATTGTTTGATTTACGAGAGAATATTATTCTACACTGCAATTTTGAAACTATTCAAAATCTTAACTAAATTGAGAAAGAAGATTTTTATTGTAAACCATAGAATAGCAAATAAGTAAGAATTGTTTTAGAAACAAATAATCATATAAATTTAGTATTTCATACTAATGACATTTGAAAGTTTTAAAGATATTTGATAGTTTTCTAAAAACAAACCTAATGCCAAACTTCTATTGAAAGCAAATATATCACATTTTTATTTTATAATCTCCACATTTCTCTTTCTTTTAATTTATCACTTCTGATCATTCATTACGAGTCTTTGTCATGTACAGTTTATTTTGACAATTTTTATTTTCTTTTGGATAAACAAACATTCAAATCGGCAATGGAAAAAACTCGTCAAGGCTACAAACACATGGATTAAATATCTGATTAGTTTTATAGGTAACATAGAATAAAGAGAGAAACCTGATTGTAGAATGAATAATCCTAGGAAGTAAAATCTCATTTTTGAAAATGCATCGTCGATATTGCAACACATTGTCACAGTGGAGTTGCCGAGTTGAGCAAGGGCAAATCTGACTGAAACCCCACAACACAACTCTTTAAACCTAATGTCGATGGTTAAATCAAACTAATCAGCCAACAACACTCTACAGTTCCGATTGAGAGTCTTACGATTTCATGGTCTTGAAATTTCGGTAAACAGTGATCAAGCGCACACGAAGGATCTGAGTGATTGCACAATTTTGAACTCACTCAAGTTGATTGCCTACAGGTTACAAATCTATGTCACGAAAACCCTAATTTGCGTAATATCGAGTTAAAATCTGTACACAAATGTGTGAACTACCGCAATGCTTCCCTGAATTGCCTGTGAAAAAGCATTGGTACAACCCAATTATAAGTAAATCGCGGCAGCAATAGAATTCTCGAAAGCTTGCAGTGGATACAATTGGAGTAATGCTGTCGTCTACACTACCGTTAAGACTGCGGCTTGCGAACCTTGAGCAATTCAATGTCGAAGATGAGAGTTCCAAGCGTGTCACCCTCCCCGTTGGCCAGCCGAGTCTGATTGAAAATGGTGGTATACAGCCTCTGTCTGTCGAAGTAGTCAGGCGGGATAGGACCTTGGTTGGTGTTCTGGTACCCTTGCGATGGCGGAATTACCACCCGACGCACCCCACCTTCCTTCATGCTCCGAACTGCAGAATTGATCCCACTAATCACATTCTTGTCTCCCAATATAAACACGTATGGCTCCGGATTTCCGAAAAAATCCTTGTGGTCATACGTGGAATCAAAGCGCCACCCTTGCTTCGCCCCTAAGCGACCGTAGTAGTGCACCTCAACCTGGTCACCGTCCTCCGGCATCGCCCCCATACCCTGCCGAATGTCCAGCGCCTTCACCCCACTCGACCCCTCCAGCTCATAAAATTTCGGCGGCGGCTCTCTCACTTTCTCCTTCTTCGCGGCGCATTCGCCAATTCCCGCACCAGAAACTAGTGACACAGTTACAATCCCCGCGCCACAACCCGCTCGCAAGAGCACACTCCGCCGCGACACAGGCTCCGATAACTCCTGACACTCCGGATTGACAGAGCATGTCGGTGAATACGTGACAATAGAGCTTCTGGATCTCGCTGTTCGAGAGCACGAGACGAGGACACCATTACAGAGGGACGATGCAGCGCCCAAGCTTAGCATCGCCATAGCCGGACAGCTCTAGATTCAGACCAGAAAGAAGTAGCATGTATACACTTCTGAATCCTGTAAAAGCTTAAACAACACACACACACACACACACCACTGGAAAGCGAGTGTCAGCTACGTCATTCGGTTTGTGATGGCGCAGCTTCACAAAACACTTCCATGGTTTGTGCACTAAAGACAAAACTCCCATGTCTGCCACAAGATTGTAGATGTCTGGAGTGTGCATTTTGAGTTCCCCCGAATCCATCTCGGCGTTCGCCATTGGTTACAAGTGCGCTTTGAGATGGAGAGCTACGATGCAGGATCGTAACCCAGTAGATTAGAATTACGAACAACCTTTGTCTCACCAATCATCTCCAACACCGAGCTTTTTAAATTAGTTTGCAGATCCTCGAAGATGCGAGTGATCGCCCAGCATCGCCATCAAGGCTCTTCCTGCTCTCACCGATTCTTCATTCCTCAGACATGCGAAGAGGCAATTTTATATTTTTGTCGTTTTTGTTTTGAGGGATGGTGATTAATGTTTGCTGAATCACACTGTGTTGCTGTTTGCTTCAGCAACTTTTAGTGAAGGGATAATAACAGAAGTGTACTGCAGGATTATGGAGTTGGATCCAAGCAGTAAAACGTGTGTGTTTAATATTTGATGCAGGTTTCCACCAAAGCAAAGTATAGCTGTTAGGCTTGAAACATAATTGAAAAATTTGGCAATAGGCATTGATTACAGCTCATGTATTTTCAACTGTAGAAAACCAAAACTATGGCAGGTAAACAAAAGGAAATTTGTAGGAGAAACTAACTGCACATACATAAGTAAACATAGGAGAATGTTAAATTTTATTTACTAAATCAATCCATCCATCCTAACCATCATAAAAATAAAATAAAAATAACTTCTTGATTCATTTTTCTACTATTAGATTTGCAACCAATGAAAACCAACCACATTCATCATGATTATCATATTCTTCATTGTAGGTGAGTCAATTTAGTAAAAGCTTGGATCTATTTAATATTCTTCTAAATATATTCACAAATTTCTTTGCTACAAATAATCTTTATTGCAAACAGAAAAAGTTATAAGTACAAGAATGACAATGTCTTGTAATTGGGCTAATACAACTCATGATTTAAGACTTATTAGTAACTTTATTCTTGTACCTTCAAATAAAAAAATTATGTAATAATATTTTATTTTCAACTTGTAAAATTATAATATTTTTTATTTTTATTCTTTTAATATAGATAAAACAAAAAAAAACATGCATTAATCTTCAACACATATTAGAATTAAAATTGAAATCTTTATGATTTATAAGTTATAAAATTTAATAAAATATAAAAAAAGAATCAAATTAGATAAAAATAGTTTTAATTTTCTTAATATATGTATGTTTCCTTGTTAGGTTAACTTGTTGAATGAAGTTCTCATGTCATGGACATACATATTTATCTAGATAAAAAAAAAATTAGGTAGAAGGTAAATATAAGTAGATTTGATATTATCTTATGGCAAAGCTTCTTAGAAGCTTGATAGACACATATTTGACTTTATACATGTTTATAGTTGATTGATAGGTTAGAAACTTGGCCAATAAGTCAATCATGTGTCACATGTATAAATAGCTTATGATACAAGCTAATGATGTGGCATGTTTATAAAAAACTTGCCTTGCAAGCTAAGACATGTATCTCACAAATTGGACACATATAGGAGGTCTTATAGAATATTGTTACATAAGTCTTAATTAGATAATATATATGGAAGTAAGAGTGAAGCCTTTTTTACTCTTGTTGATACATTTTTAGTCTTTAGTCTTGTTTAAAGACTTTCTAATCTTCTTATCTTTGGTAATAGCCATTCTAGTTTAGCATTATACTATCTTTGAGTGATTTTTTAGTCTTTTTGAGTGGAAGAAGAATTTATTGATCTTTTAGTACTTTAAAATTAATATCTTTAATAATTTAAGAAGAATGCTAGCTTGTTGTTCTTGTTTTATTTTAGAAGTAAGTGGATTACTATACTTCTATTATTATATTTTGAAGGTTGTGGACTATTCACACTTAAACTAACTTTTAATTTTTTAAATACTGATTTTTTTTCTTTGAATAAAGTAGACTACTTTTTTTTGTAGAAATTTTTATTTGATATTAGAAATTGTAAATTATCCTCTTCTAATTAAACTTATGAATTTATTTGAGTCTTCTATAGAAGAAAAAATTATTGATGCTATTCACAACAGAAGTGTGAATAGATTTACAACTATTATAGATTTTCTCGAGCTTGTCAATGCTCTTAGAGTCAAAATCTCACATTCTTTTAATGTGAACTATGGAGGTACTATTTCTATGCCTATAGAAGAAATTAACAATGATCTTCAGATTCTATCCTAAAAAATTATGCAATTGAGAGAAACAAGTAGATCAAGTTTACAATTGAATGTAAGAAGTCTTATTTCTACATGTATAAGGGAGGCAAGGATAAGTATGCTAGAAAATTTTGATGAAACAAGATCAAAGTTTTGAATATTTCTACAATAAGTGAAGCTCTTTCTAAAGTTATATCCTTCCTAATATCTTGACAAATTTATTCAAGTTGGATTTATAAATTTACTTCTATCTAGGAGTACTCTCTCTTCATTTGTACATTTAATGGAAAAGGATTCATGACTCATTTATTATTTTAATTTATTCTTAGAAGTCTTTATGGCCATATTTGAAAAATAAAAACAAAGACCAAATTTCTATTTTTACAACAAAGATCATGTTTAACTACTATATATGCTAAAGAATTCCAAAACCTTGCTTGTAATATGGATTGGAATAATAAAGCCTTTATGTATCAATTTTGATGTAGGTTGAAAGAACAATATCAAAAATTTATTATTTACAATACTAAGAGTAGATTCATTAGAGCAATTTATTTCTCAAGCCATTGCATGCAAGAATTGACTCTGTGAAAGACACCAAGAATAAAAGCTTGATTGAAGAGATACAAGTCAAGTCATAGCGACAACTTCTAAGTTTGCAAAAGCTTATTCATCAAGGCCAAAACCTATGCAAATCAATAGAATACATTTCAAACCTCTTATTGAACAAGAAAAGATTTGACATTGTGAAGAAGGATTATACTCATATTATAGAGAACTTAAGCATATTACTCAACATTGTCCAAAGAAGCAATACAACCACAAAATAATGAGCATAGTTGCTAGAAAAGACAATGTGTTGAAAAATAAGATTTTTTTAATTATAATAAAAAACATGCAACTCAAATCTTACATAGTACCTGAGAAAAGTCATATTTTTTCTTTAGATCCCTCACCTTATTTTACAAAAGAAGTTTTTTTAGGACTAAAATATCACAAAGTCTTTGCCTTATTAGATTCAAGAGCCTTATTTTAGTTTAAAGAAGAAGCCTTTGTTAAAAAATAAGAAATAATTTTAGTTAAAAAAAAAAATTATGCATGTAGAAGTCATAAATAATTATTTACTGTCCTTTGAAAATGTTACTTATAAAACAGTTCTTTTAGATCTAGGAACTAAAGACCATAATAGCTTAGTAATATTTAATATGATTAGATCTCTTTCTAATCTAATTATTTTAGGATTATCTTGGCTAAAAAAATACAACCTTAAATAGACTAGATTTCTTGTGACCTTGACTTTTTTCCTAATTTAATCTAGGATTCTACTAGTAAAATAAAAATTTATGAACTTAATATATCCAAATTCTTATTGATAAGTGGAAGAGCTTTTATGTATGCTACAAAAGAAAGATCAACTTTTGCTATATATGCCATACTTATTTTTAATAAAAAAAAGAATTTCAAGTTGCATTCCAAGCTAATATCAATATTATCAAGATATTTAAAAAAAATACAAATATTCATTTAAAGTATTTTTTCTATGATTGTTCCATTGATCTTCAAGAAAAAATTCAACTACCATTTAGACTAATTTATAGCTTATCATAAAATAATTTGGTTGTATTCAAGGAATACATTCACAAGCACTTGGCTAAGAACTTCATATGCTATTCTAAATTTCCAATAAAGTCTCTTATTTTATTTAAGAAGAAAAAATTCAAATCTCTTCGAATGTGTGTGGACTATCAAGGACTTAATAAGATTACCATCAAAAATAAATATTTTCTATTTTTGATTTTAAGACTTTTTAATTAATCAATTCAAGCAAAGATTTATATAAAAATATATTTATAAAAAGTATATAACTTGGTACATATTTAAGAATGAGATGAATAAAAAAACTACATTTTAAACCAAATATGGACATTTGAAATATAATGTCATATCTTTTATACTCACAAATGTATTAGTTGTTTTTTAATATTTAATGAATGATGTCTTTTGTGAGTTTTTTCATGATTTTATCATTTATTATTTAGATGATATTTCAATCTACTCTAATATCATAAAAAAGTGTGAACTTCATGTTTATTATGTATTACAAAAATTAAAAGATGCAAGATTATATGCCAAGATAGAAAAGAGTATATTTCATACTATTCAAATTGACTTTTTAGGATACATCATTTCAAATAATGGTCTTATAATGGATTCTAATAAAGTCCAAACTATCATAAATTTAAAAATCTCAAAAAAAATCAAAAATATATAATATTTTTTGATATTTATAAATTATTACTAGATCTTCATCATTTTTTATTTTTATTTTTATTCTTTAAAAAATTGTGGCTTTGCTTATACATTTGAATGGCATCATTGTTTAAAAAGTACTTCTAATCCAATCATCATGTATATGGATCACAAAAACCTCAAATATTTCATGTCAACATATATTTTGAATTGTCACTAAGTCCATTGGAACAAGTCTTTATCAAGATTTGATTTTAAGAATACTTATCAATCCAAAAAACAATAGGGTTTATCAAATGTCTTTTCTAAACATTCTTAACTTATACTAAAAAAAAGAAATACAGCTTTTGATCAACAAAAAATAATTTTCTTGAAGTCGAAGTATTTTCATCTTTAAGTAATGAAATCAACATTAATTGTTGATTCAACCTTTATCAAGAATATTCAATCAAGTAAATCCTCTAATCTTCTTATTCATAATATCAAGAATACCTTTTTTTTTATATCTCATGATAATTTTAAGTTTGAATTCAAGAATAATCCATTTTATTTTTAAAAAAATTATATATTCTAGAACGTAAAACACAATTACGTGTTTTTTAAGCTTTTCATAATTTTTTAGCAACTGAATATTTTAGATACAATAAGATTGTGGAATTAATAACTATAGATTTTTGGTGGCTTCAAATGTAGAGGAGAATCAAAGACTTTGTATAATCATGTGATATTTATTCAAGATAAAAAAAAAACTCTTCATCATCAATCTTATAAACTTCTTCAACTATTACCTTTTTCAAAACAACAATTGTCTTTTTTTTCTATAGATTTTATTACAGATTTTTTAGTCTCACATTTTTATGATTCTATATTTATGATAGTAGATTATTTTATAAAGATAGTATATTTTGTACTATATATAAAATCTATCATAGGTGAAGAAACAACTAAATTTTTCTTTGACAACATCTATTACTATTATGGATTATCCAAGGATATTATATTGGATAAGGAAGCTCAATTTATATTAAGATTTCAAAAGTGGACATAAAATTATTTTCAACTTTTCATCTTTAAACTAATAGATAAATAGAACAAATAAATAAAGTTTTGAAGTAATATTTAAAATATATCATCAATTATTAATAAGATGATTGATGATATAATAATATAATATATTCTTTTATATAATCAATATTTTTTTTTACTAATTATAATTATCATCTATAACTTGATGCTTTTGATTTTGTAAAATTTGATAATATTATAACAAAAAATTTGACAAATTGTTTATCTAAGTTATATACAATAATAAAGGCATAATTAAAAGAAGCTCAAGAATAAAAAAAAATCAATGTGGTTGCCTATTGCAAGGAGCAACCTCAATTCTACATTGATAATAAAGTATGATTACTTCATTGCAATATTAAGACTAGCCACCTTTGTGACAAGTTGGATTACCATAGGTTTAGACTATTTTTTTATTTGTGAATAAATAAATTATGTTACTTATCAATTATAACTATCAAAGCCTATAAAGATCCATCTTGTATTCTATGTAACTCTTCTTGAACCATATAAGAAAATAAAAATCTTGAAAAGAAGACAAATGCCACTTCTTCTCATAGAAGTGAACAATAATTAAGAATATGAAGTTGAAGAAGTTTTAGACTCAAGGTGGCTGTCATGGACATAAATACTTACTCTAATAATTATCTATATGATTAAGTAGAAGTAGATAAAATGAATTAATTTCAAAATATCTTCTAAAAAAACTACTTAAAAGCTTTATAGATGCGATTTTGATTTTATATGTTGTCATGTTGTCATGATGTAACACAACTAATAGGTAAAAAAATATGAAGAATCTATTATATTATAGAAGATCTCACTTGAAATATTGTAGCAACTTATCTTAGAAAATAGACGATAGTTCAAAAGAAAGTAGAACTAAAGGTTTAAATACTATTTTTTTATAATGTAGGCTTCTACTTACTTTGTGGAACCATAAATAAGGCAAAATAAAGTAGATTAGAAAAATAAAGAATATGAGCATATATGAAAAGAATTTAGGAGTTGATTTAAAAAAAATTAATTCAAAAGGGCAAAATTTGATATCCAAAAAGGACTAGTTATCAACCTGGGTTGAAATCAGGCCTTGAGACACAAAATTAGGCATAGACGGCAATTGGGGGGTTCTTTTGCAAATTAAAGAGTGGAATTTGAGAGAAAACTTGATAAGATTTCTTTAAGCATTAATTTTGAGGGAATTAAGTATGTAATGACTTTGCAAGAGCTTTGCAAAGTCATAGTTATTTTAGGTGATTCTGGAATTTGTGAATTAAAAAGGATATTACATTTTAGAAAATTTTGTGAGTTTGGTAGTAGATCTATAATTCAAATTTTGATGACTTAGGAAAATATTTATTTAGAGTATATGTTATAAGTTTGAGCTTGATCAATTGGTTGAATTGAAGGCTATTGAATTTCAAGTAGATTGAGATCTTAGAAATTAGACTTTGAGAGGCAATTAGAGTTTCTAAGATCTTTAGTAATCTACTAGTTGAATTGAAGTAAAATTTATATTTGAGAATAATAGGCTTGATTTTCTATACACATGTGAAATTTGAGAATAATTGAATAGTTCAATAAGAAGATATTAAAACTCAAAGTTCAATATTCAGATTGGAGTAGGAGGCTGGCCAACATCCAAGTGGATTTTAGGATTTTTCTTCCATTTGGTAAGTACAATTATCTTCAAAATTTGTGTGCTTATTGCCAACTTAGTTTTTAAAAGGTATATAAATTATTAAACAAGATCATTGATTTAATTGATACATATTGAGGTTCTAAATTATACTAGGATTAAATTGAGTAGGATTAGGATTTGTCTAGGATTTGGTTTAGGATTTAGGATTTGTCTAGGATTTGTTTAGAATTTAGGATTTTTTTAGGATTTGATTTAGGATTTAGGATTTATTTAGGGTTTGATTGAAGTCCATTAGGATTTCAACTAAGGTTAAATTAGAACTTGGTTAAGATTTATTTAAGATATATTTTTTATTATTCTAATATTTTTTGAGCTTCTTATGGTTTATTTTAAGGTTTATTGTAGATTTTTTTTAATTCCTTTAAGATTTCTTATTACTTCTTTTGTAATTTCTTTAAGGTTTCTTTTGAATTTTATTAAAGTTTATTTAACATTATTAAGGTTTAATTAGAATTTATTTAGTATTCTATTAGAATTAGGATTTTATTGTTGCAATTTCTATTCTATTTTCTACAATCATGTGTCCAGTGCATTCTCAAGTAAGACTTCACGTAATAGAACAATGTGTTTATAGTTGACTATTAGATTAGAAACTTGATCAATAAATTAGTCATGTATCACATGTGTGGATAGCTTGTAGAAGAAGTAAACTATATGGTGCACACATAGAAAACTTATCTTGCAAGTTAAGACATATTGCTTGCAAAGTCAACACATATTTGAGGTCCTATAGAATTTTGCCACATAGCTCCTGATTGGATAGTATATGTTGAGACAAGAGTGAAGCCTTCTTTACTTTTATCAATTCTTTTTTTTGCTCTAATCTAGATTCAAGAGTCTTTATTTTTGTTGTCTTTTGGCAATAGCTACTTCATTTATTTATTTATTTTTAATATACATATTTCTTTATTTCTATTTTATCATACTTCTTTGAAAAAAGTCTCACTTGGTTATTTATTTTTATCAAGTTCTTATCCTTGACAAATTGACAAGAGTACACTTATAATATCAAAGCTTTGGCTTTTTTTAATTAAGAGTGAATTATTATTTTTTTCTTAATAAGACTTAAGCATATTAGAAGTTGTGGATTACCTTCTTCTAAATTTATTCTATGTTTATTATTTTTTTCATTCTCAAGTCCTCTCTTCTATTTGATTTAAGCAAAATTAGACATCTTCTCTTTTTTAAGTATTATTATGACAAAGCTTTTTGAAATGAAGAGTGAAATGGTACAAATGGAAGAAAAATTGAAGGAGTTAATGCTTGAAATGTATCAATTCAATTTACTACCACAAAAAATAAGAAAAATGGCAGGGAACAAAAAAATAGAAATGATTAGAAATGCTTCAATATTTGCACTAAATCATATACTTTTTTTTTATAATAGAACATCTATCTAATATTAAAAAACCAAAAATTTAGTACTTAAGAAGTTTAATGGTTTAAGATCTAATTTTTGAGGATTTATTAATTAAGTTTAACTCATGATTGAATTTTAATCCTAAAGCTATTCAATCCTAAGATCGTAAGTTAAATTCATTGCTATACTTCTTATAAGTTCAATATTATCATAGTTTTTATCTCTTTTTGAATGATAAGATCCAATATTGGATAATCTAAAGATATTTTTAATGAATTTTTGATCCATATATAAAAAACATGATGTAATTTGTATTGCAATAAAAAAGATCCATATTATACAAGAAGACAATTTATCTTTTTTTTATGTCAAAGAAACAAAACGTAAATGAAAATTAAATATGATAATGATAAAAATTACTGTTATAAAATCAAAATTTTTATAAATTATTTCCTCAAGAATAATATATCTCAAAGTTTTATTAATATTTTTTTGTCCAAAATCATTTCTAGTACTATAATTGATAATTAGTACAATTTTGAAGAATCATTTATTTGAAGAGATTTACTAATTGACAATAATTTATTGATTTAAGGATAGTGGTAAGCTCTTTAGGGCCCCAAGGTTGATTTTTAGATGGCATGAAGTCTTCAAGGCCATCCTTTGTTCAAAAAATTTGGCATCTTTTATTTTTAAAATCAAAACATGGATGTTTAGTTTTTCTGCCAGGATAGGTAATAGGTGTGATTGGTTCTAATTGGGGTCCTCTTACTCCTCATTTTATTTTGTTATCATCCATTACTAATGCAACTAAATCTTTATTAGTATATTTTTGATGGACTTCTTCAACTCCTTCAATTGAGTTGAAAAGCAATTCTGTCAACATAGGCCAATGTAATAAAAATAAATCTATTTTGGTTTGTAAATCTTGTTCAATGGCATTTTTTGCTTCTTGAGCCTCTACATCCTTTTCAACCAATGCATTTGATCTATCTAGTAGATATTCAAGAATTCTTGTTCTTCCTTATCTAGTAAAGCTTGTAGCTAATATTGATATTAATATTATTTAAAGGCAACAATTATTCCAATATTTATGAGGTAGATCTTTGATGTGGTATTTGGTGGAAAAAATTCCATTTTAACATTAAAAACCTCTAAATTTCCAATGATAGTCAATATTTTGTTATCCACAAAGAATAGAATTTGCAATTCTTTTTTTCTTTTCTTTTTTTTTTTTTTTTTTTGTTAACTTCATTGTCTACCTTCTCAAGCCACTCTTAGAAAAATATGCCTATCATCCAAGCCTTTTTAATCTACCAATACTAAAAACCAAGGTCTTTACTTGAGTCTTTATTAAATGTACAAGGCTTATGCATATATATAAGAAAAAGTGACAAAAAGCAATGGGATCCATTTATGTTGGTAGTGATCTAAGAAAAACAAATCAATTATGTTTGGCTTTTGTTTTTCTTAGATCCTTCAATTTTTTCCCACACAATTGTCATATCTAAGGCTTTTTAATAGAATAGCCTTGTCTTGTCCATGTTGTATATATTTTGAAGAGGATATCAAACAAGTTCTTCTAAAATAGTAGACAATGCTTCTTCAATAACATATATATTATCCAAACCACTCTTGCCATACAACTTAAATGATTTGAAGTTGTATTGACTTTTAAACTTATCTATCAGCTTATTAAAAAAATATGGGAGATTTTTATATACCAATAAGATTTCTATTTTATTTTTTTTATTATTATTTTATCAAGTCTATAAAAATTGCTATACAATGTACTTAACATTGAAGGATCCATTGTGCCTAAGCATTATCTTACTCAAGAAGCTTTGTAGTATCTATATGTTGTATGCATAATCAATTTTACTACAAAAAATGCATTTAAGTATCTTGATTTAGAATTTAAAAGGCACTGAAGGCCAAAAATCATACTTTAGCATCAAGATTTGAAAGATATAGATTTTACTTTTTTTCTTTTTTTAAATAATATTGATGGTGCCTTAAATTCGATATTCTTTTAAGACAAACTTTAATTGAGCCTAATACATAAAGTTACCTTGGCTCATGCAATGAAAATTTACATGCTTAAGGCAGATTTCGGGTCTTTTTTGATTGGTAAGATTGTAAAAGCATTTGGTATTTTGCATATTAGTATAATGTGCTTTGTCAATTTTATGGTAAAACTAATACTAATGTAGAGGTAGATTGAGATGAACTACAATTGCATGACAAGTAAGCGAGTAGGTCTTAGGCCTTTATTACGTTGCTTGCCACATGGTATAATCAACCATCAAATGGTCATATTTTAATATATTATAAAAGTAACATCTATAAGATGTTTCTTCTTATACCTAATATTTTTTTATAATTTATATTTTTCTTGTTTAGAGATGATATCATTTATGATTCAATTGTTAATTCAATTATATTATATAGGTTTAAAAATAAAAATAAAAATAAAAATAAATTTAAACCAAAAACAAATCTAATTCCAAACTTCTATTGAAAGCAAATATATTACATTATTATTTTATATTCTCCATAAGTTTTTTGATAGTCTCTTTCTTTTGATTTATCTCTTTTAATCATTTATTACAAATTTTTGTCATATATAGTTTATTTTTACAATATTTTTCTTTTTTTGGATAAACAAATATTCCATTCAGTGATATAAAAATATGTAAAGGCTACAAATACATGGATTAAATATTTGATTGTTTTTATAGGTAATATAGAATAAATAATAAATTTTAATTATAGAATAAATAATCTAAGAAAATAAATTTTATTTTTAAAAATACATCATTGATATTATAACTAATACATTTTTACAATGGACTTGCTTAATTGAGCAAAGAAAAAATATACTTTTGACGTCTTTTAGTTATTTTGAATTAATAAAGACCATCTCAATAGTAGCTAATTAGACCTCATAAAATATAGCATAATTTAAGTATTTAATTAATTATAATTATTACTTAAGTCTTTATAAATAAATTCTATGAATATTCTAATTCAATCCAACTTTACACAAAGATATTTAATAAGGAAAATAATACATGTATCCTTAATCAAGTTAGATGTTTGCCTCTACTAACAAGAATTCATCATCTAGTAATACTTCATTTACATATAAAAATTCATTCATCAATGATATTTAGTCTACAATTTAGATTACATCGGTAATTTAGATTTGATGTATAAATAAAACTTTATCCATAAATAAAAATTCATCCATTGGTATTTATCACTTTAAGTTTATTTATATTTTTCATTTATAAATTAAGTACCACAAGTTGTTTGGAAGAAAATAAAACTTTGTCAAACATATATCATCAAATATTTTTTGTATAAATATTTTAATTTTGAAGGCATTGTGTATGAATCCATTAATGAAACACCCACAATAACAATTGCAAGTCTCTAGTTAGTTGTATTCAAAAGAAAGAAAGAAAGAAAGAAATAAAATAAAATAAAATAACCAACAATCAAAAAACTATCATAGAGTTATTAAAAAAGAACTAGTATAACAATATTTATAAAGCAATCAATCTTGGACTATCTTGAACTCAAATTAAACCTAGTATATCAAATTTTGATAATAATAAAAATAAAATATAATGAATTAGAAAATAATTCCAAAATCTTATTTAGTTTTAACTACCATTAGAAAATACCAAAAAAAATTGAAGGAGCTTAAAAAATCAATACAAGAATAGATAAAAAAGCTCTACTACTCAAAAAAATCGAAATCAAAAGATGAACCAATAATATAATTTTGCAAATTTGTCACAAATTAATAGAGAGAAAGAATGCCTCAGATTTCAACAATAGCTTGATAGAATTAATAAAATCAATCAGTGCTTTGCAGCCATAAAAATATCACAGATAACTTGATCTAATATATAAAAAGGCAAACTACAAGACGACACAAAATTACCTAGAATATCAAAAATAGGTCCTATTAAAGATTTTTAAAAAAATACTAAAATTTTTGCTAAAAAAATCTCAAATAATAAAGTTGATTGCCTCTTTAATCAACTACAATAACTATGTTGGCCAAGTCTCCATGTAAGTCTCTTTAATAAGAGACAACATATAATAGTAGTAGCTAAATTTCAAGTAGGATTCTTGGTGACCAATTGTAGATATTTCAATCTATATAATATCATTTTTCAATATCATTTTATTCAACAACCCTCATATATTGATCTTTTGTAAAGATTTATATATCTATGTGATTAAAGTCTCCCAGAAATAGTCCAAATTATTTGGCTAAATATCACCAATATATATATATATATATATATATATATATATATATATATATATTCCAATAATTATCTAAATAACATAAAAAGATAGAAATAGGTAGAAGTAGATAGATTTGATAATATCTTACAAAGAAGCTTCTTCAAAGCTTTATAGATGAAAATTTATATTTATATGTATCTACAAGTGATTGGTAGGTTAAAACTTGGTGCCATGGATATAAATCAAAAACTATAAAAATCTCAATACATTCTTTTGTCACTCAAAAAAATAGATATTCACTTAAAAGTAATATAGTGTTAAAATTAACATGGCTATTATTATAAATAAGAAGACTAGAGACACTTAGAATAAGACTAAGAATAAGAAAGGCATTAACAAGAGTAAAAAAGGCTTTATTCTTATGTATATGTGTATGTATATATTATCTAACTATGAGCTACAAAGCAATGTTTTATAGGACCTCTAATATGTATCCAATTTATAAGGCACATATCTAATTTATAAAAAACAATTCCTATACATGTGCTATATGGCCAACTTATATCACAAGTTATTAATATATGCAATACATGGTCAATTTATTGATTAAGTTTCTAACCTATTAATTAATTACAAACACAAATAAAGTCAAATTTGTCTCTATAAAGCTTCTAAGAAGCTTTTCTATAAGATATTATCAAATCTATCTATATTTATTTTCTACCTAATATTTCTTATTTAAATAATTATGTATCTCCATTACAGTTGACTATCAAGTTGGTCACTTATAATATAAGTTGGACATATGGTGCACATATAGGAAACTTATCTTTCAAATTAGACATGTGTCCTAAAAGTTGAATACATGTTAGAGGTACTATAAAACATTTTTATATAGCTCTTAATTAGATAGTATATATAGAACTAAGAGTGACACCTTCTTTATTCTTGTAAAAAAAAAAAAAAATCTAATTTATTTGAAAAGTCTCTAGTTTTCTAATCTTTAGCAATAGTTATTTTAATTTCTTCTTCATTAAATATATTGACTTATTTCTTTTTTATCTTTCTTTTAGAATTACCTTACTTATTTAGTTATATTCTTTGAGTTCTAGTCTTTGATATTAGGAGGCAATGTCCAATCACTAGAAGGTTTAACTACTATAGCAATTTAGTAAGTATATTTGGAGTTATGACTTGAATAATCAAAGTCAAATTTTCTTCAACTTAACCACTATATATCAACTATGGCATAATAACCTCCATACTACAAACACAAAAAAAAAAGAATTAAACAAAAATTTATTAACATTATTTTTATTTTTCTAATTTTTTACAAAAAAATAGAAAAAAAAAAAAAAAACAAACAAACAAACAAACAAACAAATAAATAAAATTTTAGTCATTGTTTCATATTTCTTCAATGACAAGCATAAATTTTATTAAAATAAATCTATGTTTAGAGTAGATCAACCACTAATTTGGCAGTAAGAAAAGAATTAAGGTACAATCAATGAGAAAAAAAATGTAAGAAAATAACAAGACTATGAAAGATAAGAGACCATTAAGTATACAAATATAATCAACCAAAATATTGATCAAAGAATAAAATAAAGAAGATATTTTTTATACAAGTCCTTGCTACAACAACTACTCTAAGAATTAATGATGTCTTCAATTCAAAGAACAAGAGTAAGAATGTGTAGCTCTACTGTAAGATACAAAGTGTAGCTAAGATCTGCAACTACATCATAGCAAAATAGATGTCAACTACCAACACAATTCCAAACACTTGCAATTGTAATAGACAAGAACATTGTAACAACACCACCCTTAAATACTAGAACAAGAGCAATAACTTAAACTACAAGACACCAAGGAAAATAAAGCTTGCTCAACAACCTATAAAAAAAATTAAAAGAGAGACTTGAATCTGTAAACCCCTCCTTAATAGAAATCCTTTTTACAAAAAAAATAGATGTGTTTAGCTATATTGTTATTTTTTTTAAGAAATATAATCTTCTGCCATTTTTCATAATCTTTTCACCTAGTTAGATAATTTTCTATCAGCATATCAAAAGCAATAAGAAACTTCTTAGTAAAATTATTGTATTTTCTACTGATGGTCAAAACTTTGGCTTTATCACCCTTAGATGTTACTTCAAAGACCATTCTAATTGACTTCTTGCACATGAAAAAATCACAACCATCTTCTTAAATTGGTTGATCTAATAACATATATTATTTTCTTTTTTAAAACTAATCTAAAGGAATTGCTAAAACATTTCTAGTGTAATACTATCCTCCTAACTACAACTATCATTTCTACTAAATTTGTAAAATCAATACT